>NC_134353.1:587002179-587317179 GCF_048569485.1 Anomaloglossus baeobatrachus | reverse complement strand
TTGAGAAGAAAAACTTAAAGCAATGATGACTTGGAAAAATGTAAATGTTCAGTATTGTTTCCTCCATGTTTTGCAGATAACCTTGCATATCCGAATTTAAACTATAGCATTCTGTGCTTATTATAAGCTGTGATTATTAGACAGCACCATGTTGTAGCATGCTGTATGATTGTATGAATGATATGTCATAATGGCGATGTTACACAAACAGATGGAAGCCAGGTACCATAAACGGTGCCCATTACATGCACATGGATATGAATGTATAATGTATGGGTACTTAAAGGGGTAGTCCGATATCTAAAATGCCCATTATAAATATCTTTCTTTAAGCCCTAACCTCTTTTGTAATTAGATACCATTCTCCATATACAACTAATCCATATATCTGATATTTTTTTCTATACTTCGTGTAATGATTTGTTGTAAGGGAGTCTCAATTAGCACATCACAGGAGGCCGGCACTGCAGTCACTTCTCCCTTCTATCACCACCTGAATCAGAACATCATCAGGGGGTGGCGCGGTCTTCATTTACCATAGCTATTTCACTGCCAATTCATTATGGGGTCCAGTTTTGCGGGTGAAGAAGTGGCCACAGGTTTAGTAGCCACTGCCACATTTTATTTGTGCCTGCCACCCACTCACTGGTGGACACAGACTGAAAAGGGCCCCTGTGCAAGAACAATATATGGGCCCTTTGCTGCACAAGAGCTCATTAAAATGCACAATTGCAACTGCTTTGGAAGTAGAAATGGGCTCTTGTTTTGTTACACGGGTTGCACCAATGATATATCTGCCCTGGCACCCCATCTTCAGTGGTCGCCACAATTCCTGATTCTGGCACCACCGTATCTTTCCCTAAAATGATGACATTTCCTTTGACGGCTGTGATAGAAGCTGTGGTGTGGAACTGCTGTCACTCACTATACTTTTATAACCGCCCCCGATGACTTCTCATTTCAGGGAAAGAGACTTCAGTGATAAGAGAAGGGGCCTCTGAAGATACGGGTGGCACGGAACAGATGATTTTTGGCGGCGGCCACTTCTCCATCACCCCCCTAAAACAGGATGATGGTGACAAAACTGTGATAAAGGACCACAGCGCTGCACCCGATGGCATCTCATTTCAGGGAAAGAGACTTCAGTAACAAGAGAAGGGGATGAAGATATGGGTGGCATGGAACTGATGATGTTTGGCGGAGGCCACTTCTTCATTACCCCCCTAAAACAGGACGACGGTAACAAAGCTGTGATAGAGGACCACAGCGCCGTGCTCTGATGGTGTCTCATTTTAAGGAAAGAGCATTCAGTGATCACAGAAAGGAATGAAGATATGGGTGGCATGGAACTGATGATGTTTGGCGGAGGCCACTTCTTCATTACCCCCCTAAAACAGGACGACGGTAACAAAGCTGTGATAAAGGACCACAGCGCTGTGCTCTGATGGTGTCTCATTTCAGGGAAAGAGACTTCAGTGATAACAGAAGGGAATGAAGATATGGGTGGCATGGAACTGATGATGTTTGGCGGAGGCCACTTCAGCATCACCCTCCTAAAACAGGACCACAATGACAAAGCTGTGATAAAGGACCACAGTGCCACCCCCTGATGGCCGTCTCATTTCAGGGAAAGAGACCAGTGATAACAGAAGGGAATGAAGATATGGGTGGCATGGAACTGATGATGTTTGGCGGAGGCAACTTCTTCATTACCCCCCTAAAGCAGGACGACGGTAACAAAGCTGTGATAAAGGACCACAGCGCCGTGCTCTGATGGTGTCTCATTTCAGGGAAAGAGACTTCAGTGATAACAGAAGGGAATGAAGATATGGGTGGCATGGAACTGATGATGTTTGGCGGAGGCCACTTCACCATCACCCTCCTAAAACAGGACGACAATGACAAAGCTGTGTTAAATGACCACAGTGCCGCTCCCTAATGACATCCTCCAGGGCCAGCCTCCTGTGACATCCCGTTTGAGAGTTCCCTCAAATGAAACATCACAGGAAGTAAAGAAACAAATGATTTTTGACTACCCCTTTAGCTAGTAGAGTTAAATATAATGGTTTATTATATTTAGAACGTGCTTCTTAGTCACATTGAGGATAAGAATTAAAGTGCACTCATCTCAGTCCATACTAGTGTAAGGGGTGGGCAGACCCCTTACAAGGAAGCACAGGTTTTCTCTGAAGTGGTTAATGCTGTCCCCATAGAAACTGTAGAGGAGAGAGGAGGAGCCGGCAGCTTAGGGGAAAAGGAAGTGTGTGCTGAAGGCAGTTGTGTCCGGGACGGGAGAGAAGAAACAGCCAGGGGCAGAGTGTGGAGCTGAGTGGGCAGAAAGAAAGAAAGAAAGAAAGAAGGGAGCTGGAAGAACAGGGAAGCCGGAGAGAAAAGGAGCGGGCGGAATCTCATAGTGCGAAGCAGTCCCGGTGTGGGTCCGGGCTGTGGGTAGCCAGAAGTGGGAGCCGGGCGAAGAGGAGTAGTCAGGCAAGTCACCCACTTGAGGGGACGCTAGGGCAGGCTTTCCCTCAGCTAAAGGAAGCGCCACAGCACTGTGTTTTGTTACTGCCAAGTGTGGAGAATTGCGAAGAATAAAACATGTTTGTTATTTGCATTGAACCATGCCTGAAGAGTATTTGTGCGCCGGATGACATCTGCACCACCACACTCTGCCCCACCAAGACATCTCCCGTCCCGATAGTGACGGCGGAGCTAGGGGTAAGCCTGTCAGCAAGGGCCACGACTACAAGGCCGGAGGCACCCCTGGCGCCCCGTTACATTTGGCGTAGTCGGCAGGATCCGGATCGTATGCAAGGGGACCCGCTCCAAGAAGATGGAGACCAAGTGGTGCCCAGGGCCCCTGATCCGGACTTTCAGCGAAGATTTACGATCCCATGGTGGGAAGAGGAAGAAGTGCCTAAGGCGTTGGACCGGGCACAAGATGGCGGCAAGATGGCCGTTGTCTGTGAAGACACAGAAAGCGCACGCAGAATTGGCGCCAAAAGAAGAGCCTGGGGCTGGCCGGTGCCGAAAAAGAAGTTCGGAGTACTCCGCCCAAAGAGGGGAGGTGCCGGTCCCAGGGCACGAAGGAAGATATGTGAAGTGGGCGGTGTTCCAGAGAAAAAGAAGAACCGCCGCGTAGGGGTCGACCTGATGTGTGAGACTGGGGGTGGAGTATACCCAAGAGCGGGAAAAGTAAGCCCGCCTCCACTTCCTCCAGCATCTCCACTGACCCCGACGCCATTACCAGAAACGCTGACTCCGAGCAAGATGGAGACTCCAGGAAGACAGCAAGCTGCGGTAGCCGCACTAGTAGCGACTAGCCTGGGCAGAGGACGCCCGAAGCAGACTGCGGCTGCGGAAGGACCCACCCTTAACCTACCGGCTGTGCCAGGAGGACCGGAGCGGCCCACTACACAAGAGGCCGCACAGTGGCAACAGGAAATCGAGTGGGAGGAATGCCAATACCGGCGGCGGTCGCAGCAAAGACCGTTGCTAGCTGAACTCTCCCACCCGAGACGTTGGAGCAACCCGCCAACTACGAGCCCTTCCGGAGGCTGCGCCGGTTGCCCGGACAGTCCCTGTCGAAGTACGTGCAGGCCCAACGAGCCGAATGGCAACGTGCATATCATCCGGAGTGACTTTTCAAGACTGGAAGATGGCGGGCCTGCTTTTATTCAACACCGGCGTTGTTTTGAGCCGGAAGAAGGTGTGTTGTTTGTAACCGTTCAAGTTGCTGAGCCCGGAAGAGAGCCTGATGCTGGACTGAGCCAGGGGCTCCCTCCACGTCGTTAAGAAGATTTTTGCCGAGTTGTGTTCCTGCCAGCTAACGTCTAAGACCGGGAGTGCTGCAAAAGCCTCCGGGCAGAAACTCCACTAAGACCGGGAGTGCCTGCCGACGGCCTCCGGGCACAACTAAGACCGGGAGCTTCCAGGAGGAACTCCGGGCGCTGGACTGGTGTGCCCTTGCGGGTGCCCTCAGGTGAACATGTTCGCAGTTTCATTAAAATGACTTTGTTTAGTTTTAAAATGTGATTTTAGATTTGTGCCTTGCCGGGAGGCTTAGGCTTAAAGAGGGGAGGTATGTAAGGGGTGGGCAGACCCCTTACAAGGAAGCACAGGTTTTCTCTGAAGTGGTTAATGCTGTCCCCATAGAAACTGTAGAGGAGAGAGGAGGAGCCGGCAGCTTAGGGGAAAAGGAAGTGTGTGCTGAAGGCAGTTGTGTCCGGGACGGGAGAGAAGAAACAGCCAGGGGCAGAGTGTGGAGCTGAGTGGGCAGAAAGAAAGAAAGAAAGAAGGGAGCTGGAAGAACAGGGAAGCCGGAGAGAAAAGGAGCGGGCGGAACCTCATAATGCGAAGCAGTCCCGGTGTGGGTCCGGGCTGTGGGTAGCCAGAAGTGGGAGCCGGGCGAAGAGGAGTAGTCAGGCAAGTCACCCACTTGAGGGGACGCTAGGGCAGGCTTTTCCTCAGCTAAAGGAAGCGCCACAGCACTGTGTTTTGTTACTGCCAAGTGTGGAGAATTGCGAAGAATAAAACATGTTTGTTATTTGCATTGAACCATGCCTGAAGAGTATTTGTGCGCCGGACGACATCTGCACCACCACACTCTGCCCCACCAAGACATCTCCCGTCCCGATAGTGACGGCGGAGCCAGGGGTAAGCCTGTCAGCAAGGGCCACGACTACAAGGCCGGAGGCACCCCTGGCGCCCCGTTACACTAGGCAACTGCAACTAGTATCCAGCTCACAGAAAGCCCCAAAGCTGCATCTGGTTCATCTTAACGTCATATAACCTGTTGGTTTTATCCATGCATAGTGTATCCAAGCACAACTGTAAAGTAAAAGAAAATATGTAATTATATTATATTAGATAATATTCAGCATGTTGGAAATAAAACGACTCCTGACCACGTCAGCCATGTCAGCTGCAGACACAGGTCTATCCTCTTATCCTCCGCATCCAATAATTTGTCTGTTAGAATATTGTGTGCAATTAGACAGTCATGAGGAGGGCAGGTCAGACCAATTGGCGTTGTAACGCTTGCATTAGTTCTGTTTATGCCCACTGCTTGAGTTTAATCATTTGCAAAGTACAGTAATACACATTGTTTTCTAATATAATAATGTGCATGCTTTTTACAGAAGCAGCTTGCATTATATTGGATTAAAATTTAATACATTAATAAGTAAAATGACTCCTGACCAATTCTGAAAAGGGAATCTGCAGAAAGAGCAAATCTGCTATTATCAGATATAGCGAATGTTCTCTATTATTCTCTGGGTCCCCCTGTGCACCCAGTTAGACATCTTTGTCAGTTTATTGCATAATTAAGCATTCCTGGGAGTAGTTCAAGCAGGAGTGGACATAACAGTGGTGCTACTGCAACCTGTGCAGCTGCATAGGGGCCCAGTGACATGTCCAAACCAGTAAACAGCAGTTATCAAGGACACATTGGACCGAATAGGGTCCATAATGTTCTCACACAAAGGCCATCTTGTGTTTGTCTCACCCCTGAGTTCAGGCTAAGTTGCTATTCTATGTTTTGCAATACTATTTGTATTTAATTTAGGCAAAATAAAGCGTTTATCAATCTACAATGTTATCATCCCAATTACAGATAATGAGAATGGCCAAGGAATACATATTATCTGCTACATTTACACCCTCTAATTATACATCTATTAAAAAAAGGTTGCAATTAAAATATGATTACTATTTCAGCATTAAAGGGTGCTTTACACGCTGCGACATCGCTAACGATACATCGTCGGGGTCATGTCGTTAGTGACACACATCCGGCGCCGTTAGCGACATCGCAGCGTGTGACACCAAGTAGCGAGGATCAACGATCGCAAAAACGTCAAAAATCGTTGATCATTGACACGTCGCTCCTTTTCATAATATCGTTGGTGGTGCATGCCGCTGGTTGTTCGTCGTTCTTGTGGCGTCACACATCGCTGTGTGTGACACCGCAGGAACGACGAACATCTCTTTACCTGCGTCCTTACCTGCAATGAGGAAGGAAGGAGGTGGGCGGGATATTCCGGCCTCTCATCTCTGCCCCTTCTCTGCTATTGGGTGGCCGCTTAGTGACGCCGCAGTGACGTCGTTATGACGCCGAATGCACCTCCCCCTTGAAGGGAGGGATTGTTTGGCGGTCACAGCGACGTCACTGAATAGTAAGTGCATGTAACGCTGCCGTAGCGATAATGTTCGCTACGGCAGCGATCACCAAATGTCGCACGAACGACGGGGTGGGTGCTATCGCTCGCGACATCACTAGCTATCGCTAACGATGTCGCAGCGTGTAAAGCACCCTTAACTATTGATTTTATATATATATATACAGTCATGGCTGAACGTGTTGGTGTCACACGGTGTGTTGCCTTAAACTCACCAAGTTTCTTGGCTGCATCAGACGCTCTTCAGACCAGACTCTGACACTCCTCATTATACTTTTCTAGTACTTCTGAGTTGCACAGTCAGGCTCAGGCATCGACCTGTAATGTACTCCTTAGGGATAAGACTAACAGGAGTTAATTTCTGCTAGCCTACTGGTTACCTTTTGGATCACATGTTGCAGGAGACCTATCACAGGTACTCACCACCTTTTTAAGATAATGGAATTTGTCTTCCTATGCCGACAATAGCTCTCTGCTACACAGGACCGTGTGCTGTTGTTTTCCAGTCTGTTGATTTACTGCGTGTTGCTTTCTGTGCTATACATTATCTCTTGTCATCTGGTTATTTTCTCCCTGCTTTCGGTTTACTTTTATCACTTGTTTGATTACTCTGTGTGAAAGAGTTTTGGTTTCTCCTGTTTGTCTATGCCTGTTGGTGTTTACACCAAGGTAGGGAGGGAGGGGGTGTTAGATCAGGCTTGGTCAAGAGCATGGGTAAGAAGACAGCCCAGACATTATCACTTTCAGACGTATCTCTGGGATCAGACACAGCTAGGGGCCCCCTAGACTGAAGGCCAGTTTAGGAACCTTGGTTCCCTGTCATCCCGTGACAGTTGACATCCTTTGAATTGTTCCACAAAATGAAGTATTTCTCCCAGAAAATTACTGCAACGACACATGGTTTGTTATACACATATTTATTTACTTTGTGAGTTGAAACCACAGAAAAAAAAAACGAGAAAAAAGGCAAACTGGATATAATATCACACAAAACTTCTAAATTGAGAAGGACAAAATTGTTGGCACTTGTCCAAAATTGTGGGTAAACAATTTTGTTTCAAGCATGTGATTTTCATTCAGATTCACCTGTGGCATTTAACAGGTGTGGGCAATATGAAAATCACACTTGAAACCAGATAAAAAGGGGGGGACGTTGACTTATTCTTTGCATTTTCTACCTGTGTGTGTCACGCTAAGCATGGAAAACAGAAAGAGAAGAGAACTGGCGGACTTGGGAACCGAAATTGTTTAAAAAATATCAACAATCTCAAGTCCATCTACAGAGATCTTAAAGTTCCTTTGTCCGTGGTGTACAACATGATCAAGAAGTTTACAACTCATAGCACTGTAGCTAGGAACATGGTCAGAAGAGAAAAATTGAATTGGAGCACAGGATAATTTGAATGGTGGATATGCAGCCCTAATCAAGTTCAAAGGAAATTCAAGCTGTCCTGCAGGCTAAGGGTGCATCAGTGTCAGTGCTAACTATCCGCTGACATTTGAATGAAATTAAATCCTATAGCAGGAGACCCAGGAGGACCCCACTACTGACACAGAAATGTAAAATGTAAAAGTCTTCTACATACTTTCTTCTACCCATCATTCTGACATAGGTTGATCTTAGTTTTCTTTATCCAAATAATGCTTTTCCAGAACTGAGCTAGCTTCTTTAGATATTTTTTGGCAAAGTCTAACTTGGTCTTTCTTTTTTGAAAGGAGTTCTCCGACATAAAATCCAAAAATGTTTAAGCTAATTTGTGCTGTATCGTCATATAAAACATTCCTACATTATCTTTTTTGTTTTCTAACTTTTGTAGACACTTTATTTACCTGGAGCTCAATCAAACTTGACTTTTTCCTTTCCTTGGTTGCCAAACCTCACAGTCAGAGCTGGCACCACCTGGCCTCACTGTCCATCCCTGCCCTCTGCACATTCATTGGCTGTCAGTATTCTGCTCAGCACTGAAGGCTCCAGATTGGAAATACAGAGCATTGATACCGCCTCTCATCTGTGACAGCGCAACCACCTCACAGCACATCCACCACACATATAATGTAGCAATGTGCCCATCCTTATGCCCATAATATCGTAATGCGTCCCATTCTTGTGTCCATCCTATAGTATTGCGCCTATCCTATAGTAATGTGCCCCATCCTTGTGCCCATCCTATAGTATTGTGCCCATCCTGCTCATCCTAGAGTAATGTCCCCTTTCCTGGTCCTGTTCTTGTAGCAATGCTCCATCCTGTAGAATTTTCCCCTATTGTGCCATTCTTCAAACATGCAAAAAAAAAACAAAGACAAATTCTTCTCACCTGTCCTCGTTCCCTCGATGGTCTGTTTCTGCTTTGTGAATGCTGCTGGTGAAGGGGCCACTAACAGCGCTTTATATTACAGGACAGATTGCTGGGCCCTGTGCAGGGACAAGCTCTGTATACAGCTTATCCAGTGATCAGCTGCTGACCTCTGATTGGACGGCAGCTGATCATTGCAGTAGTTGTATACAGAGCTTGTCCCTGCACAGCGCCCAGAAATCTGTGTTCTGATATAAAGCACTGAATGTGCGGTCCCAGCACAGGCAGTGATCAGCAAGGGGACCACAGGCCTGCGGGCTGCAAGAAGCATCTGTGGCCGCCGCTGACAGCACTTTATATTACAGGACAGATTCCAAGGCACTGTGCAGGAACGAGCTCTGTGTACAGCTTCTCCAGTGATTAGCTGCTGCCTCTGAGTGGCCGGCGGCTGATCATTGCAGTAGCTGTATACAGAGCTCATCCCTGTGCAGCGCCCAGAAATCTGTCCTCTGATATAAAGCACTGAATGTGCGGTCCCAGCACAGGCAGCGATCAGCAAGGGGGCCGTGGCCTGCACGCCGCAAGCAGCATCAGGGGCCGCATGCAGATTCTTTAACACCACTGCACTACGTGATATGTGGGAGGGTGTGAGGAAGGGGGGCGGGGACTCCACACACTGTATCCGCCCAGCAGGGCAACAACATGAAGTCTGCTGTGTTGACCGTCAACAAAGTCGTGTCCCTGTCAACGTGACATCACAGGAAGCAGCAAAATTGCAGTAGGAGCGGTCACATGATTGCTCTGAGCTGAGTGGAGAGGGGCTGACAGCAGGGCAGGTAGGTAGTTGTTATCTGCTTACCTGCCCCTATGTAGCCCAATAGCGATAAGACAAAAAAAAAGTAAAATAAGCCGGATAACCGTTTTAAGGCTGATTAATAATTTGCACCTTTTGGTGAACCTTCTGTGTTTGCTCTCATGGAGTCTCTTTATGGTGGGCAAAGATACTGAAACACCTACTTCATGGAGAGTATTCTTCACATTTGTGGATGTTGTCAGGCATTTTTTCTTCACTATGGAAAGGATTCTGTGATTATCCACCACTGTTATTTTATATGAACATCCAGTTTTTTTGAGTTCTCAAGCTCACCATCGAATTTATTTATTTTTTTTGCAAAATGTACCAAAATGTTGATTTGGTCACTCCTGACATTTCTACTCTCTCTGTGATAGATTTCTTCATTTTTTTTTCAGCCTAATGATGGTGTTTTTCTTCCATTGAGTGTTCCTTTGACCATTTGTTGTGGGTTCATAGCAACAGCTTCCAAATGCAAATTCCACACCTGAAATTAGCCCCAGACCTTTTACCTACTTAGTCTATGATGAATTACCAAGAAAATAATTTATATAGCCTATTAAAATGCTTTTGAGATAATTGTCCAACTGCTTTTGGTCTCTTGAAAAAGAGGCAGCTATGTATTATAGAAAAAAAGTAATGAGACTTCCACTTACCATAGGCAACTGCGTACCAGGACTTGCAGGTGCTCGTGGTCCTCCAGATCGGCCAGGCTGGTATATAGCTGAGAAGACGTGAAGAGTGGACCCAGCACCACAATCCAGTATATTAAAATATCAAAAATTTATTAGATATTAAAAAATCCAATGGATCCAAAACTTTAGAGAACGCATATAAAGGCACCTTACACATTTCAGACAACAAGTAAAAACAAGTCCTTAATTATAGGTTTATGATTAAGGACTTGTTTTTACTTGTTGTCCAAAATGCGTAAGGTGCTCTTATGCGCGTTCTCTCAAGTTTTGGATCCGTTGGATTTTTTAATATCTAATAAATTTTTGATATTTTAATATACTGGATTGTGGTGCTGGGTCCACTCTTCACTTCTTCTCATATGTATTATAGAGCTGTAATTCCTAAACCCTTACTCCAATTAGGATGTGAAAAACCCCAAATTAAACAACTCTTTCTGCCAGTAATTGTGCATTTGGTGGAGACTTTAAATGGACTAACATCAGCACATACACGTCTATCTGTAAAGTTAGTAGCACGTCTTTAAGAAAATAATGGTGGTTTGTTGAATTCAGGTACATTTTCCAGATACTTGCCTAATATAAGCCAATGGTGATAAATGTGTTAATTCTTTGTTCGCTATATGTAGAGATGAGGAGAATCCAATTTGTGGTCTTCATCTTACTTTCTCCAACAAAGACATGTGAGAAAGAGATTTGACTTTCTCTTAATGTTTCCAGAAATCTTTTTTGTATAACCGTCCTGGAGGAATTTATTGGACAAACAGAGTGAAACCTTATTGTCATTGCCGACAATTCTTTTAACTCTAAATAATTAGCTGTATAGGAGAGAGAACGGTATACATTTTGGATGTTGTCTATCATAACGGATAAGATTATTTCTATTAGTCAGTTTAACACATAATGTAGTATGTAATTGATTATCTTCAAAAACTGAATAGAACTCTTGGAACTTACAAGGTAAATTTAATGCCTGGATCGATTGTATTAAGATAAGAAATACAATTAATTTGTCATATATACCTGTCAAAATGAGGAAGACATCGTTTTTGTAATGTCTCCATCTCATAACATACGCAAAGTGGTGGGAGACATAGACAAAGTCATTCTTAAGGACTTCTATAACTATGTTGGTATTCACGGGCACCATATTGGCTCCCATGGTGGAGCCACTCACTTGTTAATAGTTATCAAAAGTACAAATTTGAGTAAATTCATGTGAAAATCCATGCTATAAGGTAGATCTTAGTCATTGTTTCTGTTCTAGATTTTGTTTGTTAATGGCCCCAGTGTGTGAATGGGCACCGATATATTGCACTTCTACCTAAAGGTACTGTATGTTGACCCATCCTTTTGATTTTGCTTTAGTTGCTTGTACTCTGTATATATAGGGGCATGCCTACCCCTTTTTGGGCTGTGTATCTTGTTTATATAGCTTTACATGTGCTGGTGCAAAACAGTCAGGTCTTGGTTCTGCTCTGCTCCCATCTATTTTGAGGCCTGCTGGCACAAAGCAGGTGAGATAGGGACCATCCTACATGGGAACACCTTGTTGAGGTGCGATGACTTTTTCACAGTTTAGATCAAAATAATATCAACTAAGTACTCTATGTCAATTACTTGTATTATTACTATTTATTTTTTTACTTTCTGTAGTGTATTTTCCTAAAGTTTATAGTCTATTATTTGTTTGTTAATGGCCACAGTATAATTGTGCACCTAAACATTGCACTTATACCAATACCACTTTTACCAACAGGTATGCCACCCCATTTTTGGGGGTTTTACAAAGTACTATTGTAGCGCTCTTAGTTTTCTCCTGATGACTTGTATCACTCTCTATGGAAACATTGCCTAATTTGTGGTGAAAATCTGCTGCATCTTCTATGAAGGACCATGTCTCCCTTGCCAAAGAACTGAAAACCATCTCAAGAAAGATGCCTACATTACCAAAGAAAGAACCCACCCTGGATGGGAAGATTCATGAATCTATGATAAAGTGTGGCATGTTGGAGTAATTGGATTCTCTACCAAAAGATATCATGCAGTGAACCATTCATAATATCTCAGCCAAGGCTACATCCAAAAGACCCTTCAAAGATTTAGAGATGTAAAATGTAGGGGCTACATCCAACAGAAGATAGACCTTAGTGTCAGCAATTTTTTGCCTTTTGATCTCAGTGATGTACAACACTACTTGAAGATGACAGCAGCACCCCCCCCCCTTTATAGCTGGATTGATGGCGATGTCATGAGACAGGTTATCCAACACCATGCGCTCATCAGTTGTCATATTAGGGTAAGCAATAGATTTATCAATCACAGGAATAGAAATAAATTGGTACAAAATTACTTTTGTTAATCAAAGAGAATTCATCTTACATCTATAGGTCAATATGTTTACCTTCTGCTAGATCCTGAGGTAATAACATGATTGGTAAGTAATACTTGCAATTTAATATCTCTGAAGAACCTATAATGGTCCAGAACCTGTCAACATGGACTAAACCTAGTGTTCTCAACTCCAGTCCTCAAGACCCACCAACAGATCATGTTTTCAGGTTTTCTTCCATCAGGTTTTCAGGATTTCCTTAATGTTACACAGGTGATGGAATTATTTCCTCTCTAATATTGAGGAAAACCTGAAAACATGATCTGTTGGTGGGTCTTGAGGACTGGAGTTGAGAAACACTGGACTAAACGATAGACCTTTACAAAATACTAACAATTCTTTGAAGAGATATTTAGCACTAGATTTTGTTCTGTCTGGTGTTCACGGTTTTCTATGGTAGATATTTGATTTTCTTGCATCTGTTCTTTAGTCCTCCTGTTAGATCTACACCATCCAGTCCTGGTACGCTTATTGACTGAATTCCTTGATCTTTGCCTGTTTCTAAAGAAAGTCCATTATATTGGGTTAATTGTGAAGTAGGATATATCTTTTTCCTCCTCCGAGAGGAATCCCGTTGATCATGAACCAATCACCTCTCAGTCATGTTGACAATTCTACACATTCCCCATACCATAATCCCCAATGTCACAATTACATTTTTTCCTTTTGGTCTCTTCAAATTCCAGATATAATTTGTGAAATAAGAACTAATGATCTCTTGAAATTTATCCTCTCTTCTGATGAAATAAGACCCTTAAATCTATGTTCAAGATCACTAATTATACAGGAAACTGATCTTTTTTTCCCCATTGTAAAAATTCAGTTTAACAATAAAGTATCGGTCATATTTATTGAAGATAGTAAATTTAGAGTAAAAACTGGCATTTTGTAGAAATAAATTTGTCCGAATGTTTGATCTCATTCCCCTGGGAATACAAAGATTGTATAGTATTCTGCCAGAGTTACAACGAGCAGTTACATAGAAGTTAGTTTCTTGAGATTAGCTTCATAATTGCATTCAATCTCCTGGGTGGATGGTACTGTAAGAAAGCGGCATCTCCCATAAGATTTCACACAATACATCTCTCATCCTCTGTAGTGTATGTAAACACATGGGCTTCCTTGTTGCGCTCCTCACTAGACATCATCTTAGAAAACAGTGCAAGCTCAAAAGATCAATAAATGTAGAAAACAAAAAGCTCAAATCCACAATAACAAACATTTGCTATAGGGACCAAATTATTGGAACACCCTCACTTAAAACCTACATGAAGTTATATGATATACACAGGCATTAATATGAAGTTGGTCTCTTCTGTGCAGCTATAAAAGATTCCACCCTTCTGAGAAGGCTTTCTACAAGATTTTGAAGGGTGTCTGTGGGATTTTTTGCCCGTTCATCCACAAGAGCATTTGTGAGTTCAGAGACTCCTTTTTGAAAGAGGATCTGGCCTGCAATATTCATTCTAATTCCTCTCAAAGGTGTATAATGGAGTTGACATCTGGTCTTTTTGGGGTTGGTCAGATTCTTCCATTTCAAAATCGCTTAACTCTTCCTATATGGATCTTGTTTTGTGTACTTGGGTACAATCATGCTGGAACAGAAAGGGGCAATACCTAAACTTCTCCCACAATGTTGGAAGAATACAATTGTCCAAAATATCTTTGCATGGTAAAGCATTAATAGTTCCATTTACTAAAACTATTGGCCTAGGTAAACCCCTAAAACAAACCTCCACAGCATGATCCTTCCTCCACCAAATGTGTTTTTTTTTTTTTTTAAAAAAAAAGGGAAGTAGGCACTTGCTAGTGCTGCATTATATTGATAGAGAGAGATATCAATATCGAGCTTTCTGTCTATCGATAGTCTTGTACCTTGAACACAACACCCTTGAAGACCCTCAGACAATAGGAGATAAGTGCTAAAAATATGGCTTCTGCTCCTATGTATTGTATGACTAGCAGCCATTAAACAATCTCCATAGAAGTCAACTGTCAGTTTAACCCCTTAAGGACGAAGCAAGTTTTGTACTTAATGCCCAGGCCATTTTTTGAAATTTTGACCAGTGTCACTTTATAAGGCAATAACTCTGGAACGCTTCAATGGATCCCGGTGATTCTGAGACTGTGTTTTCGTGACATATTGGACTTCATGTTAGAGGTAAATTTAGGATGATTTTTTTTATTTTATTTCTGAAAAAATCTGAAATTTGAGAAAAAAATTTAAAATTTTGCAATTTTCAAACATTTAATTTTTATGCCCATAAACCAGAGAGTTATGTCACACAAATAGTTAATAAATAACATTTCCCACATGTCTACTTTAGATCAGCGCAATTTTTGAAACAAAATTTTTTGGGGTTAGGAAGTTAGAAGGGTTCAAAGTTCATCAGCAATTTCCCATTTTTTCATCAAAATTTACAAACCCTATTTTTAGGGACCACATCACATTTGAAGTGACTTTGAAAGGCCTAGGTGAAAGAAAATACCCAAACGTGACACCATTCTAAAAACTGCACTCCTCAAGGTACTCAAAACCACATCCAAGCAGTTTATTAACCCTTCAGGTGCTTCACAGAAACTAAAGTAATGTGGAATGAAAAAAAATAAAAATTAACATTTTACCTAAAAATGTTGCTTTAGCACTAATTTTCTTACTTTTTCAAGAGGTAACACCAAAAATTAGACCTCACACTTTGTTACCCACTTTCTTATGAGCGCGACAATACCCCACATGTGGTCAGAAACCTTTGTTTGGGTAAATGGGAGGGCTTGTAACGAAAGGAGCAATATTTGAATTTTGGAAAGCAAAGTTGGCTGAAACAGATTGCGGGCACCATGTTGCATTTACAGATCCCCTAAGGTACCTAAACAGCAGGAACCCCCCTCAAGTGACCCTATTTTGGAAACTAGATCCCTTAAGGCTTCTATCGAGGGGTATAGTGAGCATTTTGGACCCACAGGTACTTCACAGATTTTGATGACGTTACGTTGTCATATTGAAAATTGTCATTTTTTTCTCAAAAATGTTGTTTTAGCATCAATTTTCTCACTTTTTCAAGAGGTAATTCCAAAAATTGTACCCACATGTTTGTTGCCCACTTTTTTATGAGCGCGGTGATACCACACATGTGGTCTGAAACCTTCGTTTGGACAAATGGGAGGGCTTGGAACGAAAGGAGCAATATTTGAATTTTGGAAAGGAAATTTGGCTGAAAAAGATTGCGGGCACCATGTCGCATTTGGAGGACCCCTAAGGTACGTAAACAGCAAAAAAACACCACAAGTGACCCCATATTGGAAACTAGGCCTCTCAAGGAATTTATCTAGATGATTGGTGAGTACCCTGAACCCCCAGGTGCTTCACAGAAGTTTATAATGTTGAGCCATGAAAATAAAAAAATAACATTTTACCACAAAATTGTTACTTCAACCAGGTAGCTTTTTTTTCACAAGGGCAACAGTGAAAAAATCACCATGAAATTTATTGTGCAATTTCTCCTGAGCTTCGTAATATCTTATATGTGGTGGAAATCAACTGTTTGGGCACACGGCAGGGCTCGGAAGGGAAGGAGTGCAATTTGACTGCAAAATTGGCTACAACCAATAGCGGACACCATGTTGCATTAGGAGAGCCCCTGAGGTGCCTAAACAGTGGAGGTCCCCCACAAGTGACCCCATTCTGGAAAATAGACCCCTAAAGGAATTTATCTAGATGTTTGGTGAGTACCTTGAACCCCCAGGTGCTTCACAGAAGTTTATAATGTTGAGCTGTGAAAATAAAAAAAATACATTTTTACCACAAAATTATTACTTCAACCAGATAGCTTTTTTTTTTACAAGAGTAAAAGGCAAAAAAGCAGCATAAAATTTATTGAGCAATTTCTCCTGAGTATGCATATACCTTATGTGTGGTGGAAATCAATTGTTTGGGTGCACAGCAGGGCTCGAAAGGGAAAAAGTGCCATTTGACTGAACATTTGGCTGGAATAATGAGTGGACGCTATGTCGCATTTGGAAAGCCCCTAAGGTGCCTAAACAGTGGAGGTCCCCCAGAAGTGACCCCATTCTGGAAACAAGACACCTCAAGGCTTTTATCTAGGTGTATATTGAGCATTTTGAATCCACGAATACTTCACAGAATTTGATAAGCTTAGGTTGCCATATTGAAAATTTTCATTTTTTTCACAAAAATGTTTCTTTAGCATCACATTTCTCACTTTTCCAAGAGGCAACAACAAAACGTGGACCCCACAGGTTGTCATCCAATTTCTTGTGAGCTCAGGGATATTCCATATGTGGCCAAAAACCTCTGTTTGGATAAATGGGAGGGCTTGGAATGGAAGAAGCACCATTTGAATTTTGGAAAAGTTGAAATAAATTGTGCGCACCATGTCACATTACCATGTCACATTAGCAGGGCCTCTTGGGTACCTATACATCAGAAACCCCCCACAAGTGACCCCATTTTGGAAACTGGACCCCTCAAGGATGTTATTCAGGAGTATAGTAAACATTTTGAATCCACAGGTACTTCACAAAAATGTTGCTGCAGGAACAATATTCTCACTGTTAGGCTATGTGGCCATGATCCAGCGACACGGCGTCTAGTACACAGTGTCAGCCTTCCTGCAGAGATGTGAGTGTTGTCCACGGGAGAATGCTGCTGCCCGTGCCCACGTTTGGGATCAGGCTGCTGTGGACTTTAGTTCTATTCTACCTGCAGAGAACACTCATCTCCGCAGCATAAATTGACATGCTGAGGCTCAGGAAGCTGCACCACAAGTCGGTTTATGCTGCGGAGAAAAGAAGCACAGTGGGCATGAGATTTCTAAAAATCCTTCCACTGTGCTTCTACTGCACAATGCAGCATTATAGATGCAGGGAAAACACTCTGCGCCCAAAACACTGCAAACCCTGATTGTGGGCACATAGCCTAAAATGCTACAGTGGATGAATGGATAGATGTCAAACATATATAACATCCCACCCCCCCGCATATTCTAAGCTGGCGCCCTTTAGTGCCTTTCATGTGGCACTAAAGGATGCCTAGCCTTGTATTTAGCCCAAAAAGAAAAAAAAATAATTAAAATAAATGACGTGGGATCCCCCCTATTTTTGATAGTCAGCTAGGGTAAAGCAGACAGCTGTAGCCTGCAAACCACAGCTGACAGCTTCACCTTGTCTGGTGATCAATTTGGAGGGCTCCCCAAGCTGTGTTTTTTTTTTTTAATTATTTATAAATAAATAATTAAAAAAAAAAGACAAACGTGGGGTCCCCCCAAATTAGATCACCAGCCAAGGTGAAGCTGACAGATGGGGTCTGGTATTCTCAGGGTGGGAAGAGCCATGGTTATTGGACTCTTCCCAGCCTAAAAATAACAGGCCGCAGCCGCCCCAGAAGTGGCGCATCCATTAGATGTGCCAATCCTGGCGCTTCGCCCCAACTCATCCCGTTGCCCTGGTGCGGTGGCAAACGGGGTAATAAATAGGGTTGATACCAGATGTGTAATGTCACCTGGCATCAAGCCCAGCAATTAGTGATGTCACGGTGTCTATTTGATACCAGACATAACTAATTGACAGTAATAATAAAAAAAATTGACAACAAAAAAAAAAATTATTTGAAAAAACACTCCCCAAAATATTCCCTCTTTCACGAATTTATTGAAAAGAAAAAAAAAATCGGGTCCCTGTAATCCATTGTGAAAGTCCCGCGGAGATTCTGGACCTTCTAGAATATGGGGGGCATGTTCAGGGAACGTACCCCCCATTTTCTCGGAGTGCAGACCCTCCATTTGAGGAGAGTGGGTGCAAAGAATCTGCACCCACCCTCCCCGGGTCACAGCTGCAGAGTGCGAGCAGTGAGCCAGCGTCTCTGAAAGAAAAGCAGGAAGCGGAGCTGACAGCCGCGCTCTGCACGTGTGACCTGCGTTCACTGTGAAGGAGGAGGGGGCCGCGGGGGATCAGAGCTGAGACAGGTACGGGGGACACCGAGGAACACCGGGGTGGGAATTGGGGGTGACCTGGCAGGGCCTGGGGAGCAGTTTTCTGTCGTATGTGTCATAGCACATGCGACAGAAACCAGAGAAATGCGGCCGGCGCGCTGCTGTGCGCGCCGGTGTGTGCGTGGCCATCTTGGATTTTCGGGAGAGGGTGGGTCGGGGGGGACACTTTGGCGACACCGGGGGACTGGAGGGGACCGGGGAGGACATTTATCTCCCTTCTGACATGTTTGTTTATGCCAGATGGGGGATAAATCATTTTTTACCGGCGCTGCCATTTACTGTAACCTGATCATCGGTATACGGTGTATACCGGTCATCAGGTGAGCGGGGACCGGAAAAACCGGCCTGAATCATGATCTCCAGGGTCTCAGCTACCCCCGACAGCTGAGACCCCGGAAATTTTCCGACTCTGGGGGGCGCTAGACCCTTTTTTCCGACCGCCGTTAAAAAGCGGCGGTTTGCAAGAAGTACCCTAATTTTTCGCCGTTAAAAGGCGTATCGGCGGTCGTTAAGGGGTTAAAGAGGCTGACAGCGCTTACATACAGAATGACTGCTTAGACCTATAAAGTAGAATTGTGCTCGGCAGCCCATGTCCTGTTTTAACAAGACGATGTGCTGCTGAGGAAGAAGAGTTCTAAGCTAAATTACAAATCATTTCACTTGACAAAGTAGCATTTTTCTCGCTCTTTGGGTGATTGGTAGTCTGTTTAGACAGGATGATTATTGTAAACTGACCCATGCCATTGGCAACAAAAGTCATGTGACATAACAATGTCATATGAGCATTGGGATATACAGCTCTGACGTTGCTTGAATGGCGCCTGTCAGTTTGAGATAATCAACCTATCAAATATTGGTCTGGGTTGCTGATTGTGTTTTTTTTTATTTTTTCTGTGGCACATTAGGTGTTAAGAAGGGGTTCTCCAATAATGGAAAAGCATTTAAAGGGAACCTGTCTGCACATGTTTATAATATTTACCTAAGGCCCGTTTCACACATCAGTGAAAAACACAGACGTTCTTCACTGACGTGTAAAACACGCATATGTCCCTCCATGTTCCGTGATTCACGGCACACGTGGGTTGTCCATGTGCAATCCGTGATCCATATGGACATTACTCACCTGCCTTCACTCCTGCTGTCCATGGTGCTGAAGTCTCTGGCTCCTCAGCGTCCGCCCACCGCTCTCTGCACCTACTTCCTGGTCGGCAGTTCCTGCTTTCATGAATATTCATGAGCCAGGCAGGAGCTGCCGAAAGCAGAGGCTGCACAGCGAATCGCAGGCAAGGTAAGTTGAAAATTTTTAATATTTAATATGTCCGTGATTTTCTTCTACATGTTTCACTGATCACACACGGATCACACCATAGTGTGGTCCGTGGGTCATCAGTGATGCCAGACAAAAACTGACATGTCTCCGTGCAGAATCACGGCCACGCGTGCACGCTGCACGGGGACTCATTCAGTGAAAAATCACTGATGTGTGAGCAGACCCATTGATTATAATGGGTCTGCATATGTCAGTGATTCTGGTACGTATATAAAAAAAGCACAAACGAACCAGAATCACTGACGTGTGAAAGGGGCCTGACGGTCGGTGCAGAAAAGACTGGTCAGATGGGCGTCTCCGTTCTCCGGGTACCGCACCTCTGCTTTTGGCCATCTTTGTACTCCTTCTGAAGCTAGTGAGGATGACGCGTTCTACGTCATCTACACTAGTCGACAGTGAGGTCCTGCGCAGGCAGATCAGGTCCAACATTGAGGTCCTGCTCAGGGCAGATCAAAGTGCACCTGCGCAGGACCTCAATGTCGGCTAGTGTAGATGACGTAGAACGCGTCATCCACACTAGCTTCAGAAGGAGGACAAAGATGGCCAAAAGAGGAGGCGGGAACCCAGAGAACGGAGACGCCCATCCAACCAGTCTGCTCCACACTGACCGTTAGGTAAGTATTATGAATATCCAGTGACAGGTTCTCTTTAAATGCCAGAGGAGTTTGCAACTTGATTATTGAGCCTGAACAGCATTGGTGAATGTGATAAAAATGAATGAGAAACCTGATTAACACTAGAAGTCCCAGAAATTTCGAGCTCCCCCTGAAGTCCCGAAAGAGGGTCAAATGACCCTTAGTCCAACCTGAATATAACTAACTAGAAACTAAATGGCTAAACTCAATGGAAAACAACAACCTCCTGTGGTGCGACAGTAATGGCCTTAATTACAGAACAAAAGACGGTGATTATAGGATGTTAGCTAAAATCCTTCAGGTCATTCCACCCGTCTCTGGGTTCCAAAGGTAGAAATGTTAAATGACCCCTCTCTAGGACTTCTAGTGTTAAAGGAATCTTTCAACAGGTTTTTGCTACCTCATCTGAGGGCAGCAGAGACCCTGATTCGAGTGATGTATCACTTACTTTACTGGGTGCTGTAGTTTTGATAGAAAACTGTTTACTTGCTCCAGATCTACCAGTTAACTGAATGTTGAGCCCTGTATAACCCCACCTACACCACTGATTGGCTACTTTTTGTGTACACTGTACACTGTGAATAAGCAGAATGGTGCCAATCAGTGTTTTGGGCATGGTTGGACTCACAGTCAGCAGGCCAAGTAGTTGCTGGAATCAGGGTCACTGTCTCTACTTTATGCTGCTCTCAGATGGGGTAGTAAAAACCTGGTGACAGATTCCCTTTAAGGATAGTGAATTTGCATTTTTAAGCCTTTTGCTTTAGGTGATCTGTAAGTGACTAATATTAAGTCATGGTTCTAAGCAATTTCCTTTTCTATAATAAAAAAACTTTGAAGATCTGTAGCCATTAATTTAAACAGAAATACACCTTACGAGTACACTGATACTTTTGATTTCCACATAATGCACTTTTGTAGCAGAGTTTAAATAAAATTAATTGGCTGCTTCATTATCATTAGTAGGTTCACAAGCATATAATGAAAAAAGCTGGTCTATACATTCCTTAGAAATCTACCATAGCCACATCCATTTCTCATTGTAAATTTAAAATTTAAATACACTAAAGAAGATCATACACAAATAATTTCCACAAAGTGTTAGAAGGATATTCAGCAATCACACTCCGGTCGTGATCAATTTCTTTTATTTAATCCATTTAAAAAAATATATTTATCCAAGAATTAAATCCGTGATAAAAAAACCCAGTATAGGAAATAAGGCTGGAACATGTTCGGATGCTGTGTCCTACTATCATGACCGGAGTGTGATTGCTGGATATCCTTCTAACACTTTGTGAATGCCAAGCTACGTTCCTTATTATACATGCACCGTCTGGTTGGGTGAGGTCTCTCTGCAGATTGGGTGAGCGGGATATTTTTATACACAAATAATTTCCAGTATCCTTTAGATTAAGGCTACTTTCACACTTGCGTAGTTTTCCTTCAGTCGCAATCCGCCGTTTTGGAAAACAGCGGAATCCGGTAACGGATTCCGCTGCTTCCCATAGACTTGTATGGACGACGAATTGCGACTGATGGCCCTGCATTGCTTCCGCTGGCTGACGCTGCATTGCTTCCGCCAGGCGGAAGGAACGCAGCATGTAACGTTTTTTGAGCAGCGGAATCCTTAGGATTTCGCTGTGCATGCTCTTTCTGGCTCCCTGCACACGTAACCAGGGTAGACATCGGGTTACTAAGCAAAGCGCTTTGCTTAGTTACCCGATATTTACCCTATCTACGTGTGCAATGAGCCAGCGCTAAGCGGTGTACGCTGGTAACCAAGGTAAATATCGGGTAACCAAGCAAAGTGCTTTGTTTAGTTACCCTTAGTTACCCGATATTTACCCTGGCTACTGTATATGTGCAGGGAGCCCGACACTTCCCCACTTGGCTCCGCTCCCTCCCGCACTCCACTCCACATGTACACACGCACACATACAGACACACGCACAGACGCACACACATACACCCACTCACCTGTCCCCAGCCATGCATTCCCCGTGGCACTGATGTCCTCAGCGCCATGGCTCCGCTCGGCTCCACCCACCCCGCAATCTGCCCCCCGCACTCCGCCCCCGCACACATTCTCGGCAGCCGAACGATCAGCTGATCACCCGGCGGCCGGCTGCTGTGAGCGATCAGCTGATCACCCGGCGACCGGCTGCTGTGAGCGATCAGCTGATCACCTGGCGACCGGCTGCTGTGAGCGATCAGCTGATCACCCAGCAGCCGGGTGATCAGCTGATCGCTCACAATAGTCTGCCGCTGGTAAACCTGTAAAGAAAAAAAAAAGCAGATTCCGTTGTTTTGTACGTTCCGTTGCATCCATTGTGCCACTCTATGCAACACATCCGTTGCATTCATCACACAACACAATGCAACAGATGCCGTTCAATGCAAGTGTGAAACTAGCTTATTAAGGCCAGTGCCCTTAGATTTCAGTGTACCTGTCTTTATGACTTCAAATTAATCTTTGTTTATTCTCTAGAATTCTAACTATAGGGGCGCTTAACCCTTCACGACCAGCCGATTTTGCGCTTTCCATATTCTTTTTCACCATTCTTCTTCTGAGAACTGTAACTTTTTTATTTTTCAGTCAACATAGGTATGTGAGGGCTCATTTTTTGCAGAAAGAGAGGTACTTTTAAATGTATCTATTAGTATTACCATATAGTGTACTGGAAAATGGCAAAAAAAATTCCAAATGCGCAAAAATTGCAAAAAAAAGTGCGATTGCACAATTGTTTTTGAAATATTTTATTCACTGGGTTCACTATATGGTAAAACTGATATCTTAGTGTGATGCCCCAGGTTGGTGTGAGTTCATAGACACCAAATATGTATAGGTTTACTTTTATGTAAGGGGTTAAAAAAATAAGAAGTTCATTTCTCACTTTTAGGGATCTGGGGCTCAGCGATAGCTTATTTTTTGCGTCTCAAGCTGACGGTTTTAATGGTACTATTTTTGCGCAGATGCTACATTTTGATCACCTGTTATTGTATTTTGCGCAAAATTTGCCGCTAACAAAAAACGTAATTTTGACGTTTGGAACTTTTTTGCCTCTACGCCGTTTACTGATCAGATTAATTGATTTTACACTTTGATAGATCGGGCATTTTTGAAAGCGGCGATACCAAATATGTGTATATATTATTTTTTTTAACCCTTTAATTTTCAATGGGGCAAAAGGGGGGTGATTTGAACTTTTATTTTTTTTTTATTTTTTTTTAACTTTTCAAAACTTTTTTTAACTTTTTTTTATTTTACTAGGTCCTCTAGGTGACTAAAAGGATCAGCTGTCTGATTGTTTTTTCAAGATATGTCTTGCTGATCACAGCTACACAGCTGTGAACACCAGATATGCTCATCTCCTATCTCACACAGTTCTCGGCCATGTGAAACAGGAAGTGAGTCATCACATGACTCTGTGCTACCATGACAACTATCGGATCCACGTGATCTTCCGGTGTTGGGTGGTGAGTAAAGTTTAACCGCGACCGCTATTATAATGGCTCTGTCATATCTTGACAGCGCCATTTAAAGGGTTAACAGGTACGGGCAGATCGCGGATCTGCTCGTACCTGCTCGGCACACATGTCGGATGTACAAATCAGCTGACATGTGCACGGATCCCCTAGCTGCCTGCTGCAACCGGGTGGGATTAACACTATGACCGCTGGGATGTAATTTTACTGCCCGCGTTCATTAAGGGGTTAAAGGAATATTCCTATCTCCATGATCCTATCCTAATATATAGTAGGTGTAATAATAATAATATTAGCAAATACCTCCAAATAGATTTGTAGTATAGTTCTTCTGACTCACTATGTTGCTTACCTCATGTTCAGGGCATTGCGGGACCTTAGGTATTCATGGTTATGACCACAAGCAACTAACTGTCATTATATGCATGGATACATAAGGCCCTGCAATGCCCTGCACATGAGGTAAGGGACATTGTGAATCAGAAGAACTATGCTACATTTCTAATTGGAGTTATGTGCTAGTATTATTATTATTATTATTATTATTATTATTATTATTACACCTCCTGCATATTAGGATAGGATCTTGGAGATGGGAATACCCCTTTAACATTACTGATTTAATATGTGAAATGTTCAGGAACCAAAAAAAATGAAACATATTTTACCCTACAGGCAACCCCGAACTCTTAAGCCTACTTTACATGTTACGATTTCGCATACGATATCGTATGCGATCGTAACCACCCCCATCGTATGTGTGGCACGTTCAATTTGTTGAATTTGCCGCACAAACGATTAACCCCCGTCACACGTACTTACCCGTCCGTACGACCTCGATGTGGGCGGCGAACGTCTACTTCCTGGAGTGGGAGGGACGTTCGTCGTCACATCGACGTCACACGGCAGCTGGCCAATAGAAGCGGAGGGGCGGAGATGAGCGGGACGTAAACATCCCGCCCACCTCTTTCCTTCCGTATTGCCGGCTGGAGCCGCGGGAGGCAGGTAAGATCTGTTCAATGTTCCCGGGGTGTCACACACTGCGATGTGTGCTGCCTCGGGAACATTGAACAACCCGACGTGCAATTTGTCAGGATTCAACGACGTGTATGCGATAAACATTTTAACATTCAATCGCACGTACCTGTCACACACTACAATGTACCTTACGATGCCGGATGTGCGTCACTTACGACATGACCCAGCCGACACATCGTAAGATATCTTGTAGTGTGTAAAGCCTGCTTTAAACATAATGAAGTTGGGTAGAAGTTGGGTATTTTTGTGACGATATGTTCTTATAAGTTGGAGACTTTCCTGATTCGGTCAGATTGGGCTAACGTCCAGTGAGTTTCTTCTGATTGATAAAATCAAGTATATAATGTCATCCACCTTAGATTGGTTTTAACTTATTTAATATAATAAATTATATGTATACTCTTAGTTAGAGTGCCCTTTTCCATCTTGCTTGTTTTCTCCATTTTTTTTCCAAGAACTGTCTTTGTCCTCAGCCAAAAGTAAAATATTGTTGTCGGAAGTCACAGCAAGCAGCGTGGGCTGTCAGCTTCCTTAGTTAATTATACATGTAATGTTGAAAAGGGAATGTTTGCAATCATGATGTGAAAAGGAACTAGGACTAGGAGCCTGGCCTGCCCGCTCTTCCGGTGCGTCTTCCTCCATCACGGGGAGATGTGCTCAGGTACATCACTGGAGATATATTTCACAAATTCATGATTTTTCGTTATCCTGTACTTGCCAAGTTATATATAATGAAATCTAGCTGTTTTTTCTTGCATGTTCTGCTCCAGCAATCATTTATGCTTAAACTAATGAACATTTGACCAGTCTGAGAACATTTTATCATTAGACTTGTAATTCTTTGATCATAGAAGCCTTCACAGCCAGAGGTAGACGTAACAACATAGTTACATATCTACTAAGTTTCAAACAACTTTCAAATGACGCTATTTTCTTGGTATCCTAATCAGGAGATTTGTAAAGTAAGACCTCTGTCAGGTAGCTGCCAATTTGTATTCTAAGGAATGGAAAAATATATCATTAATGGCTACGAATATGCCATTCAGAATTAATCTCAGAATCAGTCTGTCTTATTGAGCATTGCTAAACATTATAGGTATAGTCAGGCATATTCCTAGGATATGCCATCTTTTTATGATCTTCAACCTCTAGGTTCCCCTATCCTAAGAAGGCCATCAGTGCTGATTCTTAACGGCAGACTTTGTTCCATGTGTCCAACGTCTATGATATATCAGACATCACAGTGTCTCAGCCGTCTGTCTGCATTTAGAGACTTAAGTTGTGACAGTATCTGGGCAAGAGTCTCACATTGCCATTTGAGACTCCTCACATTAAACATATTTTCCTTTCTTTTGGTGCTTATAGGGTTAATTTCAGTTTTCCTTTTCAGCAGCTTCTGATTTCTGGTCTCAGGTGCCTTCGATTGGTGACCACTCTCTTCCTCTGTATATGGTCACATCTCCCAGTAGAGGGTGCCGGTTATTCTGATTGATTCTGAAGCTAGGTCTGGAGGTGGAAGGAGCTGCTGAAGTCAGAAGCAGTGTAGGCTGCAGTCCTGGTGTGACTGCAGCCGTGAAGTTTGACCTTATCCTTTGTTGTTTCCCCCGTCTGTCCTACCTTCCCTTCATGTTGTTTTAGTACAGTGGTGGGACTAGCGATCCTTACCTGCAAACTCACTAGCCAGGGTTATCGCAGGGCTTCTTAGGGTTTCAGGTATCCTGCTCGGCGACAGGTGTGGAAACTGTATAGTGGTTACTAGGAGTGCAGGGTGCAGCTGCAGGTGAATGCAGGAGGTGTCCCATCATCCTCCTACCTTATGCCAGGGCCCACTGTTGTTAATATGTTCTCGTGTACCCCTTGTTTGTTGTGACGAACCCCTTGTTTGTTGTGTGCCTTGCCATTCGTCAGACCTTACCCAAGTCCATGTGTGACACAAATTTATTTTCACAAATTTTGCTGTGGATCTTGACTAATTCACTTATGGGTTTGACATGATTCAGTTTTTTTAATAGTAAAACACAAACATGACAATTAATAAAGAACACAAGTGTGAACATAGCCTTAATTCTCTGTAGAGTCATAAATCCAGGGAAAAGGGTCAGTTCAACACACTTGCCTTGCATCTAAATTTACTGGCCATGGTGAAAAGTCTTATTGGCTTTACCCACATCCCCCACACCTCCCATGGCATAAAGTATCTGGGGCCCAGTTGACTTTCCCCGTTTCCATTATTCCTGGCAGTGCAGTGCCTTTTAGAGTGAATTTATTGCAAATCTTCCTTCAAATATTCTTGATTTTTTGAAGCATAAGAGGAGCACTTTAGTGACACCATTTCATGATTTTATGGTAGCATTCTCAGAATATTTCTTGCCAATGTCTCTATCAGATGTAGCCAAGAACACTATACCATGAAATGTATCTGAGGCCAACAGACATAAGGACAAATGTGTTTATTTATGTAAATGACTAAAGCCATATTTGCAATCTACTGTATACATGGGTTTTCTGACATGGAATCTGTCCCCTTGGAAACACTACATAAACTAATCTAATCTGAGATTTCTATCTTTATTTTGACTCGAATTTCCCACGCTGCACACCTGCATATGGGACAACGCAAAGAAATGCTGAAAGATAGCAAAAAATATATGATAAAGTATTCACATTTTTATTGTAAAAATATTTTTAAAAAATTATATAAAAAATAGTGGGTAGTGCACGAACAACAGGTTACAAATAATGTGAGAAAATCTGGTGGGAATATTGTCATACATATAAATAATGGTGCAATAACGTTTAGACATCAGATAAATATAATGTGTAATAAATGAATACAACATTAAAAGAAAGCTGAGATCATAAAACGTGTCACATACCATTTACAGCAAAGATTTCCACCAACTGAAAGCCCACAAACCCCCGACGTACGTTTCGCACAGAGCTTTTTCACAGGATATGGGCTGTGCATGGCACTCTACGATTGAGTGCTGGAGGCCTCTGTTCTGTCCTTGCACTCAGTTTGGAAAATCATTGTCATTTAAACTATTACTGATTACTGTAGTCTATGGATGTTTCCTGACAAAGCTTCTATGTATGAATTATATTGAATTAAAGTAGCCCCCAAGTGCAAATCAAAAATTTGACTATACATGTCAGATGTATAGTTAGCATACCTGATGCCCTCCTTACAAATGATTCTGTTATCAATTATACATTTAAACTCCATTTTTTAATCTTAACAATATGGCGGCTACAGTTTAAAATTTCTCTATAAAGAGCATTCTTTGATGCCACAGACGTGCCCCCTGCCCTGACTCTGTCCTATGATGGATCAACCGTGATAATATCAGCACTGCGCCCATCTAGTCTGTGTCTTTTATCTGGAGAACGGGGGTGTCTGAGACTTTTAAAGGAAATTTATCATCAGGTTTTGCTACTATCTCAGAGCAGCATAAAGTAGAGACAGAGACCCTGATTCTAGCAATTTCACTTACTGTACTATCTGCTGCAAATCTATCTGAAGGCTAAGTTCTGTATAGTCTCGCCCACACCACTAATTGTATCTTTCTGCCCATGTACAATATACATAGAAATGTACCAATCAGAGGTGGAGGCGGGGTTATACAGAGCTCATGGATATGCTGGACTACCTAGTCCTCTGGTGATAATCTCGTGCTGATAAAACATTGACTTTATTAAAACTACACCTAGCAGCCAAGTAAGTGACACCTCACTGGAATTAGGGTCTCTGTCTCTACATTTTGCTGCTCTCAGATTAGGTGGGAAAAAACTTTCCCTTTAAGAATGCTCTCTATAAAGAACTTACAGACTATGGCTACCATTGTGTGAAGATAAAACAAGTGTAGAGGAAAACAGTCTCAATGACTTACAATCATTACAGGGGGTACGGTTCATGCTCTATGTTCAGTGGAGGAATCAGTAACAGTTAAAATTCGAGCACTTCCTTTAAAGGTTGACATTAAATTGAGGATCTTAAGTGTAACTATAACAAATGTAGATAAAGCATACAAACCAAGCAGATACTCATTTGACCAATGTCTGACATCTAACTGAAAGCATTTTGGCTCACAATCGGGGAGCAATAGATGACAAAGTAAAATATTTAGACTGACATAAATGAAAAATTAATGAGACACAGCAGTATTGTCCTTTTGGATTAAAAAGCAAAATGAGAGTAGAATGAATGGCTAACGATAATACAAAGGTCAAGTCACTTTAAAGGGTATGATAAAACACAAAAATATGTGTAGCCCTTATACAGTTGGAACTTAATCGTGAGCCCACCATTACAGGGTGCAAAAAATTCAGTGCTCGCAGTCCCTTTAGGTTTTGCTAATAAATACATATACATAAAAAGAAATTCCTGTACAGCGCTCATATTCTACTTGGTAAATATGTTTGATTTTTTTCTTAGTGTCAGATATTTTGTTCATGTTTATTTGTATTCTGTTGAAGAGTATCAAGCACAAGTCAAACATATTCATTGATGATAAATGTGAAGTTTTTTAGATAGGTTGGGTTCTAGGTCCACTGCAATATGAGAAAGAAGACGTGACCCTGTGCCTTGAATCACTGATTGTAACATCCTTTCTGATAACCTTAATGAAATCTAGTCGTGGAATAACTACAAGCCTGACTGTCAGTAATGAAAGGCGGCAGAAGAATGGATGTAATGGAAACATGTAGAATGCGCTTCATTCAATCTTTGTTCTGCTGCCACTGTTATACTTCCATCTTGTATGTGCGGATATATTCTATTCTAAAATGTGTTGTGAAAATGTTCATAAAGCCCAACTCCTCATCATTTATCGGAAAACACATTTCCACAAAGGTTACATGATATGTAATAATATATAGCGGCATCCAGAGTCAATATTTTGACCTCGAGACAATCACGCTCTTTCATTGACATGTAGATCCAACCAGGGGCGTAACTAGAGTTTGATGGGCCCCGGTACAAAGTTCAGACCTGGGCCCCTCCTCCACGTATATCGACATTTAGGGTACAGGATAATGACACTGACACTCGGGGTACAGGATAATGATGCTGACACTTGGCTCTTACCCACAGCACCCAGATTTCCCATGATCTGAAATCCCTCTATCAGCACCCAGCTTTCCTATTTTCTGATATCCATCTTGTCCTCGGCACACTGCTTCCCCATGCTCTGCTATACATCTTTCCCTCAGCACCCAGCTTTCCCATATCAGAGCATGGGAAAGCTGGGTGCTGAGACATGATGTATAGCAGAGCATGGGAAAGCTGGGTGCTGAGAGAAGATATATAGCAGAGCATGGGAAAGCTGGGTGCTGAGAGAAGATGTACAGCAGAGCATGGGAAAGCTGGGTGCTGAGAAAAGATATATAGCAGAGCATGGGAAAGCTGGGTGCTGAGAGAAGATATATAGCAGAGCATGGGAAAGCTGGGTGCTGAGGGAAAAGAGCCTTTTTCCCTCAGCACAAAACGTTCCCATCCCCTGCTTGTATCTTTGTTCCCCCTTGTATATAGTTCTCCAAATACAATAATGGCACCCACATAGCCTTCCAAATAGTATAAAGGGTCCCACATAACCCTTCATATATTAGAATACACTTCCATAGTCCTCCATGTATTATAATGCATTTCCCATAGTTCTCCATGCATTATAATTCACCCCATAGTACTCAATATATAATACTGCACCACATAGTCCTCCATATATTATAATGCACCCCCATAATCCTCCATGTATAAAGTAGCCCTTCAATTATTATCTTGAATTTCTCATAGTTCTCTATGTATTATATTTCACCCCATAGTTCTCCATGTATTATACTGCACCACATAGGCCTCCATATATTATAATGCAGCCCTATAGTCCTCCTTGTATAAAGTAGCCCTCCAATTATTATAATGAATTTCTCATAGTTCTCCATATATTATAATTCACCCCATAGTTCTCCATATATTATACTGCACCACATAGTCCCCAATGTTTTATAATGCACCCCCATAGTCCATGTATAAGGTAGCCTCCATAGTCCTCCATATATTATAATGTAGCCCCCATAGTCCTATATGTATTATAACGCAACCTCATAAAACTTCATATTGCATTATGCAGCCCCATACTCCTCCATGCATAAGGCACCCCTATATTCCATGTATAAGGTGTCCTTCATTTTGTATTATGCAGCCCCCCCAGACCTCCATATATAATAATGCAGCCAGCCTCTCCAGGCCTCCATGTATAATAATGCAGCCAGCCTCCTCAGGCCTCCATGTATAATGTAGCAGCCAGCTTCTCCAGGCCTCCATGTATAACAATGCACCCAGCCTCCTCAGGCCTCCATGTATAATATAGCACCCAGTCTCTCCAGACCACCTCCATGTATAACAATGCACCCAGCCTCCTCAGGCCTCCATGTATAATATAGCAGCCAGCCTCTCCAGGCCTCCATGTATAACAATGCACCCAGCCTCCTCAGGCCTCCATGTAAAATGCAGTATCTCTAGGCCTCCATGTATAATGCAGTATCTCCAGGCCTCCATGTATAATAATGCAGCTTCCCCAGACCTCCATGTATAAAGCAGCCTCTCCAGGCCTCCATGTATAATAATGCAGCCACCCCAGACCTCCATATATAATGCAGCCTCCCCAGACCTCCATGTATAAAGCAGCCTCTACAGGCCTCCATGTATAAAGCAGCCTCTCCAGGCCTCCATATATAATGCAGCCTCCTCAGACCTCCATGTATAAAGCAGCCTCTATATTGCTAATCCCTGCCTAACCATCCCTATATACACTAGCATAGATAAAGAGATCTTTAGAAAAAGTATTTCTAAAGATCATTTATCTTATGCTAATGAGCAAGGGGACTAGTTCCAAGGGCATTATATCCCCCCGACTAGTCCACCTTCTTAGCATGGTAGCACACCCACAGGGACGTACTAACATGCTATTCAATGCAGCATCATCAGAGGTGATGCGCATACCTGTGTTCGCTGTGACTGCGCTTCTGAATGCCGGGCACTTCCAGTCATGTGCAGTATGAAGCCGGCTTCACAGAGGTCTACTGCACATGATTGAAAGTGTTGGGCATTCAGAAGTGCATTGACAGCGAACACAGGTATGCACGGCTGGTGATGCTGCATTGAATAATATGTAGTACGTCCCTGTGGGTGTACTAACATGCTGAGAGGACGGCTAATTGGGGGGGATATAACGCCCTTGGGACTAGTCCCCGTGCTCATTAGCATACAATAAAAGATCTTTAGAAATACTTTTTCTAAAGATCCCTTTATAAATGCTACTAGATACTGGGACGGTTAGGCAGGGAATAGCAATATGTACCCAGAACTGCTCGTGGTTCTGGGTGCATATTGCACCTGACAGGTTCCTTTTAATTAATCTTTATTTTTATATAGCACTAACATATTCCGCAGCGCTTTACATACATCAGGAACACTGTCCCCATTGGGGCTCACAATCTAAATTCACTTTCCGTATGTCTTTGGATTCATGATTATCATGGTAAGTTGACTAGAGCGTCATTACTGGACTCACTAGGACTATAACTTATGAAAGGTTTTTACATTTAGAAAAAATATTTCGAACTACATTGCAACAATTAGTATTTTTTGTATGGAATAATAAAACTTCTATTTGTTTATACTGAAAATTAATGCTTTATGTAAAAGCCCTTGAATGGTATATCAGGGACCACTACTGCCAGGAATTCAGCTGCTTCAACTGGAGATGCATCAATGGTGCGGTGGCTTTTCTTCTGCTCTTCTCTGTAGATGGGGCAAAACTGCCGACATCATGCTGGTTGACAGCCAGCTCCCTCTTTTTAGGCAGCGGAGAGTCAGCTGTCAATCAGCATAACATCGGCAGTCCCGTCCCGTCTAAAGAGTGGACGAGAAGCCTCCGCTCTGTTGATGAAGCCACTGTATCAGAACGACACCAAGCACAGCAGGCGGGTAGATAGCAACCACCTGTCTGTAAGTGCTTAGCCACATTTTTTTAAAGGTCTTGAATATACCTTTTAAGAATAAATGCTATGGTCCTCATTTTTCCAGACCACAGGTAAGGGGATATGAGATTTATTTCACATACTTAGGATAAATCTAAAATGATTATGATTTTACTAAGCCAGATCTTCTTTATTCCTCTATCATACTGACACAGCATGTAGTAATTTTCTACCATGGAGAAATCATACTGAGATGTTAAATTATACAGGCTACAATTAGACGTTTGTTGAGAAAATACATTTATATACGGTAGATCATTCAATCTGCTCATTTTCCTATCTCCCTGGTAGAAGCTGGAGACCAAACATTCTCAGAAATTATGCAAAGTGGCAGTGAATATATTACTATTTAAGACTTCTCAGCGCTAAAATATTCTGGTGTTGGAATTATTGTTCTACTATGCGGCTATTAACTGCTGTAAATGACTGCTCGTTGTAACCATTGGCATGTACGCACAATATTATATTATTCTCTCACTCTATATACATTATTATTATACCTCAATATTTATTTTTAGGTACTACTTTGGTTCATATGATCATTTGTCCTTCCTATATTGGCATTGTACATTAAAGGTGTTTTACATTTTTATTTTTAAAAAGCTTAAAGGGAACCACCCAGCAGGATTTTCATATATAAAGTAAAGCTAGTGCTATACTGGTGGTAGGATGCTGAATATAAGCATACTTTTTGTTCAGAGATTGGATGTCTTATTTCAGAAATATGTGCAAGTAAAATTCCAGCAAAGCACTGCTATTTGATTGACAGATGCAACAGGAATTAAATGCATGGGTTGGGTCTTGCTATCTATTCCCACCCCTGTCTGCATCCTGGCCTCCCCCCCCCCCTGTCACCGGCATAGACGTTAATTCCGGACAAGCAGACAGACAAGGGCAGGAATAAATAGCAAAACTTGACCCACATATTTACGCCCCTGTTGCATCTGTCAATCAAATAGCAGTGCATTGCTGGACCTTTACTTGCACATATTTCTGAAATAAAACATCCAATCTCAGAAGAGAAAGTATAGTTAGATTCAGAATCCTAGCGCCTGTATAACACTGGCTTTATTTTATATATGAATATCCTGCTGGTTGGTTCCCTTTAAATTTTACTCATCACAAGGTCAAGTGGCCAATTAGTTCTATTAGTTTATTCCCACTGTGTCCCTGTATAGTCCGATTTTTGTTTTTCGGAAGTATAGTCCTTTTTATAATGTGCAAACCTTTTTGGGCATTACCAAGGGCTCACAGGACTCTTGCCTGTCTATAGCATAGATTCAGAAGCATCAGCAGCATGACACCCATTATACAGCAGTACTGTGCAGTGTAGCTGTGAATCCAGCACTGGGCTGACATGAAGCACAGTCTCTATGTGTCTTCTTGCCTCCGTCTCACTACAGGTTTCTTCTCCCTACCCCAACCCCCTCATTATTCCCAAAAAGTTGTAAGGTTTTTCAGTATTAGGCTTAGAAATCACAGGCATATAGACAGTGTATTAAAAATTATGGTGTGGGGATTCACTGTGGTCACTTTGTAATTTGCACTACAAACCTAAGGTGGTTGTCTTAATTAGTAACTTATTATAGAGGGCCACAAAATATTGCACATCTCAGATCTTTGCTTTTTATTATTTTAGCCAACAGAGCCAATTAAAACGTGCCTATGGCAAATATATTCCTATTTTGCTGTCAACTCAAAAATACTGGCACTGTAATGAATTCCGTGTTGGTTATTTTAATGGTTGGAAACGTTGGCAATTAATCACATTGTGCTCAGAGTCATTTAATAGGTCATCCCTTTACATTAGTAAATTCAAGCTATGCACAATGTTTCCATTTATATAACTGTAATAGTCAAATACTGAACTAACAAAGTTTGTCAAATAACATTTTCTTCATACTCTAATTAAGCCCTTAACCTCCAGATCCTTGGCAGTGCATGTGCTGAAATAGTTTTCATCCTTAGTGAACCATATGAAACTGCAGTCCTGATAAAGGGCATTTTAGAACTAAATGCTGACATATCGTTTTAAACTGGCTTTTCCGCCTGTAATAAAACAACTTAATTTGTTTAAGTGGACACGAGTGTTTTTTTTTCTATTGCTTAAAGTATTAAGTATAACATTTCTGCCTAATATTAGAGAAAATGTAATGTCTTATTACTGTTAGAGCATTCAATCTCCGCGTAGTCTGACATGTTATGTAACTATGAATTATTCAAGTTGATGTCCAACTGTGTTTGACCATGGGAAATAAAATACAAATCATGCAAGTCTTACTTTATTATATTATTATTAACATGTCTTTCTGATCAAATTGATCCATTATTTAAATTAGGCTAACCATAATTAAAATGGTTGGTCACTACTTGTTTGTCCAAGCCACATTGATAAAATGTTGAGAAACAAGGCTTCTCTCAAATACCTTGTGTTTCCAATAGTGCCTGTGAGCGGCGCTATTGTGGTCCACTCTTCCCCATCACCTGACCCCTGGGCTCTGGGACCTCTGATGTCCGGTGATGTCAGGTCAACTTCCAGTTGACCTGACAGCACCGCGGCTGGCCCAAGACTTCCGTGAGTGACTGGGCTGTGGGCGGCGTATCAATGCTTGTCACAACCCAGCATTGCTTCTGCTTGCTTTAAACAGACATATTTTTTCTATACTTATAATACTGTGTTTTCTGACATGTTTTTTTTCTGCTGCTATTTTACTATTAGGATTTGCTGGAAGTCTCCCACTCTCTTGTTATTCATTAATTTAGAGTGTATAAATTCACTTTTTTGTCTATCTAGATATATGAAAATTTCCAGATATTCTTTCAGTTTTTCACTTTCTTATATAAGCGGCCAGTGTTGACATAAATTAACTATCGTGCAACACAATTTACTATAGACACCCTATTTTAATTGGCCTTAATTCTCATGACCTGATATTTGAGTAGGTTTATAAGCAGAGGAATTATTTTCTTGTTTTATACTAGAACCATGATGAAGGCGCATTGTGCTGTGAAACGCGTTGTCTGTAACTGACCACTATACGTGTAACTGTTTGCTGACTTTGTGTATTGCAGCTAACTTTTAAAGCAACTATATTAAGTTATATTTTATTTAAAATTAAAAAAGTCATCTTGCCTTAAAGGGACAGTATCGTCTACTTTTTTTTTTTTTTTTTGTAGTCCAAATCTGCAAACAATATTATTAGACTTATGTAATAACTGTTTTCTTAATGTAATTCCACTTTTAAATATGTTAAAAAAATTTTTTTTATTAAAAATACTTATAATGGCCAGCAGGGGGAGCATCTTCCTGTGTACACATCCAAAAGCTATAGTAATCCTTAGTAGAATTACGATAGCTGCAAATTCGGGCATTCACTAGATGACATGCCTATTCTCCTCCCCTTTTGGGTGTTACACTGCACCCAAAAGGGGAGGAGGTGTATTTCATAGTAATGTGTCGCCATTGTATTGTAGGCATTGTATGATCGGTAACGGGGGGAGGGGAGGCGTCTCGGACTTACATCCCGGCGGTTGACAGGTGTAAAGTGGCGCAAAGAGCATGGATTGAATCTCCACAAAAATGGCGCTGAAATCTGCCCTTTGCTGTGATATGGACAGCCCAGGGGGCGCGTACAGATCACAGCACACACCCACTGTAACGATACACATAGGGTCGGATGGCGACCACTATTCTCTATGCACAGGGGCTGCCATAAAGGAGTGTGGAACTGTCGTTACAGACACAGAAATCCAACATGGCCCCCAGTGCATACAGTAAAATCATACCTCCCAACTTTTAAAGAAGGAAAAGAGGGACAAAGTTTGCGGCACGCGTAGCGCGCCGTGGCAAATTTTTAGGCCACACCACCTAACCACACCCATTTCACAGTCACGCCCATATCCACTCCCCATCAACACCCATTCAGCATGGACACGCAGGCAGCCGGCGGGCCTCCAGCATGGACACGCAGGCAGCCGGCGGGCCTCCAGCATGGACACGCAGGCAGCCGGCGGGCCTTCAGCATGGACACGCAGGCAGCCGGCGGGCCTCCAGCATGGACACGCAGGCAGCCGGCGGGCCTCCAGTATGGACACGCAGGCAGCCGGCGGGCCTCCAGCATGGACACGCAGGCAGCCGGCAGGCCTCCAGCACGGACACGCAGGCAGCCGGCAGGCAGCCGGCAGGCCCCAAGCACGGAGACGCAGGCAGCCGGCGGGCTTCCAGCACGGAGACGCAGGGAGCTGGCGGGCCTCCAGCACGGAGACGCAGGCAGCCACAGTGAGGCGGCCGGTCGCCCGCACAGTGAGGTGGCCGGTCGCCTTCACAGACAGGCGGCCGGCCGCCCGCCTTCACAGACAGGCGGCAGGCCGCCCGCACAGACAGGTGGTGGGCTGTCGCACAGAGAGGCGCGGGCCGACCGCACAAAGAGGCAGCCCGAACAGAGAGGCGGCCGGTCGCCTTCACAGACAGGCAGGCGGCCGGCCGCCCGCCTTCACAGACAGGCGGCCGGCCGCCTGCCTTCACAGACAGGCGGCCGGCCGCCCGCACAGACAGGCGGTGGGTGGCGCCCGCACAGACAGGCGGCGGGGGGCGCCCCACAGACAGGCGGCGGGGGGCGCCCGCACAGAGAGGCGGCCGGCCGCACGCACAGAGAGGCGGCGGGCCGCCCGGACAGTGAGGCGGCGGGCCGCCCGCACAGAGAGGCGGCCGTCCGCCCGCACAGACAGGCGACGGGGGGCGCCCGCACAGAGAGGCGCGGGCCGCCCGAACAGAGAGGCGGCCGGCCGCACGCACAGAGAGGCGGCCGCCCGCACAATGAGGCGGCCGGCCATCCGCCCGCACAGTGAGACGGCTGGCGGCCCGCACAGACAGGCGGCCGTCCACCCGCAGAGACAGGCGGCCGTCCGCCCGCAGAGACAGGCGGCCGCACGCACAGAGAGGCGGCCGCCCGAACAATGAGGCGGCTGGCCGTCCGCCCGCACAGTGAGAGACAGGCAGCAGAGACAGGCGGCCGTCCGCCCGCACAGAGAGGCGGCGGGCCGCCCGCACAGAGAGGCGGCCATCCGCCCGCACAGAGAGGCGGCCGTCCGCCCGCACAGAGAGGCGGCCGGCCGCCCGCACATAGAGGCGGCCGTCCGCCCGAACAGAGAGGCGGCCGGCCGCACGCACACAGAGGCGGCCGGCCGCCCGGACAGTGAGGTGGCGGGCCGCCCGCACAGACAGGCGGCGGGGGGCGCCCGCACAGAGAGGTGCGGGCCGCCCGAACAGAGAGGCGGCCGGCCGCACGCACAGAGAGGCGGCTGGCGGCCCGCAGAGACAGGCGGCCGTCCGCCTGCAGAGACAGGTGGCCGTCCGCCCGCAGAGACAGGCGGCCGTCCGCCCGCAGAGACAGGCGGCCGTCCGCCCGCACAGAGAGGCGGCGGGCCGCCCGCACAGAGAGGCGGCCGTCCGCCCGCACAGAGAGGCGGCCGGCCGCCCGCACAGAGAGGCGGCCGGCCGAACGCACAGAGAGGCGGCCGGCCGCACGCACAGAGAGGCGGCCGGCCGCACGCACAGAGAGACGGCCGCCCGCACAATGAGGCGGCCGTCCGTCCACCCGCACAGTGAGACGGCTGGCGGCCCGCAGAGACAGGCGGCCGTCCGCCTGCAGAGACAGGTGGCCGTCCGCCCGCGGAGACAGGCGGCCGTCCGCCCGCAGAGACAGGCGGCCGTCCGCCCGCACAGAGAGGCGGCGGGCCGCCCGCACAGAGAGGCGGCCGTCCGCCCGCACAGAGAGGCGGCCGGCCGCACGCACAGAGAGGCGGCCGGCCGCACGCACAGAGAGGCGGCCGGCCGCACGCACAGAGAGGCGGCCGGCGGCCGGCACAGTGAGATGGCCGGCTGCCTGCACAGACAGGCAGCGGGCTGCCCGCAGACAGGCGGCCGTCCGCCCGCACAGAGAGGCTCCGGCCAGGGGTGAGGGGGGAGGGAGAGGAATCAGCGCTGGGGAGATTCAGTTTACGTACCTTAGCAGCAGCACAGAGCAGACAGAGACTAGTTTCGGGCAGCGCGCTCTTCTCTGTTATGCCACGTCACGTGTTAGGATGGTAGGAGGGAAAAGCAGGGAGGCGGGGAGAGAGTGGGTGGGCGGAACGCGGGAGACGGCCGTCCCGCCCGTGGCAACGGGACAAACAATGCAAAGCGTGATAGTCCCACTGTATCCGGGACGGTTGGGAGGTATGAGTAAAATTAGGATTACATAAAAACTAAATAAGCTACGAATTTCAATTTGAATTACAAATACTTCATTTCAGAATCACTTATTTTAATAAAAATATAAAAAAACGCGATACTGTCCCTTTAATAATCTGGAGTGAGTTGCTAGATTCAATCCCTTGTTCACCTATGTTGAGAAACAAGGCTTCTCTCAAATACCTTGTGTTACCAATAGTACCTGTGAGCGGCGCTATTGCAGTCCACTCATCCCCATCGAGTGACTTCTTGACTCTGTGACCTCTGATGTCCAGTGATGTCATGTCAACTTCCTGCTCACCTGACATCACAGCGGCTGGCCCAAGCTTCCGCGAGTGACTGGGCTGTGGGCAGTGTTTCAGTGCTTGTCACAGCACACCATCGCTCCTGCTTGCACGCTCTGCAGTGAAGGAGAGAGCAAAGGGATGCTGTGACTCTGGGCTGTGCCGAGCGGTGATACGCTACCCAAGGCCCAGCCACCCAGGAAGACGGTGGCCGATTGCAGGGATGTCAGGTCAACTGGAAGTTGACTTGACATTACTGGACATCAGAGGTCATAGAGCTAGGGGTCATGAGAAGAGGTTGAACAGGCCACAATAGTACTATTGCCAACACAAGGTATTTGAGAGAAGCCTTGTTCCTCAACATTATACCGATGTGGTTTAGAAAAATAAGTAGTGAACCACCTATTTAATGATGGAGGTGCAATATTGTTTCAGCTATGATAATTAATGCCTTTGTCCAACCTTACACCAATTTTTATATTCTTCCAATGCATTTAAAATGGAAAGTGAAGAGACACAGTCTTCATTAGCGACCTAGCGACCACCCAACATTTTAAAATTTTAGGGTGATCTGAATAATGCCCTGACAGGACATTTGAAAATGTCCTTACAGAGTCAGTAGCTGCTAGAGTTGAGCGCAGTTCGCGGTTCGAGGTTCTCCAGTTCGCGGCTCGAGTGATTTTGTGGGCTGTTCTAGATCGAACTAGAACTCGAGCTTTTTGCTAAAGCTCGATAGTTCTAGATACGTTCGAGAACGGTTCTAGCAGCAAAAAGACAAGCTAATTACTAGCTGGCTTTCCGCTGTAATAGTGTAAGTCACTCTGTGACTCACACTATTATGAAATTTCAGCGTATAGTGTGCGGGAACAGCGCATTCAGATCACTGCTGTTTGGATAATGGCGATCGCCATTTTTTTTTTTTCCTTGTCTTCCTTCCCTAAGCGGGCGCGTGTAGTACTAGTGGGGCGGGCCAGCATGTCAGCCAATCCCAGACACACACACAGCTAAGTGGACTTTTAGCCAGAGAAGCAACGGCATGTGTGATAGGATGTCCATGTCACATGTCCCTGCATTATAAAAACGGACATTTTCCTCCAGCACGCCATTATCTGCCTTCTGCGTCTTGGTGTCAGTCACCACTGGCATAGCTCCTGTCTCCGATACTGCTGTGTACGCTCTATACACAGCGCTATACAGAATAGGGATAGAAGTTTCTTTCAACCCTTGTAAGGGCTAATACCGGCAGGGTCAGAGCCATAGGTGACAGTCAGGTCCGAGAAAACAGATTTTAACAGCTACACAAGATGACAGCGTCTGTGTAGCTAAGGTCAGGGATTTCCTCGCTGCATTTCCCCATTAGGAGGGATAGAAAGGGAGGCTTCCTTTCCTCTACCCAGACCCACAACCCTGCCACTGTACCTTCCTGCCCTTTGCACACTCAAACTCATTGTTACTAAGCCATTATACTAGCAAACACTGAGGAAACTTAGTGGCATCCTAAAAGTGGCTGTTGGACTTCCATTAGTGTCCCACTGGTGCAAAGCTATTTGCAGCACCACTGCATTGCACACTCAAACTCACTGTTACTAAGCTATTATACTAGCAAACACTGAGTAAACTTAGTGGCATCCTAAAAGTGGCTGTTGGACTTCCATTAGTGTCCCACTGGTGCAAAGCTATTTGCAGCACCACTGCATTGCACACTCAAACTCATTGTTACTAAGCCATTATACTAGCAAACACTGAGGAAACTTAGTGGCATCCTAAAAGTGGCTGTTGGACTTCATTATTGTCCCACTGGTGCAAAGCTATTTGCAGCACCACTGCATTACACACTCAAACTCATTGTTACTAAGCCATTATACTAGCAAACACTGAGGAAACTTAATGGCATCCTAAAAGTGGCTGTTGGACTTCATTATTGTCCCACTAGTGCAAATCTATGTGCAGCACCTCTGCATTGCACACTCAAACTCATTGTTACTAAGCCATTATACTAGCAAACACTGAGGAAACTTAGTGGCATCCTAAAAGTGGCTGTTGGACTTCATTATTGTCCCACTGGTGCAAAGCTATTTGCAGCACCACTGCATTGCACACTCAAACTCATTGTTACTAAGCCATTATACTAGCAAACACTGAGGAAACTTAGTGGCATCCTAAAAGTGGCTGTTGGACTTCCATTAGTGTCCCACTGGTGCAAAGCTATTTGCAGCACCACTGCATTACACACTCAAACTCATTGTTACTAAGCCATTATACTAGCAAACACTGAGGAAACTTAGTGGCATCCTAAAAGTGGCTGTTGGACTTCATTATTGTCCCACTAGTGCAAATCTATGTGCAGCACCTCTGCATTGCACACTCAAACTCATTGTTACTAAGCCATTATACTAGCAAACACTGAGGAAACTTAGTGGCATCCTAAAAGTGGCTGTTGGACTTCATTATTGTCCCACTGGTGCAAAGCTATTTGCAGCACCACTGCATTGCACACTCAAACTCACTGTTACTAAGCCATTATACTAGCAAACACTGAGGAAACTTAGTGGCATCCTAAAAGTGGCTGTTGGACTTCATTATTGTCCCACTGGTGCAAAGCTATTTGCAGCACCACTGCATTACACACTCAAACTCATTGTTACTAAGCCATTATACTAGCAAACACTGAGGAAACTTAATGGCATCCTAAAAGTGGCTGTTGGACTTCATTATTGTCCCACTAGTGCAAATCTATGTGCAGCACCTCTGCATTGCACACTCAAACTCATTGTTACTAAGCCATTATACTAGCAAACACTGAGGAAACTTAGTGGCATCCTAAAAGTGGCTGTTGGACTTCATTATTGTCCCACTGGTGCAAAGCTATTTGCAGCACCACTGCATTGCACACTCAAACTCATTGTTACTAAGCCATTATACTAGCAAACACTGAGGAAACTTAGTGGCATCCTAAAAGTGGCTGTTGGACTTCCATTAGTGTCCCACTGGTGCAAAGCTATTTGCAGCACCACTGCATTACACACTCAAACTCATTGTTACTAAGCCATTATACTAGCAAACACTGAGGAAACTTAGTGGCATCCTAAAAGTGGCTGTTGGACTTCATTATTGTCCCACTAGTGCAAATCTATGTGCAGCACTTCTGCATTGCACACTCAAACTCATTGTTACTAAGCCATTATACTAGCAAACACTGAGGAAACTTAGTGGCATCCTAAAAGTGGCTGTTGGACTTCATTATTGTCCCACTGGTGCAAAGCTATTTGCAGCACCACTGTATTGCACACTCAAACTCACTGTTACTAAGCCATTATACTAGCAAACACTGAGGAAACTTAGTGGCATCCTAAAAGTGGCTGTTGGACTTCATTATTGTCCCACTGGTGCAAAGCTATTTGCAGCACCACTGCATTGCACACTCAAACTCATTGTTACTAAGCCATTATACTAGCAAACACTGAGGAAACTTAGTGGCATCCTAAAAGTGGCTGTTGGACTTCCATTAGTGTCCCACTGGTGCAAATCTATGTGCAGCACCTCTGCATTGCACACTCAAACTCATTGTTACTAAGCCATTATACTAGCAAACACTGAGTAAACTTAGTGGCATCCTAAAAGTGGCTGTTGGACTTCATTATTGCCCCACTGGTGCAAAGCTATTTGCAGCACCACTGCATTGCACACTCAAACTCATTGTTACTAAGCTATTATACTAGCAAACACTGAGGAAACTTAGTGGCATCCTAAAAGTGGCTGTTGGACTTCATTATTGTCCCACTGGTGCAAAGCTATTTGCAGCACCACTGCATTGCACACTCAAACTCATTGTTACTAAGCCATTATACTAACAAAGATAAGGGTATCCTCAGCTCACCTGTTCCTCGGGCTGCCAGTCCTTGCAGGTGCCAGGGATCCACCGGCAAGTCCCAGCCGGTTTAGGAATAAATGCAAAAAGAGGAAAGGATCCGGCACAAACTCCTCTGGATAAAATGTCAAAGCTTTATTAGCAAATATTAAAAAGGTTCCATCCGTGTAAACAAAAGGAGGGAGTTATCCCATGGAAACTTTACGCGTTTCGGACTTCCATATTAAAAGCAAAGAGTCCTTAATCATAAGTAATCCATGTACACCACACAGCTACTAAAATAGACTAACTCACTATGATAGACACAAACAACTGGAACAAAGGTAGATTATGGCCAAAAAAGGAAAATACTTGAATGGATCTCAAGTGGTCCAACAAGTGCCCTCTCTGCTACCTCAACTACCGCATCCAAAAAAAAACAGTCCTCTGAGTTGTCAGCCCAATCACACTTGCTTTCTCCCAGCTCTGAAGTCTCCATCCGCCCTGCACAGTATGGTGGAACTGAGATGGCTGAGTCTGCAGAGCTGTTCAGTCACACTATAGCCTGGGAATCAGAAGTCTGCTCCCAAGATACAGTGAGTACAGACCAGGAAATAGTCTGCAGTGATGCCCAGAACCTTTGTGACTCTGATTCAGGCCGTGAGGACCAAGTTTCTGAGCATAATGTTGACCCTTTTTCATAAACTGTAACACCTGTTGTTATAGACAATGAGGAACATACTGATGACGATGAGACGCAGATACCAGATTGGGATGACAGCTTAAAAATTCGGTCAGGGCAAGAAGAGGCTTGGTCTGAGGGTGAGGGGAGTGCAAACACAACAATTGATGAGGAAGTTCTAGATCCCACCTACTGTCAACCCACAGTCAGGCACTCGAGGAGGTCAACAGAGGTGTTGGAGGAGGATGCAACCGACGACGAAGTTACCTTGCGCCTTCCTGGACAGAGTCGGAGCACTGGTGGCACATCTACAACTGCATCCTCAGCCAAAATTCTGCCTCTGAGCACTAGTTGGGGTGGATCAGCAGGTCACATGCCCTCTAAGCCTTGCCTAGCCTGGTCCTTTTTTGACATAGCAAAAGATCGCCCAAATTATGTGATCTGTAAATTTTGTCATGATTCTGTTAGTAGAGGGCAAAACCTCCGCAGTTTGACAACTTCTTCCATGAATCGTCAAATGAATAAATATCATATGTCCCAGTGGGAAGCTCACCGTGCTGCAATGCGGCCTAGCGGAGAGAACCATCCACCGCCTGCCCCTTCCAGTGCATCCTCGCGCTCTTCATCTTCTAGGACTGTGGGGACAGCTGTCACACCTGGTTTTCCACGCACAACTTCCACCACTGTAACCGCAACAGGCAGTTTGCTTGGTAGGTCATCAGTTGGTTTGGAAGGGGAAACAAGTGAGTGTGTACAGCTCTCTCAGACATCGATAGCACCAACGTTGGATGAAGGCAACATCATGTCTACGCCTGCACTTTCCTTACAAACCTGCATTTTTCCAGGGACACGCTACTCAACACCATCTACACACAGCAGCCAGATCTCTGTCCCTCAGATGTGGACAAATAAAAGGCCATTTCCTGCGACCCATGACAAAGCTAAGAGGTTGACTTTATCCCTCTGTAAGCTCTTGGCTACCGAAATGCTGGCTTTCCGCCTGGTGGACACACAAGATTTTAGAGACCTTATGTCTGTCGCTGTGCCCCAGTACCAGATGCCCAGTCGCCACTACTTCTCTAAGAAAGGTGTGCCCGCCCTACACCAGCATGTCGCACACAACATCACCGCTTCCTTGAGAAACTCTGTTTGTGAACGGGTGCATTTCACCACCGATACTTGGACCAGTAAGCATGGACAGGGACGTTACATGTCGCTGACTGGGCACTGGGTAACTATGGTGATAGATGGTGAAAGGTCTGCTGCACAAGTCTTGCCGTCCCGACTTGTGTGTCAATCCTCCGTCTGTCCATGTTCCGCCACTGCTTCTGCCTCCTCCACCTCATCTGGGTCCTCCACCTCCGCCCCAAGCCTGCCTGGTCAGGCCACCAGCGTTCTCACTGCGCAGAAGGAATCACGCACCCCTCATTACTATGCTGGCAGCAGAGCGCAACGGCATCAGGCAGTCTTTAGCTTGAAATGTCTTGGAAATAAGAGTCACACAGCGGCTGAGTTGTGGGCAGCTCTGGAGACTGAGTTTAATAAATGGTTGTCTCCACTCAACCTGCAGCCTGGTAAGGCCATGTGCGACATTGCTGCAAACCTGGGTGTGGCCCTTTGCCTGGGCAAGGTGACACACGTGCCTTGTATGGCTCACGTGTTGAACCTTGCTGTCCAGCAATTTTTAACACACTATCCCGGCCTAGATGGCCTTCTGAACAGGGCACGAAAATTGTCTGCTCACTTCCGCCGTTCAACCACCGCTACTGAGCGACTTGCATCGCTCTAGAAGTCTTTCGGCCTGCCGGTTCATCGCCTGAAATGCGATGTGGTGACATGCTGGAGTTCGACTCTCCACATGTTACAGCGACTGTGGCAGCACCGCCGAGCCCTGGTGCAATACGTCATGACGTATAGCCTGGGCCAATGAGATGCAGAGGTGGGGAAGATCAACCTGATGGAGTGGTCTCAGATCAAGGACCTATGCACCCTTCTGCACAGTTTCGACATGGCGACGAATATGTTTAGTGCTGACAATGCCATTATCAGCATGACAATTCCAGTCATTTACATGCTGGAGCACACGCTAAACACTATTCGGAGTCAGGGGGTGGGACAACAGGAAGGGGAGGAACTACAGGAGGATTCATATGCGCAGGACACAACAACATCACCAAGGTCCAGACGTTCATCACCAACGCGGCAGGCATGGGACCATGGGGGACAGGGATCAACAAGGGCGCATGGTAGCAGGCGAAATGTTGTGGAAGGTGCAGGAGAACATGAAGAAATGGAGGACGAACTGTCCATGGACATGGAAGACTCAGCGGATGAGGGAGACCTTGGTCAAATTTCTGTTGAAAGAGGTTGGGGGGAGATGTCAAAGGAAGAAAGAACGGTTAGCACCTCTATGCCACAAACACAGCGTGGACTTGGTCCACATGGCTGCGCAAGACACATGAGTGCCTTCTTGCTGCACTACCTCCAACATGACCCTCCTATTGTCAAAATTAGAAGTGATGATGACTACTGGCTTGCCACACTATTAGATCCCCGGTACAAGTCCAAATTTTGTGACATAATTCCTTCCATAGAAAGGGACGCACGTATGCAGGAGTATCAGCAGAAGCTGTTACTCGATCTTTGCTCGGCTTTTCCACCAAACAACCGTGCAGGTAGTGAATCTCCCAGTTGTAACTTGACAAACATGGGACGGTCTCGTCATCTTCAACAGTCTATCCGTACCAGTAGCACCGTAACTGGTGCTGGTAACAGCAATTTTATTGAATCTTTTCATAATTTTTTTAGACCCTCCTTTGCAAGGCCACTTGAGACAACAAGTCTGACACATAGTCAACGGCTGGAGAGGATGATACAGGAGTATCTCCAAATGAACATCGATGCCATGACTTTGCAAATGGAGCCTTGCTCATTTTGGGCTTCAAATCTTGAAAAATGGCCAGAGCTCTCCACTTACGCCTTGGAGATTTTGTCATGTCCAGCTGCCAGCGTTGTCTCTGAACGTGTCTTCAGTGTTGCTGGGTGTGTACTGACAGATAAGCACACGCGTCTGTCCAGTGACAATGTGGACAGACTAACGTTCATCAAAATGAAAAAATGAAGTCATGGATCCACAAGGAATTTACTACCCCTGTGTCATCCTGGGGAGAGTAAATGCTTGTGGATTTGGAATGTGCTTAATGCAAATCAAAACATCCTGTTTGCAACTAGGGCACAAGTGCTGCCACTGAAGGGGTGGGTGTGTGTGGGGCACAATTTTTTGAAAAAAAGGGAGACTCCGCTTGGAGTAACCCTTGCTTACTGTGTTTTTTAAAAGGAGCCAAGATGAACAAGTCATGGTTCAGCAAAGACTTTGCTACCTAACCCGGGGTCATCCTGGGAACGGTTAAGTATGGCGTATTTTTGATTGTGCTTGATGCAAATCTACCTGTGAAGTGTACAACTAGGGCACAAGTGCAGCCACTGAAGGGGTGAGTGTCTGTGTGGCCCAATTTTTGGAAAAAAGGGAGACTCCGCTTGCAGTAATCCTTGCTTGCTGTGTTTTTTAAAAGGAGCCAAGATCAACAGAGCTGGGATCAGGAAAGACTTAGCTACTTACCCCGGTGTCCTCCTGGGGACGGTTAAGTATGGCGTATTTTTGAATGTGCTTGATGCAAATCTAGCTGTGAAGTGTACAACTGGGGCACAAGTGCTGCCACTGAATGGGTGGGTGTGTGTGGGGCCTAATTTTTTGAACAAAAGGGAGACTCCGCTTGCAGTAACCCTTGTTTGCTGTGTTTTTTAAAAGGAGCCAAGATGAACAGAGCTGGGATCAGGAAAGACTTAGCTACCTACCCCGGTGTCCTCCTGGGGGACGGTTAAGTATGGCGTATTTTTGATTGTGCTTGATGCAAATCTACCTGTGAAGTGTACAACTAGGGCACAAGTGCAGCCACTGAAGGGGTGAGTGTCTGTGTGGCCCAATTTTTGGAAAAAAGGGAGAACTCCGCTTGGAGTCACCTTGCGGTGTTTTACATGATTTTAGAAGGGCATGCCATACCTATATCTGTGTCTCCTCCTCTTTTTCCTTGTCCAGCTCTTTTGTTTTTGCATGAGTATATGTCCTTGTCACTTTCCCATGTGTTTGTGTTGTGTTGTGAGTTGTTTGTCACCTTTTGGACACCTTTGAGGGTGTTTTCTAGGTGTTTTTATGTGTTTGTGATTGCCTGCTATTGTTTCCTATGCGGTTCGAGTGGTTCGTCGAACGTTCGCCGAACCGAACTCGAACGGGACCTCCGTTCGACGAACCGAACTCGAGCCGAACCACGGCCGGTTCGCTCATCTCTAGTAGCTGCATCGAGGTCATGCATGGATCCATGACAAAGACCAGCACATTCGCATTACTGCTACTGCACACAGAATTTTTTATTATGTTTTAAAAGAAGTTTTTGGATTTTAGGTTCGCTCTAGAATCTGGATGTAAAATGCTTGGATATACTCTTGCATTGAATGTCCATCAAACTATCTGTGCTCCTTTCTATAATTTTCTAAGCTGTTGGAACAGGAATACAATTGGCTTCTGGTGAGCTTAATGCTTCACACTTTTTACATTTGCACTAACTCACATGAGTAGCAGGTGAAACAATAGGGTTATAAGACAGCATGGGGTTAGTGAAGCTTGCGTACTAACCACCCTTCAGAAGAAAGAAGAAAAAATGCCAGTGCCATTAAAGGGGTTTTTCTGGCTGAAATGATATGTCTGCAGTCACTCTATGTGTCTGCAGACTTATGACTCCTCCTGGCGCACGCACTGAGTGATTCGAGGATACGCCAGTTCAGAGTCAGGAAGTGCAGTCACATGATCATAATTGTGCGATATTCAGGTTCCCAGCCAGAAAACGACTAGTAGGCATGGCCACACTCTGTATAACTGTATTGAGTGATCTCACACCCACTAGTTGTCTTCGGACTGGAATCATGCATATCACACAATTGTGGTCACGTGACCGCTGTTCCCGGCTTGGAAACTGGAGAAATCCTCACAGTGCACAGTGAGAGAGGTGGTAGGATTCCTAAGTCTGCAGACACAGAGTGACTGCAGACTTATCATTTTAGACTGGACAGCCCCTTTAAGTAACTAACACTGTAGAGGGAGGGGTGTGTGGGGGTGGGATTTTCTAAATTGGTGGGCAACTCTACAGCTTAGATTACATTTCAGAGATTCATATAAGAAGTCCAAGCCTAAATTTTAATGTGTTTTGTGTCCCATTAGTAGAGAGATCAAGAAATGCCAAAGCAGAGGGGAACATATATCTGATCATGAGACATGCATCTATCTGTAAAATATGCAAAGAGATGAGGAGCAGCAAGGAGAAAGAACAATACCAGATCAGTCTGGAAGCATATGCATGAGTGTGAAGTGGACTGCCATAAACAACTAGATGACTGATGCTTGTGTTTAACAAACTGTATCACAGTAAATGTGTGTGCAAAGTGCCAGAAAAGATACTGCAGGAGGGTGATAATGGGAATGGTTGTGCAGTGAGGGAACCCAGGGCCCAACAGTAGGCTTGGTCAAGAGTCACCGTCTCCCTCTTCCCTAGACATTGGGTCTGCCTTCCGCCATTTGCTTGGTACTTCCCCGTACCTAGCGTAACTTAGCTGGAGTGCGGATGTGATGCCTTAATGTATATCGATCCCAGTGGACCAGCAAGGAATGCAATGCTGACTATAGGAATGGACAAATTATTGGTGCAATTTGTGTTGCCGCACAAGGTCCCAAAAGATAAAGGGGCTTAAATCACCTCAAAAGCTACCCCCAGATTTTGTCATAGACAGAACTATTGGACTGTAAAGTGCCCATATACTTTTCTTGTATAGGGGCCCTGTTATGGGGGGCTGTCTGATAATAACCTAAAGGAGTATCAGACAGTCAGGGTCCACGGTGCAAAGACTCTGCTGCAGACTATGGCAGAGTGCAATACCTCTGTTAACTCACAGAAGGATATAATAAGTAAGTAAAGCAATTCCTCCCTTACTTGGAGGGTGTGTGGAATGATCTCTGTTAATAATCACAGAGACAAAGGCAATGTGTGCGAAATGGCACCTACTTAGGTCCGCTCTTCTAGTGGTGCAAAAGAGACGAACAGCAGCGTAAGCCGCACAAAGCTCCTACCTGCGTTCGCTCCACTAGTGTGCGAGGACACGAACCACTAGATATGGCACCTGCCTAGGTTCGCTCTTCTAGTGGTGCAAAAGAGACGAACAGCAGCGTAAGCCGCACAAAGCTCCTACCTCTGTTCGCTCCCCTAGTGTGCGAGGATACGAACAACTGCCAGACGCAGTATAAGGAACGTTACCCTAGCGGCAACGTCCACCTACGAGTCGAATCACAAGGCCCAGCCAGACCATGTGCCTCAGGCACCTGCCTATGTCCGCTCCCCTAAGAGGTAAGAATATGGACAGCAGCCGAAGCTGTAAGGTATAAGAATGCTACCCTGCCAGTAGCGCTCACCTAGCATAGACAGAGGAATGCCTAGAGGAACGCGCACAGAGCGTCTACTCTTATGCATGAACCAAGAGGACTGAGCGCCATGCGGCGTGTGTCAGGGTCTTATATAGACTCTGTGCCTCATCCAAGATGGAGAACACCAGAGCCAATCCGCTGCCAGAATGACAGGAGTGACGTCATGCTGGCCTATCACCGAGCAAGGCGTCACAAGCACATGACCAGCGACCAATCGGCATAGAAGGTGTCAGAGACATGTGACCTCGTGTCAGCGATGATGTCACCCGCACATGTGCAATGGCTCCAAGATAGGACTTAGTCTCCGGCGCTCGCACATGTGCAGTAGCAAGAAATCTGGACTTAGTCTCCAGCGCTCGCACATGTGCAGTAGCAAGAAATCTGGACTTAGTCTCCAGCGCTCGCACATGTGCAGTAGCAAGAAATCTGGACATAGTCTCCAGTGCTCGCAGCAACCGTAACAGTACCTCCCTCTCAAGGGCCCCCCTCCCGGCGACGCAGGTAATCGGCAACTAAGTCGGGAGCATGGACAGCCTCCTCAGGCTCCCAAGAGCGATGTTCCGGGCCGTAACCCTCCCAATCTATCAAGAAGAACCTGCGCCCTCTAACCATCTTCGAACCAACTATGGCTCGTACCTCATAGCTAGAGCGAGAGGAATCAGAGGCAGGAGAGTGCACTTCACGAGCGTGAGGTAAAATAGCCGGCTTTAGCAGTGAGACATGGAATTTGTCATGAATCCTAAGATGGACGGGTAACTTCAATTGGTAGACTACAGGATTTACCTGTCGAAGAACCTCATAAGGACCCAGGAAGCGAGGAGCAAATTTGACAGAGCTCACTCTAAGTCTCACGTGTTTTGCAGAGAGCCACACAAAGTCCCCTGGAGAAAAGACAGGAGCCGGGCGACGAAACCGATCGGACACCGTCTTCATACGGTCCTTAGCTGCTTGGATCGACTCTTGAGTCCGATCCCAAACCTCTCTGGCATTAGTTGCACAGTCGGCCACAAGAGGAGGAGGTGCCGCAGCGGGAAATGGTACCGGTACCCTAGGGTGTTGCCCATTATTGAGTACGAACGGTGTCTGCCCCGTGGCCTCAGCCAGCGAATTGTTAAAGGCAAATTCTGCCCAGGGTAGGAGGGAGGACCAGTTATCGTGGTTCTCAGCAACAAAGTGTCGAAGGTATATAATCATAGATTGATTGGTACGCTCAACCAAACCATTGGTCTCCGGATGGTATGCCGAAGAGAGATTCAACTCAATTTGCGGAAGGCTACAAAGATCTCGCCAGAAACGGGAAGCAAATTGCGGGCCTCTATCACAAATGATACGATCTGGCATCCCGTGAAGCCTAAAGACATGCTTGAGGAATAGTTTGGCTAGTACCCTGGAAGATGGGATTCTCGATAACGGTACGAGATGAACCATCCGGGAGAAATGGTCCGTAATGACCTACACAAATCTATGTCCCTGTGAACATGGAAGATCACCCACAAAGTCCATGCCTACCACCTCCCATGGTCTATCTGGCACTGGTAAAGGATGCAAGAGCCCAGCCGGTCTCTGCCGTAATGGACGGTTGCGAGCACACGAGTAGCAGGAACCGACATATCTCTTGACGTGGCTGGCTAAGTGTGGCCACCAATACCACCTCTCCAGTAACTCTCTTGTCCGCCTAATACCAAAATGCCCACCCACCTTTGAGGTGTGGGCCCATGACAGTATATCATTCTGTCGATCAGGCGGAACAAAGGTCTTGCCCGGTGGGATTTGGTCTAACGTCACAGGGGAGAGCGGATGAAAAACCCTGGAGGGAAGGATAAGACGAGGTTCGTCAATCTCTTCCTGGGTAGAAAGCATAGAGCGAGACAGGGCATCTGCCTTGTTATTCTTACTCCCAGACAGATAGTTGATGGAGAAGTGAAAGCAGGAGAAAAACAAGGACCAGCGGGCTTGGCGAGGATTCAGACGCTGAGCGGTTTGTAAGTACGTCAGATTCTTATGGTCTGTATAGACCTGAAAAGGATGTTTCGCTCCTTCCAGCAAGTGACGCCACTCCTCCAAGGCTAATCTCAAGGCGAGCAGTTCCCTATCCCCAATGGTATAATTTCTCTCTGCCGGTGAAAAGGTTTTAGCAAAGAAGAAACACGGCCTTTTTCTACCTGCACCGTTCTTTTGATACAAGACCGCACTAGCACCCACTGAAGAGGCATCAACCTCTAAGAGGAAGGGCTTACTCTCATCGGGTCTTTGAAGAACGGGAGCAGTTGAAAAGTGTCTTTTTACTGCCTCAAAAGCCTGAGATGTCTCAGTAGACCAGGCTTTGGGATTAGCACCTTTCTTAGTCAAGGCCACCAAAGGGGCCACCAAAGTAGAAAAATGGGGTATGAACTGCCTGTAATAATTTATGAATCCTAAGAAACATTGCACCGCCTTCAAGGAATGAGGTTCGGACCATTGCAGGACAGCAGAGAGCTTCGCAGGATCCATAGCCAGGCCCTCTTGTGAGATAATGTAACCCAAAAAAGGCAATGAGGACTGCTCGAATACACATTTCTCGAGTTTAGCAAACAATGAGTGCTCCCTTAAACGGGAAAGGACACGAACGACATCCTGACGATGAGTCTCCAGATCAGGAGAAAAAATCAGGATGTCGTCCAGATACACCACTACTGAGGATAACAATAAATCCCTGAAAACATCGTTTACGAAGTCCTGAAATACTGCGGGTGCATTACATAACCCAAAAGGCATGACGAGGTATTCATAGTGACCGTCTCGGGTGTTAAAAGCGGTCTTCCATTCGTCACCCTTTCGAATTCGTACCAAGTTATACGCACCCCGCAGATCCAACTTCGTAAAAACTTCGGCTCCTCTCAGTCTGTCAAAGAGCTCTGAAATTAAAGGTAATGGGTATTTGTTCTTTATTGTGATTGCGTTGAGACCCCTGTAATCTATGCAGGGACGCAAATCACCCTCTTTCTTCCGAACAAAGAAAAACCCAGCTCCCACGGGAGAGACAGACTTACGAATGAACCCCTTCTCTAAACTCTCTCTTATATAGGTCGACATGGCCTCCGACTCAGGTATCGACAGGGGGTAAACCCTGCCTTTAGGTGGAACCGAACCTGGGATAAGGACTATGGCACAGTCATACGGCCTATGGGGTGGAAGAACCTCAGCACCCTGTTTGGAGAACACATCAGCGAAATCCAGATAGGGTGTAGGTATGGGAGAGAGATCAGTAGATGCAACCGCAATGACCTTAGGTGGTAAGGGAAGACATCGGGACTGACATTTCGAACCCCAACTAATAATGCTGTCAGACTCCCAGTCAATGTGAGGAGCATGAGTCCGAAGCCATGGAAGACCCAGAAGGACGTCGTCTATACCCTCAGGCAAAACAAGAAAATAAATCTCCTCCATGTGACCCTGAGACAGGGAAAGACGCAAGGGAACTGTCCTCAATGTAATGGAGTCAGACAACATAGTTCCATTAACAACACGGACAGGAATAGGCGCCTCTAACATGATAGAGGGAATATTGTGTCCCTTTACAAATCCTAAGGACACAAAAGTCCCGTCAGCTCCGGAATCCACAAAAGCCATAATAGGCCATGTATTCTCAGATAACGAGAGCTGACCTGGAATACAACACTTAGAGGGTGCAGGCAGAAGACGTCTCTAGTAACCCCCCTCTAATGGTTACTAGGCCAGGGAGTTTCCCTGATGACTAGGACACTTGTTGGCATAGTGCCCAGCCTGACGACATACGTAACATATAGGAGGACCAGACTTGCGTAGTCTGGAAGACGTATGACCTAACTCCATAGGAGTGGGAGATGTTTCAGATGCTGAGGAAGATGGTAGTGGACCCTCAACAACTGGAATAGCCCGATGCTTAGGGCGTGAGGAAGAGACCTAGAGTCTACGTTCCTTATGGCATACATCGATCCTCGTTGCTACTGTGATCAAGTCCTCCAGAGAAGCAGGGACCTCACGAGTAGCAAGAGCATCCTTGACATAGCCTGCCAACCCTCTCCAGAAGATAGGAATCAACACCTTCTCTGGCCAATCTAGTTCTGCCACCAGAGTTCTAAAAGCAATGGCATAAGAACTAGTGGATAACGAACCCTGAGATAGGTCTAACAGTCTCAGGGCCGCATCATGGGTAACCTGCGGACCCATGAATACCGCCTTAAGAGCATCAAGAAAGTCTTGATGTCTCAGAGTAACCACATCAGAGCGCTCCCATAGGGGAGTCGCCCATTCTAAGGCTTTGTCCTGAAGTAAGGAGATGATAAAGCCTACTCTGGACCTCTCCGTAGAGAAGCGAGAAGAGTTGACCTCTAGGTGTATCTGACATTGACTAATGAAACCACGACATGATCTGGCATCGCCAGAATATCTGTTTGGCAGAGCAAGTCGAGGATCATGTGCAGCTGTCACCACGGTCTGAGGTTTATCCTCTATACTCTTGAGCCGTGACTCAAGTACTTGTATGTAACGGTGTAACTGCTGATATTCTGCCATAACTGCCAGACCCTTGGCTCAGTCCTAATGTTACGGGGGGCTGTCTGATAATAACCTAAAGGAGTATCAGACAGTCAGGGTCCACCGTGCAAAGATTCTGCTGCAGACAATGGCAGAGTGCAATCCCTCTGTTAACTCACAGAAGGATATAATAAGTAAGTAAAGCAATTCCTCCCTTACTTGGAGGGTGTGTGGAATGATCTCTGTTAATAATCACAGAGACAAAGGCAATGTGTGCGAAATGGCACCTACCTAGGTCCGCTCTTCTAGTGGTGCAAAGAGACGAACAGCAGCGTAAGCCGCACAAAGCTCCTACCTGCGTTCGCTCCACTAGTGTGCGAGGACACGAACCACTAGATATGGCACCTGCCTAGGTCCGCTCTTCTAGTGGTGCAAAAGAGACAAACAGCAGCGTAAGCTGCACAAAGCTCCTACCTCTATTCGCTCCCCTAGTGTGCGAGGATACGAACAACTGCCAGACACAGTATAAGGAACGTTACCTTAGCGGCAACGTCCACCTACGAGTCGAATCACAAGGCCCAGCCAGACCATGTGCCTCAGGCACCTGCCTATGTCCGCTCCCCTAAGAGGTAAGAATATGGACAGCAGCCGAAGCTGTAAGGTATAAGAACGCTACCCTGCCGGTAGCGCTCACCTAGCATAGACAGAGGAATGCCTAGAGGAATGCGCACAGAGCGTCTACTCTTATGCATGAACCAAGAGGCCTGAGCGCCATGCGGCGTGTGTCAGGGTCTTATATAGACTCTGTGCCTCATCCAAGATGGAGAACACCAGAGCCAATCCGCTGCCAGAACGACAGGAGTGACGTCATGCTGGCCTATCACCGAGTAAGGCATCACAAGCACATGACCAGCGACCAATCGGCATAGAAGGTGTCAGAGACATGTGACCTCGTGTCAGCGATGATGTCACCAGCACATGTGCAATGGCTCCAAGATAGGACTTAGTCTCCGGCGCTCGCACATGTGCAGTAGGAAGAAATCTGGACTTGATCTCCAGCGCTCGCACATGTGCAGTAGCAAGAAATCTGGACTTAGTCTCCAGCGCTCGCACATGTGCAGTAGCAAGAAATCTGGACTTAGTCTCCAGCGCTCGCACATGTGCAGTAGCAAGAAATCTGGACATAGTCTCCAGTGCTCGCACATGTGCAGTAGCAAGAAATCTGGACATAGTCTCCAGTGCTCGCAGCAACCGTAACAGGCCCTTTGTGTCCGCCACTGCTGACTATGCGGTAGCTGTGCAATATGGGAGGTATCAATTTCTTTAATCTTTCTCACCTTAGCAGGCTCATTATTAAACTGCTAAAATAGGAAAGCAGGATGTGTTATAAAGGCATAGACCCAAACCTGTAACTTCAACTGCTCATAACTTGACACAGGAAAAGTGACATTTTACAGCTTTGTGAGGACATTGTTAATATAGCATAATTGGTCTTCTATAAACACTTTCAGAACTGGAACATTATTCCCAATTTAACAAATATTATATTTGCTCCTGTGTCAGGTTAGAATGAAAAGTTAATTGATTTATTATTATTCCTGACATTTACAGTAGTTTGTGAGTCATATCTCTCGTCATGGTAGCCCTTATAAGTCTCACACTGAATTCCCAGTAGTTTCTTCTTAAACCACAGCAGCATTTGGATCCAGTAATTGCTGTAAAAATGAGATATCATATTCCTGTTTTCTATATTCTGGGGAAAAAAATAAATTACTATTCAAAGAATATTTGTTTTGCAGTGGAAAATTCCAGTAATAGCATTAGAGGAATTGGAGGATACTTTACTGGGTAAAGAATAGTTTAGTCCTTTAATGTATAAGCCATATAGCAAAGACATGTTTGTTTTCATTAAGTATCTGGTAGAATGGATTTGGATAATGTTAAGGGATTTGTCTGGTTTAAAATTTGACAGTTCAGTAGGGTTGCATACCTTTACAATTCACAGCAATAATTACCCTCCCTGTCTGCAGTGCCTCTCCGCCTCTGTCTTATTGATAGATTGCAGCAGTATGTGACACAAAAATCAGATTGACAGCTGCAACCAATCACTGAGCTTACTGACTGGGCTGATGTAGACAGCACAAGCAACTGAGCCTAGTGACTGGCTGCAGCGGTCACATGCACTGTTGATGTGACGCAATACAAATCATAAAGGTCCGTGGAGCCTCTGTTAGTAGTCTCAACACAGAAAATAGCCAGATATCCCTCCGGGAAGGACCTAGCCAAGGAGTGGCTCTTTTTAGGAGACCACCATAACCACCATATTAAGTGGCCCTTTTAGTCAATATCCAGCTCTTGATGAGTTTAAAGATATCACAAGGGAAATACCAAGGCCAGGTATCCAGCCACAGACAGCTGTTTCAGGGTATTGCCCCTCATCAGTGTGAAGTAGGATTCTGGCTAGGTGGGAGCAATGCCTAGTAGACCAACAAGATAAAACAATCACTGATCTTGGGGAGACCAGCCAGAGAAAATACTGCCGGCAGCCAGCGAGGTCACTCAACACAGTGAAATCCTAGGTGAATTGCCCCCTGGGAAGTATGCAAATCAAAAAGGTCCGTGGAGCCTCTGTTAGTAGTCTCAACACAGAAAATAGCCAGATATCCCTCCGGGAAGGACCTAGCCAAGGAGTGGCTCTTTTTAGGAGACCACCATAACCACCATATTAAGTGGGCCTTTTAGTCAATATCCAGCTCTTGACGAGTTTAAAGATATGACAAGGGGTATACCAAGGCCAGGTATCCATCCACAGACAGCTGTTTCGGGGTATTGCCCCTCATCAGTGTGGAGTAGGATTCTGGCTAGGTGGGAGCAATGCCTAGTAGACCAACAAGACAAAACAATTACTGATCTCGGGTAGACCAGCCAGAGAAAGCACTGTCGGCAGCCAGCGAGGGTGCTCAACACAGTGAATTCCACCTCCCAAAAAGTGTAATGAAGTTAATAAAAAATGATACGTTCCACAAAATGGTACCAAAGTCATCACACATTTCATTCTATAGAAAAATGTGAAATTTATGGACATCAGAGTTTGTCAACACAAAAAATATTTCTTAAACAATGTAGTGTACAAGAGCACTACAACATAAATAAATGATGGTACACAAGATGAAGATATAAAGTTTTTTTTATTGTCTACACATTTAAAAGTCCTACTGACTTCTTCCTCAGGGCAAGCCACAGTGGGACCTTGAAACGCACAGACAATTAAAAAAACACTTTATGTCTTCATCTTGTGGGCCATTATTGGAACTATCAGCAGCGCAGGGAAACCCATTTGTTTCCTTTTTTATCAAGCCTTAACTGTTATATGTGGGTTTGCCGCAGTTGACTGTCGAGACAATATAACAAAAAGGAAACAGTTGCACTCTATAGTGCTAAGATGTGTGGAGCAATGAATATGGGAATCTAGACATGCATTACTGCTATGAAAAAACATGCAAAAATTGAGATACTTAGCACACCAGAAGGGCCAGTTTTATGTGAGCCCAACAGCAAGCGGCAAGGCGACCCCATCTTTTTTTTTTTTTTGTTTTAAAGGCAATATAGTGATTGTGTCTCACATAACGCCTCCAGTTAGGCAACACCAATTATATCCACAATTTCTTTCGTGGGATTAGACTCTATTGCGCCTTATGTTTTTCCCCAGCACCTCTATAACATAGATAGAGCAATGTAAATGTATTATCGCCTGTTATTGACAAGCTCAGCCACAAGTACCCAGTAATTATTTTTTCTGTTAATTACTACCATACCCTAGTATCGTGATGTACTGGATTTTTGTAGATGGTGTAAAATATAATGCAGCAGAAAATATCACTTTATGGACAAATTACTGTATGATATCATGTTCTTGAATTAAATCAAATATATAGGTCTTCCTTTTTCTCTGTCAGCTTGCTTGTAAATGGTTAGGTCTTCAAGTGGGCCAAACATACCATGTGTTATGTCTTTACAAGGCATTGGCTGTATTATGAGGATTTGCCTTTGTGAGAACATCTGCTAAAACTACTCAGATAACAGAAAGCTGAAAGGCAATAAAGTCCATAAAAACTTGTATATTTTTCTTCCTCTTTGGAATTTGTCTAATCTTGTCATTCCAATCTATTGTATGGTAAGCAAGGATTTTTTAAATATTTTTAATGCAAAATGTTTTATATTACAAAGCCCTAGAATAAGACATTAAACACGCACATCAAAGAAGAATGAATGAAAATTAATATGAATCTAAATTAAAATTTACATAGTAATTACATGCATATATTCATAAATGAGTTCTTATATAATGCATGCATAATCATTTAATTGATTCTGGCCAAAGATATGGTTACTGTTACTCCACTTCTTCATGTAGACTGGAAATAGAAGAAATCCTTCTTATTAATCGTTAAAGGGATTATCTGGGACTTTTATTACTTACAGGTATGGGCAGTGACATAACTACAGTTTGATGGGCCCCGATGCAAAATTTGGACCTGGGCCCCCAATCGTACACTGACACTTGAAGTATGGGATAATGACGCCACACTCGGGGTACGGGATAATTACGCTGGAAGTCTGGGTACGGGATAGTGTCGCTGACACTTGGCACTTTCTCTCAGCACCCATGTTTCCCATGATCTGAAATCCCTCTATCAGCACTCAGCTTTCCTATGTTCTGATATCCATCTTGTCCTCAGCATGCACCTTCCCTATGCTCTGATATACATATTTACCTCAGCACGCAGCTTTTCCATGATATCAAAGCATAGGAAGCTGGGTGCTGAGGGAAAGATGTACAGCAGAGCATGGGAAAGCTGGGTGCTGAGAGATGTAGAGCAGAGTATGGGGAAGCTGGGTGCTGAGGGAAAGAGCCTTTTTCCCTCAGCACAAAACTTTCCTTTTCCATGTTTTATCTTTGTCCCCCCACGTATATAGGTCTCCAAATACTATAATGGCCCCCACATAGCCTTCCATATAGTATAATGGGTCCCATATAACCCTTCATATATTAGAATTCACCCCCATAGTCCTCCATGTATTATAATACACTTCACATAGTCCTTCGTATAGTATAGTATAGAGCCCATAATCCTTTATATGATATAATGAAAAAAGTTTGTTTAAAAGAACTGAGAGAGTCCTCAGTAGTTAATACCTTTTAATGGCTAACTGAAAAGATGGTAATAATAGCAAGCTTTCCAGACTACTCAAGTTTCTTCATCAGGCTCAGTATAACACAAAATCTGAAGAATCACATATTTATACACAACAGGACATAGAATGGAGCAGTAAATAAGACAAGTTATGTGAAGCAAAACTATCACTATGGCACAAGGGGGGAAACTTGTGACCATAAATATTGTTGTAGTTCATAGATAAGCAGTGTGAAAGTTTTATTGTCCTCTGATTGGGGTGTCTGGTCCGGGTTGTGATGCCCCCAGATGCTCTGAGGAACAAATTTCTTAATTGATGTTAAAAGACATAAATCCATGTGACACATTCATTCCTGCTCTGAATGTTTCAAAGGTCATCATAAGTTTGTATTCCCAAACTCTCTTGTCTCTTTGGGACTTGAAATTTCCTTTCAATACCAGCAATTTCATGTCCATGAGGCTGTGGTCTGGGTTACAAAAATGTTTGGCCACAGGTAGATCCATCCTTTTTTCTCTAATTGTGTGGCGGTGAGAATTCATCCTTGTCCTGAGCTGTTGTCCTGTCTCCCCTACATACAGACGCCTAGTGGGACATTTGGTACATATAATCAAGTACACCACATTAGTTGTGGTGCACCTGAAGGTACCTGGGATCTTGTAGTCCTGATGTGATCTGGGAATTTTTATCTTGTCCGTTGTCAATATAAATGGACAGGTCTCTGTCTCGGGTTCTCTGCCAACTCAGAGAAGTCATAGACTGCTTCTGCTAGCAACTCTGTGGCTTCTATTGATGTCAAGTTGACAGAGCAGTGTTTTCTCTTTCACTCTGCTCTGTTGACAGAGCATCTCTGCATTTTTCATTTTGATTGACAAGTGTCTCTCTGCTGCCTGTGGGAAGCCAACTGTCAGTCAGCATGACTTCGCCAGTAGCTCTTCGTTGACACAGCACACAGGCAGAGAAAGAGCTGCTCTGTTAAGTGGTGAATTGAAGTAGCAGACTCACTGGCTGAGCTATAACAGGTCATCCCTTTGCAGAACTGGCAAGTAGTTAGCAAGTACCTGCCTGTTAGTTTTTACCCTTATGTACAATAATAATAACAGTCTGAGATAATAAGCAATAGGTTTATTGAGTTTGAGGTACCATGTTGTACAAAAAAATAGTTCGATTGAGTCTTCTGGGAGACAGTTGGCATTAAGGGATACTTTGCACGCTGCGACATCGCTAGCCGATGATAGTGATGCCGAGCGCGATAGTACCCGCCCCCGTCGCACATGCGATATCTTGTGATAGCTGCCGTAGCGAACATTATCACTACGGCAGCTTCACATGCACTTACCTGCCCTGCGTCGTCGCTCTGGACAGCGACCCGCCTCCTTCCTAAGGGGGCGGGTCGTGCGGCGTCACAGAGACGTCACACGGCAGGTGGCCAATAGAAGCGGAGGGGCGGAGATGAGCGGGACGTAAACATCCCGCCCACCTCCTACCTTCTGCATTGACGGTGGAGGCAGGTAAGGAGATGTTCCTCGCTCCTGCGGCTTCACACACAGCGATGTGTGCTTCCACAGGAACAAGAAACAATATCGCATCTCCTATTGGTGCGACATTATGGAAATGTCCGACACTACACAGATCACCAATTTACAACGCTTTTGCGATCGTTTATTGACGCATCTAGGCTTTACACGTTGCAACGTCGTTACCGGCGCCGGATGTGCGTCTTTTTCAATTTGACCCCGACGATATCGCAGTAGCGATGTCACAACATGAAAAGTACCCCTTAAGGTCAGTCACATGGAATTACACTATATTAGATCCTTTGCTACATCACTATCTACATGAACAGTGAAATGCAAGGTTTACAGCTGTTTCCAATTATACAAGTCACATCTGTACCAACTATGGTGTTTTATTAAAAGAGTTTTCCGAGAATGTAATAAAATGGCCATCATCACGTAGTTCAAATGGCAGCTCTTCCTTGTCATGTATCAGATCTGCAATCTGAAGAAACCCAGCTCCGAAGACCTGTGTCTCAACTGACAGTAGAACTATATCGTAAGCATATGCACCTGTTTGCTGAGAAGAAGGGCTGTGACATCAGAAGAAATAAAACTTCTCCTCACCTGATTGAGCACAAAGTATTTTCTCCAGCTCTAGTGCTCAGCCAGGAAGATTTATTTCTTCTGATGTCACAGCTTTTCTCCAGTAGCCTCATGTGAGCTGTGAGTTGAGACACAGATCTTGGGAGTTGTGTTTCTTCAGACTGCAGTCTGCCCTGAGATGTGACTCGAACAGACTTTATGTTTTAATAACATGGCCAATTTACTTCATTATCTTAGGACCCCTGTATCACAAAGTGTAGGACAGGGAAAATAAATCCTTATGTGTGGTTTTTAATGGTCGTTTAATCACAAGATCATGTCTTTTAAAATGCAGTGAAGATGACATGTCAGCTATCTTTTTGAGTTCTTATTGTGAATTTTTACAGCTTCAATGTCCAGAATCTTTACAATATACATTTTTTTCTTACAGCTTTAATGAACAAAGGCCACTGATCTTACTTTGCTTTTCCACAGAAGGGTACTTTTCTCAAAATGATTTTCAGAAATAGTATTTGGATAAGCAGAGGCCTTTTTCTTATCTGTTTTGACTCTTCTGACTCCCCAGAATTTATTATATAAACTTGATTAGGTGAAAACCTCAATATTCTGAGAAGAGATAATTGGCAGAATGCAACACAGAATCTTCTGTAACAAGGAAACAGAAAGAAGATTCTCCTTTGTTGTTTTTGACTATGGCTATAAAAATGCAACTTGTTTATTCATACTTTTACTGCTACATCATTTCAGTTTTCCGGTTTCTCTTTTGCGGGATCCATGTATAGTGTCAGACTGGAGTGCCTAGTGTCCAAGGCTGGTGCGGACACTAAGAGCAAAGGGTCCCTGTGCAAGAATTGTGTATGATACCCCTCTTTTCTAAAGTGGTCTTTCATTTTAATTTTATTTGTGCTCATCATGTTGCGCTAGGGAAAAAATAATAAAATCAGAGTTCCTCATTTTCACCTGGCCTAGTGTAGACTCTGCTACTGCTCCGTCTATATTTACTGGCTGCAGTGATATTGTCAACCACTTTAGGTAATCACAGGGCTCAGTAAAGGTGGTGTCACACATAGCGACGCAGCAGCGATCACGACCAGCTATCTGACCTTATCAGGATCGCTGCTGCGTCGTTACATGGTCGCTGGTGAGCTGTAAAACAGGCAGATCTCACCAGCGACCAGTGACCAGCCCCCAGCTAGCAGCGATGCGTGGAAGCGTAACTAAGGTAAATATCGGGTAACCAAGGAAAGCACTTCTCTTGGTTACCCGATATTTACCTTAGTTACTAGCGTCCGCCGCTCTCAAGCTGCCAGTGCCGGCTCCCTGTTCCCTGCACTCCTAGCTAGAGTACACATCGGGTTAATTACCCGATGTGTACTCCAGCTACGTGTGCAGGGAGCAGGGAGCCGGCACTGGCAGCATGAGAGCACACCGCTTAGCGCTGGCTCCCTACACTCCTAGCCAGAGTACACATTGGGTTAATTACCCGATGTGTACTCCAGCTACGTATGCAGGGAGCAGGGAGTCGGCACTGGCAGCGTGAGAGCGGCGGATGCTAGTAACTAAGGTGTATATCGGGTAACCAAGGAAAGGGCTTCTTGGTTACCCGATGTTTACCGTGGTTACAGCTTACCGCAGGCTGCCAGACGCCGGCTCCCTGCTCGCTTCAGTTCGTCGCTCTCTCGCTGTCACACACAGCGATGTGTGCTTCACAGCGGGAGAGCAACGTCCAAAAAAAGAAGCAGGACATTCAGCAATGACCCACGACCTCACAGCAGGGGTCAGGTCGTTGCTGGATGTCACACACAGCGACAGTGACGGGACGTCGCTGCTACGTCACAGAAAATGGTGACTTAGCAGCGACGTCGTTGTCGTCGTCGCTATGTGTGACACCACCTTTAGTCATGACATCAGCCTGAAAACAAAGACTAGAGCAGTAGAAAAGAGGAATAGTTGGCTCTGAGGAGGAAAAGTAACACTGATTTTATTGTTTTACCACAGGGGGCATCAGAAATAAACTGTCATCATCTCCTTTATATTTCAACAACTCCGTCGAAGTCACAGAACCGGGCCTCACCACCGCAACGTCCCAGAAACAGAACCGCGGCCCGGTAATGAGTCACCCCAGGCCACAGCGCGGGCGTGTCAGATCACCAACCAAAATAATGCAGACAGCTGTATTCTGGTATTCTCAGACTAGGGAAGTCCACGGTTATTTGACTCTCCCCAGCCCAAGCATAGCAGGCCGCAGCCGCCCCAGATGTGGCACATCCATTGGATGTGCCAATCCTGGTGCTTTTCCCCAGCTCATCCCATTGCCCTGGTGCAGCAGCAAACGAGGTAATATATGGGGTTGATACCAGCTGTGTAATGTCACCTGGCATCAAGCCCTGGCATTAGTGATGTCACAGCGTCTATCAGATACCCGATATCACTAACCCAGTCAGTAAGAAAAAAAAAATAGATGACAAACAAATTTTTATTTGAACAGACACTCCCCAAAACATTCCTTCTTTCGCCAATTTATTAAAAAAAATTAAAAAAACAAATCCGCGTAATCCAATAAGGGGGTCCTACGACGATCCATACTCACTATACCAGGCAATGAAGAACAGAATATTCCCCATTGGCTGAAAGAGCAGTGCAGTGACCTGAGCTAAAATCTTTAGGTCAGGCCAGGTCACTGCAGGGCATGACGAGCACCGACGTCATGAGGTTAGCTAGGTAAATTACCGGCAGTGATGAACCCCACTGAACTTGTGACATCAGCTCTTGTCACTGAGCTCAATGACCGCCACATTGTTAAGCAAAATAATGCATGAGTCTGTGATGTCCCCGCTAGTCACAGTCTCAGGTCGTTCATTAGACTTGAGCTGATATTGCTGAGGGAATGGCACTCAGTGACGAGTGCTGACATCAGGAGTACAGCAGACTTCATCACCTAGCACTTGTTATCCCCGAAGCTGCTCCCACACTGCTGTGCGAGCAGATGATGACACACTGCTGTGTGAGCAGCTGCAAGACCGGTGGGGGAGTGGAACACAGACTGAAGGGGCACTGATGTACGGAAGTCACCTGGAAGTACTTCTGTGTGGCTTCCGGGAATTTTGTTGACCCTTTGACTTGTATTGTGTCACAGTCTGCAATTGCGGAACAGAATAGGTCATGTTCCAGACATACGGACTCCAATGTGTTTTTTGTAGGTTCTGATAGCACACGAAAGTGCTTCCGTGTGCCATCCGATCCTACACAAAGCACATTGAAAAAATGGTCTTGTCAGTAGGTCTGCAAAAAAAAAAGGAACTGAACAGGACAGACGGAACGGTCATCTGAATGAGCCCTAACACATCCACAGCAGAAATCTTAAAGAGGTTTTCTGGGTTTGAAATATATTTTTGCAGTAACTTTATTTGACAGCAGATTGCTGAATCATGACAGTGTACAATGTGCATACTGCCAGGATTCTTTTCTGTTTTCTGCTTGAGCAATTATCACGTGATCACAAGTAGGTGATTTGCATATTTGCAGTCATGTGCTGACTAGCTTTTCATCCTCTTTCTCACACATATGAAAGAAAACATATTACATCAGAACAGGCCACCTTTTTATAATGCCCCATGGTCTTATTCTGATGCCTAATATAGGCACTTTTTATCTTCTCCAGAAATCAGCATGGGCACTCTTAGGGGTACTTTACACGCTGCAAGATCGCTAGCATTTGCTGGCGATGTCGAGCGCGATAGCAGCCGCCCCCGTTGCACATGTGATATGTGGTGATTGCTGCCGAAGTGAACATTATCGCTATGGCAGCTTCACATGCACATACGTGGTCGGCGATGTCGCTGTGACCACCAAACAATATCTGCTTCAAGGGGGAGGTGCGCTCGGCGTCACAGCGACGTCACCGCGACGTCATTAAGCGGCCGGCCAATAGAAGCGCAGGGGCGGAGATGAGCAGGACGTAACATCCCGCCCACCTCCTTCCTACCGCATTGCCAGTGGATGCAGGTAAGGAGATGTTCGTCGCTCCCACGGTGTCACACATGTGTGATGCCACAGGAACGACGAACAACATCGTACCGGTGGCAGCAGTGATATTAAGGAAATGAATGACGTGTCAACGATCACCGTGTTGGAACGATTTTGCGATCGTTGATCATCGCTCATTAGTGTTACACGCTGCGATGTCACTACCGGTGCCGGATGTGCGTCACTAACAACATGACCCCGACGATATGTCGCAGCATGTAAAGTACCCCTTATTCTACTACAGTATTAACTTATTTCTTCAATTGATACGCTCTCCATAGTTTAAATAAAAAAAAAAAAAAATGTTTCCTTATGAATGAAATTGTGAACAGTTGTGTCCTTCCAACTTTTTGACAATAGCTAGGGGAAAGCAATTTTCTGTTACATCATGACTGAGCGCCAATGTATAAAGCAAGATTTATAAAGCTATGGTTCAGTGAGTTTGATGTGGAAGAACTTGACTGACCATGACCTCCACCCTTTCCAACACCTTTTGGATAAACTAGAATGGAGATTACAAGCCAATCCCTCTTGTCCAACATCACTGTCTGACCTCACATATGTTCTTCTGGATAAATTAGCAAAAACTCCCATGGACATACTCCAAAATCTTATACACAGCCTTGTCAGATGAGTAGAAGCTATTGCAATTGGAAAAATGGGACTAGCTTCATGTTTAAAGGAATCTGTCAGTGGGATTAAGCCTACTAAGCCATCTACAGTATATGGGCATATAGGTCATAAGAAGCTGAATAAAACAGCAAAATCATACAGAGAATTGCTGTTGCCAGACACATGTCACCTTGTAGCCCATCCTTAAGATAAGGCTAAAATGCAACATGTATCACATGACAGCAACTTAGAACATTTTAGAGCTCTGATGTTTTACTCCAGTGAAATTCATAGTTTTTTTAATATGTTAGTGTCACGAGGGTACCACAACAGAAAGTGGTCCCTCCTATTTCTGGTGTCAGGACATCACAGAGCAGGGCTTCATACACATTCAGGTTAATCTGGTTGTGCAGATTCTCCTTTATCAAGCGCTGCTAGGCTTAAGTGGATCCTCTGGTCTCCTGAAACTCTGAGTGTGAGTAAAAGTCAGCTGTTCTCTATTGGTAATCAGCTCTGCTATAAAGGCTTCTTTCCTAGTCCAGGTAAACCGCTGGTAATAGTCTGTGCTATACTTGCCTCTATAGGAAACCTGTGAGCTGAAGACCAGGAAGCCATTTTGAGAACATTTGCTGTATGAAAACTATGTTGTCTCTGTTCCTTAGTCCTCTTTGGTTTTCCCCCCAGGGTCATTCCTCATTATTACCTCTTGTTGTTTTGAGTGCTTTATATGATTGCTGTTTATTTTACCCCTATCTATATTATCCCCTCTGTGTCTTTTACCCAGAGAGGGACTAGTGTTTCTGCTGCCATACACTATACACACCTGAGCCCAGGGAGAGACAGGGGTAGACATGCGATCAGAGATGAAGTGAAAGAACCCATATGGGACGTTAGGGAGTACAGGGATAAATCTCAGGTTAATTTAGGAGGTGACCCTGCTGCTCCCCTTTCCCTAGCACAAGTGCCCACCATTGTAACGTATTGAGGCACTCGCCGGGGGTTCCTGTCTACCTGGTGGAACCCCAGTAGACACTGCATGACAGTTAGTGTCCTGATAAGATCTACTTGCTGGACATAGATCTGACTGAGAATTCGCTTACAGAGTTTATTTCAAATGAAAGGGGAGATTTACCAATGTAAGACATTTAGATGACGAGAGCAGACTGTCAGTCATTACATGTCTCATACTGGTAATACCCCTTTCATTTAAAATAAGCTCTGGAGATAGATTCTCAGAGCAATCTGAATACAGCTCGTAGAGCTTAACAGCACATTTCCATATAAGTAGATAGCTTATTTCCCTGGAGGACATCGGATCACAGATAACAAGGTATTTTATTCAGCTTCTACAGCCTACATGAACATAAAGATGACTTGAGAGGGTTGATCCTACTAACATTCCAGTTAATGGTTTGCATTTAGAATTGGCTGTAATAAGCTTCTGTAGGTGTAATGCATTGGCGCCCCAATTTGTTGTCCATATAGGGTATATATTTGGACATACTGTATATAGTACACTGTGTGATGCAAGCGATGAAAGGATTGTTCTGTAATTGTTTGTTACAGCTGCAGGAAGCATATTATCTATTTGTACCTCTATGGTTTCAGCTCATTTTCATTTTGCACATTCGAAACAATTTAGTTAGAACCCATCTGTGAATACTGTACATTTAATTTGCTGCTGACAGTTTTAAAGTTGACCACCATGATCCCTAAATATATTGTTTTGCAGGCAATCATTGTAGGCTTTATCCTTTGAGTAGGAAATCTGTGTAAAAGGCCCCAAGGTAAAATAATGCCTCTCTGCAATATAATTAGTTTTTTCTGTCTCATACAAACCTTTTGCTTAGCTTGAGATTTAATATACTGTAGGGTTTAAGTGTTATAAAAACTGTAAAGAAAATTTCTTGCTTATTATTAGGTGTGAGAAAATTTATTCTGCCGTATAAGAATAAAATTCTGTCCATGAAACTGGCCACAAGCTAACTGAGCTAAATTAGAAGGCTATTGTATTTATATTACAATTAGGGATGAGCAAACTGCTTGGTACACGGTAAGCCTAACGAGCATCTTCATGCTTGGGTGCTCGCTACTCGTTTACAGAATATAATGGAAGCCAATGGGAAACATGAGCATTTTTACAGAAGATTTTCCTAAAAAATGCACGAGTTCTCTATTGACTTCCATTGGCTCTTGGAAAAAGGTACAAAAATTTGCGACTCGGAGGAAGTCATTGCAATTTTAGTGTCACACAATACAAGAGATTGTGTAGCACTAGCTTTCGCCTTCAAAATCCATTAGCGATCAATGTACATGACCTATAGGTGTTGCATTTGGACCCCAAGAGTGGGTTACACCAAAATTCACCTGGGAAAACCATTTTATAGGATTACTTTTCAAACCTGTCTGTTATACAGGATCATCAATTAAAGGTTATTGCTTTTCTTTGGCAGTCTCTAAATAATATCTTTGGAGTATACTGTCATGCATCTTCACTTGTGGCTAAGGTTCATTGAAGATCAATAATATACCGTATACTGCAATGTCATAGCATTACAGTATATATCACATGCAAACCATTGCAGGTTCAAGTTCTCTATGGGGACTCATATATAAAGGATAAAATAAAAAAATGTTTTAAGACATATAAAAAATAAAAATATGTAAAAATTTAAATCATCTGCTTCTACACACTTAAAAATGAAGTGCCGCAAATTAAAAAATCAAAACAAATATATTTGATATAATTGAATCCATAAAAAATCTGAACATTTTTAATTATCTGTACGGTAAATGTTTTAACTCCAGAATGGGGTGTTTTGGGCACCAAGCTTCCACACATTTGCTACACAAAAAAAGCATAAGCCTTTACACAAGTATATTGTCAGAATAATTAAAAAGTTACAAGTTTCAGAAAATGTTGATGAAAAGCATTTTTTTTTTTACAAAGTTGTGCAATTTATTTAGTAACAAAAATAATAATAAAAAAGGCTGTAAGTTTTGCATTGCGATAATTATGCTGACCTGAAGAATCATGGTCCTAGGTAATTGTTATGTCACTAAAAACAATGGGCGAATTGCATTTCATCTCATTTGGAATTGTTTTCTAAGGTTTTTCAGTATATGTTAAAATGAATGGTGTCACGCAGAGCTATAGCAAAACTATAAAAATGAAAAATTGCAAAGTTTCAGTAAATAAACAATAATACTAATTAGATATCGTCGTGGTCATTTTCATTAGAACAATTTTTTGTCATATCCTTCAAAAAGGAATATCTGGGCACTCCTAGTGATAAGTGAGCACTATCATGCTTGGGTGTTCAATACTTGTTAAGAGCAGTTGGATGTCGGATGAGCGCGACTCGTATACTGAGTATAATGGAAGTCAATGGGAAACTTAAGCATTATTCTTCAAGATTTCCCCAAAAAATGCTCGAGTCTCCCATTGAGATCCGGTATACTTGGTAGACGAGTAGCGCCCATCCAATATCTGCTCTTAACTAGAGATGAGCGAACCCGAGGTTTGGTGTTTGTATCAAACACAGACTTTAAAAAAAAACAGAGTTTAAGTTCAGGTATTTTACATACTCAAACCACTCGATCGAGCATTGCTGTGCTTAGGTACGCTTGGTGCTTGGCCCAGTGTGTGCCACTTCCAGTGTTTGACTGGCTCACACTGGGGGTAACAACAGTATTATAACAGGTAGTGTGCACCAAAAAAAAAAATGGAAAAACCCCGCCCACCTTCCCCTGGAAGTGATCTGTTATAGCTGGCTGCATGTGAGCAGAGACCCGAACTGCCCTACTAGTGACTTCTCATGGGGTTCAGGTCAAGTCCGGGTCCCAAATTGAACTTTATCTAAAGTTCAGCTGAATCCGCTGACCCAAACTTCCACGCGTCTGCTCATCTCTACTCTTAACGAGTACTGAACACCTGAGCTCGCTCATCACTACACATTACGCTACTCTATTTGTCAGAACATATATCCACTAGCAAAGAGCAACCCTAATTCTTAAAAACCCCAATGATCCATGAATTATATGAATTGCTATAATATATATCCAGCAGCAATTTCCCCATCAACAAGAGCAGGGGGCTCCTAATGCTCGACCTGTACTCTCCTATGTGTAAAGCAATCTATTATTAGAAATTACTGCATATACCTATTTCAATGTGATAGCAAAGCTTTAGTCCAGCTGGCAGTCTTTATGATTCAGGCTTAACATAATATATCTGGTTTTTAAGGCTTTAATCTATACATTTTTAGAATTCATGCAGTTTACATATACAGTATATTGTATCATCTATTAATTTACTAAAATCTTTCTTCAATCTTACAGTTAGAAATATTGGAACGCTAGACACATGAGCTGTCATAAAATAATAATAATGTCGTTTTCAATTGTTTTTTTTTATGGTTTGTACATTTGAACTGCAGTTAATATTTAAAGAGGACCTATTGAGAAAACATAAAAAGTGACAATAGATGATGATATATTAGATATATTTTAAGATATAATATATTCAATAATATATAAATCTCAGAGAGATATATTTGGTTACACACGGTAATCTTAAAAAATATCTAGATGCTTTTTGATTCCAAGTCTCTTCCAACCTCTTTCACCCTTTGAGCTGATGCCTATGTCTTCACACAACACAGGTTGGAGAACCAAGTTCTAAACAAGAGCTACCTCGTAAAAAAAAATATTATTGAATCCTTTATCCCTTTTTACTTTAAAGGGAACCTGTCAGCTGATACATGCTGCCCAAACCGTGGGCAGTATATATCAGCCACTGGCTGTATGATCACATGTAGCTATGTCTCACTCTAAAATGCAACGGCGTTTCAGGGAAAAACCTACTTTTAATAGCCGCGAAGGACTGAGCCACACTGTGCACTAATCGTACATTTAGATCCCCAGTGGCTTCTTCACACCCACTGACCTGGATTGACAAGTCTCTGCCTATACGTGAACCTATCAGTCACTGTCAGTGGGCGTGAAGAAACCACCGAGGATCCCTTTGAGTCATCAGTACAGCTCGGTCCTTGGCAGCTATTAAACGTACCTTGCTGAGATCATACAACCAGTGCCAAATACATGCTGCACACGGTTTGGGCAGCATGTGTTGGCTGACAGGATTCCTTAAAGTAGACAAATACATAGCCTCATATATAGATTTTCCATTTCTTTATGTTTAATAAAATGACAGCCATTCTCAGCCACTAAAATTGTTTTCATAATTTAAGGAATGGGAAAAATGGTGGCATTATAAATTTATGGTTTATGGATAGAATATCTGATCTTAGGATTTTTGAATAGTATTATTAGGGGTCTGACCCCTGCAGCCCTCCTGATCAGAATGATGAATAGCCTGAGTCACTTCTAATAGCTTTGTATCTTCCTCAATTTTACATTGTTAAAGGGACTCAGATTTGTCCCTTATAAGCTGCAGCCACCACCAGTGAGCTCTTATATACAACATTCTAGAATACTGTATATAATTGCCCAGGCCCCTCTGTATAACATAAAAAACACATTTTATTATACTCACTTAGGGGGCGGTCCGATCCAATGGGTGTAGCCGGTTTTGGTCCGGCTCCTCTTCCATCTTTTGTGATTGCTGGTTTCCTTTTTCTGAGGCCCATATGGATGATGCGTCCTACGTGATCCACACGAGCCGGCATTGAGGTCCTTCACAGTCGCATTTTGATCTGTCCTGCTGAGGGCAGATCAAAGTATTGTATTGCACATGTGCTGGCGGTCTTTGACCTTTCCTCACACCTGCACATTACAACTGGTCAAAGTGCTCCTGCACTGAACTGCAATGTCAGCCTGTGCGGATGACGTAGGATGCTTCATCCACACAGGGCTCAGAAGGAGGACAGTGATTGCAGCAGAGAGGAGGAACCGGACTTACGAGCAACGACACCCATTGGACCGGACTGTCCCCTAGATGAGTATTATAAAGGTGTTTTCTACATTTTACAAAGCAGCCTGGGCTCTTATATACAGCATTCTGGAATATTGTATATAAGGGTTTACTCGTGGTGGCCACAGCTCATAAGGGAAATACCTGGTGACAGGTTCCCTTTAAAGGCTATTAACAGGGAGATAGTTTCTACCTACTTGCCTGTAGTAGGAAGACACCGTTCTTCACCAGCAAAAAGCTATCATAGATGACTCCTGATGCCAATTCAACCGCTTCAGCTGACATCATGCTGATTGTCAGCTGCCCCAGTTAGGCAGTGGAGAGTTGGCTGTCAATCAGAATGACGTTGGCTGTCCCACCCAATCTACACATACAGTCCCTGACAGAAGTTCTGTCGCTTATTCATGTTATGTAAATAAAAGCTTATAACCTGACTTTAAATTCATCCATTGGCTTCATAAATTACTCTTTTGAAAACTGAAACCCTCCCAAATTTGGTTTAGGTTATGAAAATTAAGTTGCTGCAAAGCTGAAATATTGATCATTTAATGAACACAGAAAGGTCAGATTTTGGCAATACAAAAGTTTTGTCGTTTTGTCATATAATGAACCAAATCCTAGTTTACATCCTCACCTGTGCTCACTAAATGATCAGTTAATTAGTGTGTGTGCATAAAAAGAAACCCAACACCCCAGACCTTCAGTTGAACTGCAACTTGACCTCTGACAACATGCCAAAAATCCACCATGCGACCAAAGGCTTGATTATCAAGAGGCTGAAGAATAGATCCACTGCAGAGGTGGCTGGCACCTTTAATGTGTCTCAGCGTCAAGTGTAAAGAATTAAAAAAAGATTTGAAGAGACTGGAGATGTTTTTGACAAGCCCAGGTCCGGCAGACCCTGCAAGACAACTGCTCAGGAGGAACGTATGTTTGTTAGAAAATCCAAAGCCAGCCCCTCTTTCACTGCAGCAGAGCTCCAAAAGGCCTGGTTACCTCAAGTCCCTGTGTGAACTAGAACAGTTTGTAGGATTCTGTCTCGAAATGGCCTCCTTGGTCGAATCAGTGTCCAGAGGCCAGCACTAAGCAAAAGGCAATTAAAATACCGTGTGGCATTTGCCAAGTCCCACATCCTGCTAAACAGCTGGATGCTGGAAAAGTAGCAGAAGGTGGATTTCTCTGATGAATCTTCAGTTGAATTACACCACAGCTCCCACAAATACTGCAGGAGACCTACTGGAGCCCGTATGGATCCAGAAAACAGTTAAGTTTGATGGTGGGAAGATCATGGTCTGGGGTTACATTCAGTATGGGGGTGTGTGAAACATTTGCAAGGTGGAAGGCAATATCAATAGCCTAAAATATCAAGAAATATTAGCTACTTGTTACATTCCCAATCATAAAAGGGGTCAAATTCTGCAGCAGGATGGTGCTCCATCTCATACATCCATCTCTACAATAAAGTTCCTCCTGGCAAAAAAGATCAAGGTGCTCAAGGACTGGCCAGCCCAGTCACCAGACATGAACATCATTGAGCATGTTTGAGGTAGGATGAAAGAGGAAGCTCGATAGACAAAACTAAAGAATCTAGATGAACTCTGGGAGGCATGTAAGACTGCATTCTTTGCTATTCCTGATAACTTCATGAATACATTGTGTGAATCATGGTTAAACCGCATGGATGCAGTCCTTTAAGGTCATGGAAGTCACACCAAATATTAAATATGGCTCTAATAGCACCACAACTTCACTCACCAATGTTATGCAACATATTTTGTATTAGAAGTTAATTTTTTGTTTGAATGTCACATTACTTTCTGTGGGCGACAAAACATTTGTCTTGCCAAAATCTGACCTTTCTATGTTCATTAAATGATCAATATTTAAGCTTTGCAGCAACTTTATTTTCATAACCTAAACCAAATTTGGGAGGGTTTCAGCTTTCAAAAGAGTAATTTATAAAACCAATGGATGAATTTAAAGTCAGGTTATAAGCCTTTATTTACATAACATGGATAAGCGACAGAACTTCTGTCAAAGACTGTAGAGTGGAAAAGAAGCACTGCTCTGTTGACGAAGCCAGTGTATTGCTGGCTCTGACCGCTCTGTGCCGGCAAAGAACAGTGCCGTGTACAATAGGCAGGTAGGTAGCAACTACTTGCCTCTAAGTGCCTGGGCGCTTTTTTTTTCTTTAACCCCTTCACAACCGCGGGCCGTAAAATTACGTCCCTGCGGTCATAACCTTACTGCCCGCGGTCTGCCGGCAGCATCATGCTGCGATCGGCACACATCTCAGCTGATTTTCACAGCTGAGATGTGTGCCTGCTAGGCACGAGCAGAATCGTTATCTGCTCGTGCCGTTTAACCCCTTATATGGCGCTGTCAATATGTGACAGCGCCATTATAAGCGCGATCGCGGTAAAATTTTACTTACCGCCCGATACCGGAAGTCACGTGACGCGATCACGTGACTCCCGATAGTTGTCATGGTAGCACAGGGTCATGTGATGACTCCTGTACTACACCTGACTTGCTTTCACTTTCGCTGTGCCAGCGGCACAGCCAAAGAGAAAGAGAGCGTATCTGCTGTTTACAGCCTTGTAGCTGTGATCAGCAGATACTGCAGAGCGATCGGATTGCTGATCGCAATAGCCCCCCTGGTGGGACTAGTAAAATAAAAAAAAAAGTTAAAAAAAAAGTTTTAAAAAATTTAAAAAAAACAAAAAAACCTAAAAGTTCAAATCACCCCCCATTCGCCCCATTGAAAATTAAAGGGTTAAAAAAAAAAAAAAAAAATATACACACATTTGGTATCGTCGCGTTCAGAAACGCCCGACCTATCAAAATATAAAATCAATTAATCTTATCAGTATACGGCGTAGCGGCAAAAAAATTCCAAACGCCAAAACGACTTTTTTTGTCGCCATAACTTTTGCGCAAAATGCAATAAGAGGCGATCAAAACGTAGCATCTGCGCAAAAATGGTACCGTTAAAAACGTCAGCTCGAGACGCAAAAAATAAGCCATCACTGAGCCATAGATCCCAAAAAATGAGAACGCTACGGGTCACGGAATATGGCGTAAAACGTGCGCCACTTTTTTCGGACAAACTTCCGATTTTTTTTAACCCCTTATATAAAAGTAAACCTATACATGTTTGGTGTCTACGAACTCGCACTGACCTAAAGCATCATACTCACATATCAGTTTTACCATGTAGTGAACACAGTGAATAAAATATCTCAAAAACCATAGTGCTATTGCACTTTTTTTTCAATTTTTCTGCATTTGGAATTTTTTGCCGTCTTCCAGTACACTATATGGTAAAACTGAGGATTTCATTTAAAAGTACAGCTTGTTCCGCAAAAAATGAGCCCTCACATGACCATATTGACTGAAAAATAAAAAGGTTATGTCTCTCAGAAAAAGAATGGCGAAAAAAAAAGCGGAAAGCGAAAAATCAGCCGGTCGTGAAGGGGTTAAAGCCAGGCATAGACCCTTTAATATTCAAGTGTATGTGACAAAGCAGCAGTACCAGACACAGCCCGCCATGTGGCGAAACTATGGTACCCTTCTGCGAGTCAATCTACTGTATCTTGATGGCCTATCCTAAGGATATTGCAAAAACTCAAAGCTTAGAATGACATATGCTATGGTCCTATGTCTCCTTAGAGCTGAGAAATGTTTTGTATAGCCTTGGTGGAATGTGCTGAAAACTTATCTAAAGAAATCCCATACTGAGATAAGATAACAAGATAGTGACCCATTTCTTTAAGTTTAGTAACCCTTTTACACAAATAGAATTAGAATTAAGAAATATTGTAGTTGTTTGTTCTGTTGTATTGTAAAATATAGGAAAAGTATGTCTTGTAGAAAAATTCTTCAGGACAAGAAATGTGAAAAGTCTGCATGATTTCAGAAAGTTTGACACAACCTAAAGTTATGATATCAAGTATCAAGTAGTAAAGCTGTAGCTGAAAGGAAGCTACAAATGTAATTGACAGTCTTTTTCTACTTGCACATCATAGAAAAAGAACAAAACTGTAAAAGGTCAAAAGAGAAGAAAGAGATAGCTAAAGAATGTGTGATTAGGATGTGAAAGCTTTACTCACCATTGTGCAGAACAGCTATTTGCCTGAGGCTTAAAATATCTTCTTACTTTCAATAAAACAATTGTGTTGGACAGCATATTTCTCCAAATAAATGTGAGTATAGAATAGCATTCATTTATTACATACACCGTGTGCACAATTATTAGACAAGTGAGTATTTTGGTCATATGTTTATATAGATTTTCCAACGCCACTTTGTATAAACCTAAATGCTTATTGGATGAAGCAGATCAGGTGATGTGTATTTGTGTAATGACGGAGGGTGTTACTTAAGGAAATTAACACCATTTATCAAGGTGTGCAGAATTATTAGACTTGTGCTCCTCAGGCAAAATGGTCAAAAAAAGAGGTTTAACTGACTCTAAAACATCATACTTCATACATCATAGGGATGTAGCACTCTTGAAATTGCTAAAATATTGGAGCATGATCAAGAAAGATCAAATGTTTTGTTACAAGTAGTCAACAGGGTCACAAAAACATGTTAAAAAAAATGCACATTAACTGCAAAGTGTGAAGTGACCAGGAACCCATTATCCTCCAGAACTGCAACGTCCCTGCAGTGCCTAGCATGAATCATGATTGCAGCCAGGCATATTTCAGATAGCGTTTCAGAGAAAATATACTTTGAAGATCAAGCCAAGGACCTAAGCTGGAGACAATAATAGTCTAGCTCTGCTCCTGGCCAGCTCTTCCCAGGACCTCTGCAGGTGATTGACAGGTCTCTCTCTTATGTATACAAGGTAAACTTAGGGTACCGTCTGACTAAACGACGTACCAGCGAATCCGACCACGATTTGAGCTGGTCAGGATCGCTGGTGCGTCGCTACATGGTCACTGGTGAGCTGTCAATCAGGCAGATCTCACCAGCGAACAGCCACCAGCGACTCTGCGCTTGGTAACCAAGGTACAAATCGGGTTACTAAGCAAAGCACTTTGCTTAGTTACCCGATATTTACCTTGGTTACCAGTGTACACCGCTTAGTGCTGGCTCCCTGCACACGTAACCAGGGTAAATATCGGGTAACTAAGCAAAGCGCTTTGCTTAGTAACCCGATGTGTACTCTGGTTATGTGTGCAGGGAGCCAGCACTAAGCGGTGTACGCTGGTAACCAAGGTAAATATCGGGTAACCAAGCAAAGCGCTTTGCTTAGTTACCCGATATTTACCGTGGTTACCAGCGTACGCTGCTTACACAGACTCGGTGCTCGTTGGTCTCCCGACGTCAATCACGCCAATGTGTGCTGCACAACGGGAGACCAACGAGCAAAAAATGAACCAGAACAGTGTGTAACGATCAGAGATTTCACAGCAGGGGCCAGGTCGCTGCTTCGTGTCACACACAGCGAGATTGCTGATAAGGTCACTGGTACGTCACACAAAACCTGTGACTCAGCAGCGATCTCGCTATGTGAGAAGTACCCCTTAGGAGTCAGCCACTAGAGATGAGCGAACCTGTTTGACAAAGACTCGCCAAACTCAGGTTCAGTACGAGCCTGAGCTAGTTCGTTCGGGCTCGGCAAACACGAGCATTGAACTTAAAACTCGGCGTTCAGTTCAATTTTCACAATAACATCTCGTTTCCGAAAATAGATTTGTAATCCGGCGCAAAGAGGTAGGAACAAGCGCTTCATGCTCACCGATTTACTGGGGCAGCTGTCACACTGCTCCAGCGCAGCTGTACACTGCTCTCGTGGTTTCTCCTTCACTTCCTGGGCTGCTCATCATTGCTCATCCATATGCAGTGCTTTTTCTGTCCATCGGCCAGCCTAGTATCCTTGATTGCAATCAGATGCACTCCCACCCTGTGTGACAGCGTCTACCTGCAACCAAACACAGGTGCTGTCTGTGGGTCAGTATCATGGTATAAAAATAAATAAATAAAACAATTGGCGTAGGGTCCCCTCATATTCTGATACCCTGCACAGATAAAGCCTATAGCTACAGGGTGCAGCTCGGCCCTGCGTTTATATAGGCTATGTATCAAAATAAGAGGAGCTGCATGCGGCTATTTTTTTTTTTTAACTTTTAATAAATAATTTAAAAAAACGGTGTGCGAGCCACCCCAATTTTGATACCCAACCATGATAAAGCCCAACAGCTGGGGGTTGGTATTCTTAGGCTGGGGAGGCCTATGGTTATTAGACCCCCCCAGCCTAAAAATAGCAACCTGTAGCTGCCCAAGATTGTCGCATCCATTAGATGTGACAAGCTCATCGCTTTACCCATCTTTTCCCGATTGCCCTGATCTGATGGCAATTTGAGTAATGAGGGGTTAATAACAGCCCAAAATTAGTAATGGGAAGGGGTCTATGAGACCCCCCATCACTAGTCCTATAAATAAAAAGAAATACAAAAACACCGAGAAAAATCCTATATTTGGAATAAAGTACAAAAACACCCTCTTTCCCCTCTTTATCATCCCCAAAAAACACCCCTGCAGATCCGACATAATACATGCAAGATCCCACGGCAATTCAGCTGTGCTACATCCTAGCCCGGAGAGCCCGAAAACATTTCCGATCTCTCCAGGCTCCAGGAAACACTGTCAAGAAGGACCCTGCTGGCACTCAAGTCGCCCAGGTTCCCACGATATGACCTCTGGTGGCCTGAAGCACTCTGGCTCAAAGTATGGGGCCGTGCTCTGCACCCCGCCACACTTTAATGCTAACAGTGTTGTCGGGGAGTGTGGGGCAGAGCATACAGTGCTGCCAGGAGGAGCTTCCGGGGGCCAAGGTCAGTACATGCTGTGGCCAGCGGTGATCACAGCCTTCGTTCTCTTGTCAGCCTGGTGTCTTTCGGCAGCTCCTCTTGGTAGAGCACACAGTGCTGACAGGAGGAGTTGCCAGGGGCCAAGGGCAGTACATGCTGCTGAGGTTCATAAATAGATGTGCATGATTATAGTGGACAGGAGAAAACATCGCGGGTGCAGAGACCTGCTCATCTGGGCTTTCTGGTTCATGATTCATGGAGGCTCAGGATGAAAAGATCTCTGCGTCCGCTCACAGAGTGCTGCACGTCTCATGAACCATGAGGCTCAGGATGAGTAGATCTCTGCACCTGCAATGTTTCTTTCTGTTCACTATAATCATGCAAGGGGGTGCCCCCGCTGCACCTCACCTCGTGGAGATCTTACTCCCAGAATCCCTCTTCTATTATAAACAATTGCATGCCCATGTGGACTTAGAAAAATAATATTGCTTTCTGGTATCAGCTATGTTGGTGGAGGCCCCACATCTTCTAGTCACATGGGCATCACATCAGCAAAGGTCCTTCTAGCCACTGGGATTTAGACATTCCCACAGCCGATGTAGTAGTTGCGGACCTGGAAGCAACAACATCGCCGGGGACAGCATCGCCGATGAGTACCCAGCAGTGTGTCAGAAGTCATTGCAGTATTTAATGAACTCGGATGACCTCCTGATTACACCCCTGCGACACCAGCACTACTGGTTGTCGCGGTTATTGTTAGGAGGTCATCTGAGTTAAAGGTATAAAGGCTTGGGTTTGGTTCATTAAAGGCTCGCAAGCACACCCCTTGCTCGGCTTGTTCGCGGGGGGTTCACTCATCTCTATCAGCCACATCTCCATTACTCCAATCTTTGTATGCTCTTTCCTCCTGAGCTTCCCAATTCTCAGCCTTATTTTGAGTGATCGGTACGGGTCTCAAGACGTGAAACAACAAATCTGAAGGAAATTCAATGGCATAAATATATAAAAAATACCTATTAAAGGTTTAGTTATTCTATTATACTTTTTAGTGACTGATGCTAAGTCCCAGGATTATGTAAGGAGGGAGAATAGTTTCTGTAGGGAAGGGGTCAGTGTGTTTTTGGCTTTTGTAACTTCTAATCAATAGGTGCTTTCTTGGAGTAATCCGGTTAATACAGTGTGTCAATAATACACATACTTTAAAAAAAGGTGCAAATTTAACATGATATGCACTAAATTCCCAACAATGTTGACCAGACGTAATCTACATATCATGCCCCCAAGTAAACTTCACAAAAATGTATCGCATTTTTCAGCTTAATTTTTTTTAATGTATTTTACTTTAGCTAATTACTGGCAGTCAGCAAAGCTAGTTATTTTACTAGCCAATTCTGATAGGAAGAGGGAAGTGTACAAACAATTGGATTATAGGTACATATACATAAGATTTCACGTCACGGTATTGAGATATATCTCTGTGTGAATCCAACAGAAAAAAAAGGTTTTGACATGCTCCATCAAATATCATCTTATGGAGATATACCATGTATACTCTAATTTATCTTCTTTTTATGGCATGGCCTCCTATAAATGCTAACCATTCTCTGAGATACCTAGCCTACTATATGTTAGTGATCAGCTATATAAATCCTAGTCAATGAAGTAGGTAACAATTAAACTTAAGTCCCTCCAGCATTTTTTGTGTTCAAGGCTGCAATTGCTTGGATGCTATGGTACGACGTGACTCAGAGTTTAATTCCCTGATGTGGAAAATGTAATTCCTTAGTGATAGATAATTTTGTTACCTATGCTTCCTCTGTCTCGGATATATTTAACACATTGGCACAGTAGCTACTCTCTCTGAGAATTGTTCCTAGCTTGGCACATGTTTCTGCAGCCTTCGGTAGACACACCTCAAGACTTTGCTTTTTTATACAAAGTGGATACTGTATGGCTCAACAAGAAGACATCTCTATACAGAACTGCCACAAATGAATAAAGCCAGTTGCTGATGGAGAGGGTACTCTTGCCCAGACAGAGCTGGCAGTGTTTGAGTTTATAGTGTGACCATATGGAAAACCTAATCTCAGGGGCTGATTGGGCAATTCTCGCGTAGCTGAATGAAGGGTTTCGCACAATGCTAATTCACTCCAGGTCTCCTTCATGCTAATATCAGCAGGTGGGCATCCACTACGTCTTATATTCTCCACTTCCTCTCCGAAAGACCTCAGCCAGGTAAGAACTTTTTATACATATAGTTGTATTTAGGTAGAAAAAACAAGTTGAGTAATTTGAGCTGTAAGAAGACAGGCACCTTACATAGGATTAAGTACTGACCATAAATTGCTAGTTTCTACTGTAGGGATAATCACCCAAGATCATCAATTGGACATGTATTTCATATACATTGTTCTTTGTATCAGTCTATCCATAAAATGAATATGTGCAATTGAGTATGATTATACATTTTATTGGACTTCACACAGTTCCAAAGACAAGTGGAGGCAATTCTATATCATTGTACCAAATTGCATTTCTTAAGCTTTATAATTATCTTCAGCAATTTTACTCTAAACTTTTAATCACAAACATGGAATCTATTTTGTGTGATATTGGCATAATGTTAAATAATGGAGTTCGGCAGGCTAGTAGCACATGCATGGATATTCCTAGTTCTAGGACACTTTTACCCAACAATTATGTTAGGTTCTGGGTTTTTTTTGCCAATCCATATTAGATTAGATTTTATATCTCAAGCTCCATTTTTCCAAAACTTATAAATAAACAGAACTTTCTAAGACTTAAGGTACCGTCACACTAAGCAACTTACCAGCGATCCCAACAACGATAGGGATCGCTGGTAAGTTGCTAGGAGGTTGCTGGTGAGATGTCACACTGCAATGCTCCAGCGATCCCACCAGCAACCTGACCTGGCAGGGATCGCTGGAGCGTCGCTACACAAGTTGCTGGTGAGCTCACCAGCAACCAGTGACAAGCCCCCAGCGCTGCGTGGAAGATGCTGCGCTTGGTAACTAAGGTAAATATCGGGTAACCAACCCGATATTTACCTTGGTTACCACCGCACGTGCAGAGAGCAGGGAGCAGCGCACACTGAGCGCTGGCTCCCTGCTCTCCTAGTTACAGCACACATCGGGTTAATTACCCGATGTGTACTGCAGCTAAATGTGCACAGAGCAGGGAGCAGTGCACACTGCTTAGCGCTGGCTCCCTGCTCTCCTAGTTACAGCACACATCGGGTTAATTAACCCGATGTGTGCTGCAGCTACATGTGCACAGAGCAGGAGCCGGCAGCACAGGCAGTGAGAGCGGCGGAGGCTGGTATCAAAGGTAAATATCGGGTAACCAAGGACAGGGCTTCTTGGTTACCCGATGTTTACTGTGGTTACCAGCCTCCGCAGAAGCCGGCTCCTGCTGCCTGCACATTTAGTTGTTGCTGTCTCGCTGTCACACACAGCGATCTGTGCTTCACAGCAGGACAGCAACAACTAAAAAATGGCCCAGGACATTCAGCAACAACCAACGACCTCACAGCAGGGGCCAGGTTGTTGCTGGATGTCACACTAAGCAACATCTCTAGCAACGTCACAAAAGTTGTTCGTTAGCAGCGATGTTGCTAGCGATGTTGCTTAGTGTGACGGGGCCTTTATTATCAAGTCTAATGACATGAAATTATAAAGTCAACATTCAGAAACTCAGAGTGAAGCACATTTATGGCTTTCTTAGGTAAGCATACTTATGTAATGCTTCTTCTATCAAAGCTTAGCTTGGAATTGAAACACAAATTAATAAAAAAGTAATATAAAAAGTATGTAATAATAACTGGTATTTTTCCCATAAAACAACAGGGGCCAAACCAGTTAGGAGTGCTGCACATCTATGGTGTCTACTTACTCATCAGTGTTTGCTCCCTTTACAAATGGAAGCCAGAAGGCAAATGTGAACAAAGTCTTAAAAGGAAGTTATGACTGAACAGTCAACTTTGATGTTCTGTGCACTAAATTTAACAAAGTAGTATTAATGCATGGAATAAATATGTAGTTTCCATTCCCTGGGATAGCAAGAATCATTAAAGGAGTTGTCTGAAAAACAACCCATACACAGGAAGATGCAATGCTTGTCTTGACAATTTTGGGATGTATCAAGACAAGCATTGAATCTAGCTCAAGAGAGGTAATTATTCCCTTATACTCTGCCCTGGTCAGACCCCCCCTGGAATACTGTGTACAGTTCTGGGTGCCCAAATTCAAGAAAGACATCAATAATATTGGTGCAAGTCCCGAGAAGAGCAATCAAGATAGTAAAGGGTCTGCCAACCATGTCATAGGAAGAATGGCTAAAAGAACTAGGAAAGTTTAGTTTGCAATTAGAAGACTGACAGGAGACTTAATAGCGGTTTACAAATATCTGAAAGGTAATAACAGTGTAGAGGGAACTACCCCATTCTCCTTAGGACAAGGAAGTACAAGAAGCAATGGGATGGAACTAAACTTAAAGATTCAGATTAGACATTAGGAAACAGTTTCTGACAGTGAGGGCAGTCAGAGAGTGGAACAGGCTACAACTGGAAGTAGTGAGCTCTCCATCAATGGAAATCTTCAAGCGGAAACTGGATAAACATATAGCTGGGATAAGTTAGGAAAGCCTGCACTCGCAGGGGGTTGGACCAATGGCCCTTGAGGTCTCTTCCAACTCTACCATTCTATGATTCTATAAATATGTGAGACATCTACTAATCCAAATGATTGTCCCTGTGGATTGCTTGTGAGTATGTATGGCCTTCACTCGAATAAATACTGAATGTAGTGATTGCACATGTTACTATCATAAAGAGAAATTTCTTGAAGTTGGTTGGGGTCCCATTGCTCCGACCCTCTACAATCATGCATTTATCACCTATTCTCTTGATGGGAGATATATGTTATTCATGATGACAAATACGTTAATCAGTCTAGGAACAGACCATTTTCCCTTTCCTGACCAAGCACATTTTAAGATTTTATCATACAAGTACTTTTACATTTTCTCATTTGATTAATCAAATTAAATGTATTTATCTTTTTAAATATATTGGAGTCAATTCTTATGTCATTCTTAAATTCCTTTTTTTCTTTTCTGCCAATATCGGGATAAAATGTCTAAACTTGGAAATAGTGGTCTATTTTTCCTGTTTTTTTTCTGGCCACAAAGGACTGTTAAAAAAATATTTATTCTTCTTTTTCTGTTTAGTTTTGTTTTCTTGCTTTTTTTCATTTCTTTTACACACTGTGGCAACCCCCCCCCCCCCACCCAATTCTAAACAAATATTTTGGGGGCATTTTAAGATATATATTTTATTCCTCATTTTCCCTCCAACTAGGAACAGTAAATTACATTACATTACACTGGTATTACAGATTCAGCCTCCTGGTTGCATAGCAGAGTTTTCTGGGTTTCTTGGACCCGACAGTTCATGCTAAACCCAGTGATCACATCACCACTGAGTCTGAAGGAGGAAACACTGTTGGCACTTGCTAATCTGTGAACAAAACGCTTGTTCATCGTTGCGTACATATAGATAGGGAAGGCAGCGAGGCAATAAATCATATCTGCCTTCTCTGTGGCTAGTCCAGCTGTGTCTGACAGCTAAAGCTGGGTTCACACAGAACAACAGCGACAACGACGTCGCTGTTACGTCACCATTTCCTGTGACGTAACAGCTACCTTACATGATCGCTAGTTAGCTTTCAAACATGTAATTTTAAGCAGCGATGGAGCAGCAATCATAGCGACCTCGACGGTCGTTGGAACGTGTCACACGCGTCGCTGTACGATGACTCAGACCTTGATAGAGGCGTGGTGTTTACCCCTAGACATGTTTTGCGTTGCCTCTTTTCACGCTCCTCTGTTCCAATTGGTGATCACTACAGCGGCGCCTGATTGGGTGACCGTGCCAAACAAAGGAAGACACAAAGAACGACACACTAGTGGCACCAGACAGAGACTCTACTACGTGGAACAAAGAATGGAACTTAAAGAATGAAATCACTGTAACGCCTTTGGCAAGTTACCCAATCGGAACTCTGTTATGACCACCAATCGGAGTCGTGGGGGCGTTGTAAAATACACCGCAAAAACACGCCCTTTTCCTGCCTTCAGTCCTACGTCACTGCCTTCAGCGTCGTCGTGACCGTTGCTGCTGCAGTGTCAAACACAAGGATGCATGTGGCACAGTGGGATAGCAGCGATCAAAAAATGACCTGGAATATTGAAGAGCAAGCAGCGAGCAGTTAATATGTGTCACACACAGCGACGTCGCTGTTGAGGTCGTTGCTACGTCACAGAAAATGGGGACTTAGCAGCGATGTCGTTGTCGTTATCGCTGTGTGTGACACCACCATAACTCCCTGCCCCATAATCATCTGCAAGCTGCTTACTGTGCATTAACATTTTAGATTGCCAGTGTAAAGTATAAATTTGAGTACTTTTCCTTCCTTACATCATTGGTATAATGCCTGTAAACAATAGTCATTATTTTATTTCTAGTCAGCAATGTCTAGTAATGTATAAAGTTTATAGTTTTGCAGTATTTCTGCAATCACTTCTGACCCCAAGCTATTCCTAGCTGGATACGGGAAAGATTGAAAAATTACATCTATTGATCTGTTGTTTAGTGTGTTACTACTGCAATCATTATGTTCTTTGGCATACTGCCATATTAAAAAATAAAGTTTTATTTTTGTAATACCCACATAAAAAAAATCATAGTATGCACCATTGGATGTCACTGGACAAAGATTCAAGCTTAAAGTACTAATTTCAGTACTTCTAGTTAAAACGCAACCCACATAGACCTATCAGACAGAATGTAAGTCGAGCATATGAGGCCTTATTTTGTAGGCAAGAATAAGATCATGATTATTATCAATAAGTTAAACTTGATGGATATATTAACCTTGATGATTCTTCTTATAGGCTACGTCTTCTGATTGCTAACAAAGCACAGATTATTTTGTCATATTATAAAAAAAACTTGGTTATTTTTGTCCACTATTGAGTATTGAACTATTTCTATAAAAATAAATGTCATTAATTACAAGCACCTTTGAAAATAAAGGGGGTTTCCTTGACTTTTACATTGTGAATTAGGATAGATCATCAATCTCTGACAGGCAGGGTTGGGACACCCAGCACCCCCATTGATCAGCTATTCTCGAGGAGGTGGGAGGAAGTGTTCAGTTATGGAGAATGGCTCTTTGGCACTCCACCAATCTGTTATTGATGACCTATACCAGTGATAAAATATCAATGTGAAAGTTCCAGGACAACCTGTTTTTAATAAAAATGGGCCATAAATTCTTGTCTGAAATACTTTAGCCACTTTTAGATTATGCAAGTTAGTTCAAAGAGCCCTATAATATTAACCACATCTTAAAGCACATTGATTTAATGGAAGATTTAACTAAGGTTTTTTTTTTTTAACTTTCCCTGGGATAGTTATTACAGTCATAGCCAAAAATGTTGGCACCCTTGAAATTGCTCCAGAAAATGAAATATTTCGCCCAAAAATTTATTTCAATTACACGTTTTGTTATACACAGTTTTTATTTCCTGTGTGTGCATTGGAACAAAAAAACAAAACAGGCAAAAAGGCAAATTGAACATAATTTCACGCAAAACTCTAAAAATGGACAAGATAAAATTGTTGGCATCTTTCCAAAATTGTGGCTAAATAACTTTTTTTTTTCCAAGTATATGATTCAACTCATCTATAGCAAGTAACAGGTGTGAGCAATATGAAAATCACACTTGAAACAAAAAAAAAAAAGGGAGAAGTTAACTCAATCTTTGTATGCCGCACTAAATAGAGAGCGGAAAAGTGAACTGTCTTTGGGCTTGAGAACCAAAATTGTTGAAAAATATCAACAATCTCCAGAAATCTTGATGTTCCTTTGTTTACGGTATGCAACATAATCCTGAAGTTTCATGGCACTGTAGCTAATATCACTGGATGTGGCAGGCAACACAAGATAGTTCGGATAGTGGATAAGCAGGCTTAATCAAGATCTAAAGAAATTCAAGCTGTCCTGCAGGTTCAGGGTGCATCAGTGTCAATGCGAACTATCCATCAACATTTCAATGAAATGAGACCTTATGGCAGAAGCCTCAGGAGGACACCATTGCTGACACAGAGACATAAAAAAGCTATACTGCAGTTTGCCAAAATGTCCATGAGTAAGCCAAAATCCTTCTGGGAAAGTGTCTTCTAGACAGATAACACCAAGATAGAACTTTTTGGTAAAGTACATCATTCTAGTATTTAATAAAAATGGAAAAGGCCTAAAGAAAAAACACAGTACCTACAGTCAAGGTGAAGGTTCAAAGATATTTTGGGTTGTTTTGCTGCCTCTTGTCGACCACAGTGAGGGAGGTGAGACAGTTCCTGGGTCTGGTGGGCTACTACCGTCGCTTCATCAAGGGGTACACGAAGATGGCCGCCCCCATGCAAGACCTCCTTGTGGGGCAGACTAGGGGTGGCGGTCCCCTGGGTCTCTGTTCGTGTGGGAGAAGAAAGAGAAGGAGTAAGACGGAGTAGTGGAGGACCAGACTGACCGTGTCCGAGTACGTGGCCCGGGCACCGAGAGCAAGGTTGGCAGACGGTGGTGGCCATCTGCAGGAGAGGCCAAGCGACGCGGAACAGTAGGACCGGGGACGGGTGGTGGCCCGCCGGTACCGAACCGGGGAGCGAAGAGAAGCCAGCACAAACCGGCAGGGCCTACAGACCCCGACCAGGCTTGGAGTCGCCGTTAAACCGGTCAAATCCGTTAGCGACCGGAACCTCTGGGGTTTCCTAGCAACAAAGACTCGACTGAAGGCAACCGTCCAAACTGAGAAAGGGAAATACAACTACCGCCACAGTTAGAATTCCCAGGGCCAGAGCCTGCGGGCAAAAGGGGCTCCTCCGGCCCATATCCAAGCTGGGGAGCGGGTTACCGGTGGGAAGCCATCGGGACCGAAGATACACAACAGGTGCAGGGAAAGGCAGCCACCACCAAACTTCCGGGGCAACCACAGCAGCCGGCTGCGGGACCCGTCCATCCAGCTGTTTGTTTTACCGGAGACTCTGTATCCATCATTGGCTGAGTGAGTACCACCGTGCCGTCTGGCACCGCGCTGCCCCCGCGACCCTGCACCTCGCCAACCCTGCCTCCCCGTCCCACCTCACCGGGCCCCGTAACCACCAACCCCCTACCCACGGAGGGGAGAGAAACATCTCGGCTGCTCCCTGTCATCGCTCCCGGAATCCCCGTCCAGAACAGCGGTGATGTCCCAACCTCACCACAAACCATGGGTGGCGTCACAGACCAACTCCCCAAACCCAAATCACCCCTTTCACTGCACAGGCGAGGAGCGCTGCTCGAGTCCCCGGATCCGGCCCACCACTCGAGCCACCGAGCAGCAGCAGTGCCGGACCTGAGCGCCAGCGAGAGCGCAGCGGCGGCCTCCTCCCCGCTCGTGACACCAGCAGAAAACTCTGGCCCACGGAAAAGAACCCCGAAAATTACAGCTCCTTCAAGCTTGAGTTCCTGGCCGTGGTGTGGGCAATCACCGAGAGGTTCTGACACTATCTCGCAGCGGCAAAATTCACAGCCTACACGGATAATAATCCGTTAACTCACCTGAACACGGCCAAACTGGGTGCCCTGGAGCAGCGGTGGGTGGCCAGGCTATCTAATTATGACTTCACTATCAAATACAGAGCCGGCCGCAAGAACACCAACGTGGATGCGTTGTCTTGGATGCCCCACCTACCGGATGGGGGGTCAGAAGACGATGACCTTGAAGAAATTGAGTTGCCCAAGTTCCATCAGCCACCGGTCAAAAAATTCCATGTCAAACAACAGCAGGCGAACCTGGGCCCACTACCCAGTCAGGGGTGGCGAGAAGCCCAAGACCAAGTGCCTGCCATCCAGTTGGTCAAGACCATGATTGAGCAAGGCTCCTCCGGAATGGATCCGGCAGTGCCTCCTGAGGCCCAGCGGCTGTGGAAGGAATGAGCCCGGCTGTACCTGCATGATGGATAGCTGTATCGAGGGCTGATCAACCCAAAGACCCATGAAAAAGTTCGTCAGCTGGTGGTCTCTCAGGCCAGCGTGCCCAAAGTTCTCCGGGCATATCATGATGGCGCTGGGCATTTCGGCTGGAAGAAGCTGGAGATGTTGTTGAGAGAGCGGTTCTATTGGAGTGGGATGCGAGAATCTGTGGAGGCTTGGTGCTGAGAGTGCAGCCCCTGTGCGCTGAGAAGAAAGGATGAAGTCAGCCAAAGAGCCCCTCTACAGCCAATCATCACCCACCAACCACTGGAGTTGGTTGCCTTGGACCACGTCAAGCTTACAGCCGGAATGGGTATACCTATGCCTTGACCATCGTGGACCACTACTCCAGGTTCATGGTGGTTGTTCCAGTCAAAGATTTGACCGGCCGTACCGCAGCCATGGCATTCCAGGCCTACTTCTGTCGACCGCGCGGATACCCAGAGAGGGTGCTCACGGACCAGGGTTCAGGCTTTGAAGCGGAGATGTTTCAGGAGTTCTACCAATTGTACGGTTGTAAGAAGATCAGGACCACGCCATACCATGCCCAAACTAATGGGATGTGCGAAAAGATGAACCATCTTGTCCTAGACCTCCTCAAAGTGATACCGTTGGAAGAGCGGAACCTGTGGCCAGACAAGCTGCCCGACCTGGTCGACATGCACAACAACATCCCCAGTAGTTCTACCAAATGCACCCCGGCGTATCTGATGAGAGCCCGACCGGGCCGGCTGCCGGTGGACCTAGAAATGGGCTTGGAAGCTCCTGAGGCCCTTCCTTCGACCGCTGGTTGGGATACTCAGCGGCAAATCCAATACCGACAAGTCCAGGAGTATGTGGAGAAGAATCTCGGTCAGAGCCGAGAGAAACAAGTGCAACACTTCAATAAGCGAGCGTCAGCTGTCCCCTTTGGGCCGGGAGATGTCGTGCTGAAACGGAAGAGAAGGACCCATAAGCTGGATGACCAGTGGGAAAGGACCCCATATGTCATACAGCCCACTAAGTGGGAGAATGAGAAGGCTTATGTGATCAGTCGCGACCAGGGGAGGACTGCCGCTACGGTTAACCGGGACCATCTGAAGAAGTGTCCTCACCCCTTGAGAGTGACCAATGAAGTTCCAGTCCCTACGCCGAGCGGGGAAGAGGAGAAGAAGGTGATCCACACGGTGATGGGTGATTTTCCAGCAGATTGGCCTATGCAAAACGGTGCGGTGATTGTTCCGGTGATAATGTTCCCACAACACGTGGAAGAAATGGAGACGGAAATGCCCGCCAGTGAGCCGCTCGAACAAACGCCCAGGGATGCACCTATACCCCTTTCCTCTGTCCCCTTGCCCTCCACTGATGACATTGGGCCCAGAAGGTTCACACACCCCAACCTAGGTCGACCCCCACTTAGGTACAGGGAAACTACCATTTAGGGGTGCTGTATGTTAAACGTGTAAATAGTTGAATGAATGAAAAATAATCCAACCAAAGCTTCATCTGATTGTCTACTTGATTATTCCGGCCGTTGCCGGCAAGTTGTCCCCGGAGTACTTGATTATTCCGGCCGTTGCCGGCAAGTTGTCCCCGGAGGGACCCTATGTGTTTTACCACCCACATGAGAAACTGCTCATGGACATGGCCGAGAACTGGCAGGCCACCCACGAACTTGTGGGCCTGTAAATAGTTTTGTGGGCTGGTTTCTGTCCGTGTCGCCTCCAGAGAGGCAGATTGGAGGAAGGGCCCACAGCAGAGCAGGCTGGGGCCCAGTCACCACCAGGACCGGTGGCCATCCTCCGGGGGTCAGGGGTCCCCCTGGATGTGGGGTCCCCTGAAGTGACAGCCGGGTGCGAGACACCGTACCCGTTCCCGCTCGGGTAACCTGGATCTGGACTGGGGTAAAGGGGTGCTGCCCGTTTCTTAGGGGCAGCATCAAGGATCAGGTTATTTGGGTGGGAGAGTGGATGACCGTGCACCCGTCCATTTAAAAAAATGTTTGAAACGTTAAAGCAATGCACCTCCCGTCAGGGAAGATTTGAAAAATATGCATATGTTGAAAGTTTTAATGTGTTATTTACCTTTTACAGTTTTTGAACAAAAATAAAACTGGTGATGGACGGGCAGCCCGCGGACGGTCTGCATTTTACCAAGGGGGAGTGTGACACCCTGGACTAGCTAGGTAGTCACAAACATACCAACATACACACCCCCACCCTAGGCAGTTACAGCAGCCAAACACAAAACCCTTGTTGCCTCCCTCCAGAGTCTGATGTCTACACCAGGTGGGGCGGAGCCAGGCGGTTGGCCCCACCCACCAAGGAGTTCACAGGCCTGGAGGCGGGAAAAAGTGGAGTTCAGTCTTGGAGGTGAAAGTGAGAGGACTTAACACTTGGTGTCTGAGTTGGAGCCCAGACACTGACAGCAAGGTTGGCAGATGGTGGTGGCCGTCTGCAGGAGTTAGTGGAACTCCGCAGAGCCATAAGGACCGGGGTCGGGCGTCGGCCCGCCGGTACCATACCGGGAACGGAGTGAAGCTAAGCACACAGGCAGGGCCATCGGACCCCGACCAGGCTTGGAGCCGCCGTCAATAGTCAAATCCGAATGTGACAGGAACCCCAGGGGTTTCCCAAGTACTAAGTCCCGATTGAAGGCAACTGTCCACCCAGAGAGGATATACAGCCACCGCCACAGGCTAGAGATCCAAGGGCCAGCACCTGCGGGCAAAACGGGCTCTTACGGCACCTATGCGTCGGGGAGTGGACTACCGGTGGGCAACCACAGGAGTCAAGAACATTTTCAAAGGTGCAGGGAAAGACAGCCACCATCAGCCGTCCGGGGAGAGCACAACAACAACACTGCAGCTGGCTGCGGGACCCGTCCATCCGGCCGTTTTGGTTTACCAGAGACTCTGTCAGTGATTGTCTGAGTGAGTACACCAGTGCCGTCCGGCACCGCGCCGCGCAGTCCCTGCACCCCAGCCATCCAGCCTCCCCATCACCACCATCGGGCCCCGGGATCACCAACCCCTGCCCACGGAGGGGACAACATCTCAGCTGTACCCTACCACCTCTTCTGGGATCCCCGTTACCAGCAGTGGTGGTGCCATTATCACCACGACCCGTGGGTGGCGTCACGAACAATCTCCCTAACCAAACCACCCCCCTTTCACTAACGGGTGAGGAGCGCCGCTCGAGTCCCCGGGTCCGGTCCACCGCTCGAGCAGCAGCAGCAGAAGCCCTGGACCCGAGCGCGGCGAGCGCGTCCCCTCCGCCCGCGACACAAGGCACCATGAAGTTTGAAGATTATCAAAGGATTCTCAGTCATAGTGTAGTGCCCAGTGTAAGAAAGTTGGGTTTGCATCCTAGGTCATGGGTCTTCCAGCAGGACAATGACCCCAAACATATTTCAAGACGACCCCAGAAATGAATGGAAACAAAGCGTTGGAGAGTTCAGAAGTGGAAGCAATATTTCCGGATCAAAATCCCATGGAAAACCTGTGGAATGATCTTAAAATTGCTGTTGGGAGAAGGCAGCCTCCAAATATGAGAGACCTGGAGCAGTTTGCAAAAGAAGAGTGGTAGAGTGGTCCGAAATTTTAGTTGAGAGGTGTAAGAAACTCGTTGATGGTTATATGAAGCGATTGATTGCAGTTATTTATTCCAAAAGGGTGTACAACCGAATATTACATTGAGAATGGCAACTATTCTGTCCACACTATTTTGGGGGATTTATCTAAAAGTATTTGCTTTTTTGTGTTTTTGTTTTTTTGGTTTTTTTTTTTGTGTTTTTCTTTTTGTTTGTTTGCTTGTTTATTTATTGTGTTGTTCCTATACATACAAACAAAATAAACATGTTAATGACAAAACGTGTAATTAGAACAATTTTCTGGGAACAATACTTTCTTTTCTGCAACAGTTTCAAGGGTGTCAACACTTTTTGAACATGACTGTGAATATAGGGTAGGGGCAGGAATTTGACCTCAAGAACAAAGTTTAATTCAAATGACAGGAAAGGTTTCGCATTACTGTTCTTACTAATTCCATGAGATTTATAGAAACAAAAAATCATAAGCAAATTATTTATGGTTCTAGATTAGTGATTAGTGCATATTTATTTTTATAACAATGTAAAATATATCAAGGGCAAAAAAGTAGGCACTGGTTGCTAAAATTTATTATCCTTTGAATTTTCTTATCCTTTACAATGTTGCTTTTATAAATTAATTGTATTCTTCTCAAGATGCCATGCAGAGTTCAGGTATCAGAAATGGACAGTGTCTCAGATATAACACAGGTCACTTATACAGCTTTTATTGTAGTTTTATTGCAGGATATTGAGGTTATTTTTATTATCTTTTAATGACTTTGAAGCTTCTGTTTCAGTGTCCACATCGTAATTACATTTTTGATTGTGGTATGTGGGAAAGTTTAACTTTGTAAAAGGAACTTTAGTAATGAAATCAGGGCCAGTTTTGGACAAAAAGTAGCCTTGGACAAAATTAAAAATGTGGCCCCAAGAAAAATTTTGCACCATACCAAAATATCTAAAGTGTATTTATGCTGTCGATTTCAGGACACTAAATAAATGTGCCTATATATCATTTGATTGTTAGCTATTTACTGGCCTGTTCTGTACTGTGACTGTTCTAATCAAACACATGAATATGCTTTCAGCTAAACAATTGAAGGGAACCTGTCACCACTTTTTTGGACTATAAGCTGTGGCCACCACCACCGGGCTCTTATATACAGCAGTCTAACATGCAGTATATAAGAGCCCAGGCCACTGTGACAGCATAAATACACTTTATAATACTTCCCTAACGGTCGCTCTGCAGTGGAATAGGGCCTAATGGGCGTCTCCGTTGTCCGGTGCGGGCACCTCCCCTTTCAACCATCTTCGTCCTCTTTCTGAAGCCTGGGTGCATGACGCAGCTATGTCATACACACTCGCCGGTCCTGCGCAGGCGCACTACAATACTTTGATCTGCCCTGCTCAGGACAGATCAAAGTGCGCCTGCTCAGAACCGGAATGCCGGCAAGTGTGGATGACGTTGGACCCGTCATGCACCACGGCTAGAGATGGAGAACAAAGATGGCCGAAAGAGGTGTCTCTGGCACCGGACAACGGAGACGCCCATTAGCCCACAGCGCAACCGTTAGGTAAGTATTATAAAGAGTTTTTTATGTTGTCACAGTGGACTCGGCTCTTATATACAGCATATTGGAATGCTGTATATAAGAGCCCGGTGGTGGTGGCCGCAGCTTATAGTCCAAAAAAGTGGTGACAGGTTCCCTTTAAATTGTAGCTATGTATAATATATAAAGGTAATGTACAATATATACAATTTATACTATATAATGTATACTACTTACAGTCTATACTAATAAAGACAATGTACACTATATACAATCTATACAACACTGTGCGCAGAATTATTAGGCAAATGAGTATTTTGATCACATGATAATTTTTGTACATGTTGTCCTACTCCAAGCTGTATAGGCTTGAGAGCCAACTACCAATTAAGTAAATCAGGTGATGTGCATCCCTGTAATGAGGAGGGGGTGTGGTGTAATGACATCAACACCCTATATAAGGTGTGTTTAATTATTAGGCAACTTCCTTTTCTTTGGCAAAATGGGTCAAAAGAGAGATTTGATGCTCTCTGAAAAGTCCAAAATTGTGAGATGTCTTGCAGAGGGATGCAGCAGTCTTGAAATTTCCAAACTTTTGAAGCGTGATCACTGAACAATCAAGCATTTCATGGCAAATAGCTAACAGGGTCGCAAGAAGCGTGTTGGGCAAAAAAGGCGCACAATAACTACCCATGAATTGAGGAAAATCAAGCGTGAAGCTGCCAAGATGCCATATGCCACCAGTTTGGCCATATTTCAGAGCTGCAACGTTACTGAAGTATCAAAAAGCACAAGGTGTGCCATACTCGGGGACATGGCCAAGGTAAGGAAGGCTGAAAAACGACCACCTTTGAGCAAGAAAAATAAAATAAAACGTCAAGACTGGACCAAGAAACATCTTATCTTAAGAATGATTTTTCAAAGGTTTTATGGACTGATGAAATGAGAGTGACTCTTGATGGGCCAGATGGATGGGCCAGGGGCTGGATCAGTTAAGAACAGAGAGCTTCACTCCGACTCACACACCAGCAAGGTGGAGGTGGGGTACTGGTATGGGCTGGTATCATCAAAGATGAACTTGTGGGACCTTTTCCGGTTGAGGATGGAGTGAAGCTCAACTCCCAGACCTACTGCCAGTTTCTGGAAGACAACTTCTTCAAGCAGTGATACAGGAAGAAGTCGGTATCGTTCAAGAAAAACATGATTTTCATGCAGTACAATGCTCCATCACATGCATTCAACTACTCCACAGCGTGGCTGGCCAGTAAAGGTCTAAAAGATGAAAATATAATGACATGGCCCCCTTGTTCACCTGATCTGAACCCCATAGAGAACCTGTGGTCCCTCATAAAATGTAAGATCTACAGGGAGGGAAGACAGTACACCTTTCGGAACAGTGTCTAGGTGGCTGTGGTGGCTGCTGCATGCAATGTTGATTGTGAACAGATCAAGCAACTGACAGAATCTATGGATGGTAGGCTGTTGAGTGTCATCATAAAGAAAGGTGGTTATATTGGTCCCTAATTTTTTGGGGTTTTGTTTTTGCATGTCAGAAATGTTTATTTCTAATTTTTGTGCAGTTATATTGGTTTACCTGGTGAAAATAAACAACTGAGATGGGAATAAATTTGTTTTTTATTAAGTTGCCTAATAATTCTGCACAGTAAGGCGGTCTTTACATGTTGCGACATCGGTATTGATATATCGTCGGGGTCACTTCGTTTGTGACGCATATCCGGCGCCGTTACCAACATCACAGCATGTAAACCCTAGGAGCGACGATTACGGATCACAAAAATGTCAAAAAACATTGATCGGTGACACGTTAATATCGTTACTGCTGCTGGTACGATGTTGTTTGTCGTTCCCTCAGCACCACACATCGCTATATGTGACACCGCAGGAACGACAAACATCTCCTTACCTGCCTCCACCGACAATGCGGAAGGAAGGAGGTGGGCGGGATGTTATGTCCCGCTCATCTCCGCCCCTCCGCTTCTATTGGCCGGCCGCTTAGTGACGTTGCGGTGACATCGCTGTGATGCCAAACGTACCTCCCCCTTGAAGGAGATATTGTTTGGTGGTCACAGCGACGTCGCCGACCAGGTATGTGCATGTGAAGCTGCCATAGCGATAATGTTCACTTCGGCAGCAATCACCACATATCGCTTGTGCGATGGGGGCGGGTGCTATCGCGCTCGACATCGCTAGCAATTGCTAGCGATGTCGCAGCGTGTAAAGCCCGCCTAATAGTTACCTGAACAAATAGATATCCTTCTAAGATAGCAAAATCTAAAAAAAAACCACTCCAACTTCCAAAAATATTAAGATTTGATATTTATGAGTCTTTTAGGTTGATTGAGAACATAGTTGTTGATCAATAATAAAAAAAAAGCCTCTAAAATACAACTTGCCTAATAATTCTGCACACAGTGTATATACACACAATGTACACTATAAACAATATCTACACATTGTTTACACAATGTTTACTATATATAGAATCTATACTAAATACACAGGGACGCTATATAAGATTCACCTCCCCTAGATTCCCTTCCTCTTCAGTTCTTTCAAATTTTCCGCATTGTACAGGAACCTTGGGTATGATAATCACTACAGATTCTTCTCCGCTTCTCACTTCTGAAACTGCGCTGATCATGCAGGACTGGTGGGACTAATTGATCCACCAAACCTCCAGTAGTATATGGTCTCACAATTGCCATCTTAGGGCATGGGGGCCCTAGGCACTTGACCAGTTTATCCCCCTTAATGCCAGCCCTCAGTGTCATAGCAGATGACATATATAAAATAATTAGTTTCAGTATATTCTTTATGTGAAGTTATGTGTCAAGAATAAGGGGTATCATTGCACAGCTGTTGTTAAGTCAAAATTCACATTTCTGTATTGCTATCCACCAGAAGTGTATCAGTATTCTAGAGATGAGTGGATGTTAGATGGTTATTGTATTTGCCTAGAATTGTACAAAAAATTTGGATTTGCTGATATCCAATTTATTTGTGATTAGCTTCATGTGACAGGTGGCTGATCACCTTTTTGCTGAATTGTAAAACTGGGAAACAATTTGAAAAATATAACTAAAGGAATGTGCGAACGCCGGGCCGTGAGGGCTTGTAGACTGCTTCGTATGGAGTGTGTGATACTTCCTGTACTCTTCAGTCTAGCGTCCATCACCCCACAACTGTTCATCATCTTGGATGTATTAGTTAGACACAGGACACTGGAGCACTCTTGGCAAAATAACTGTAGACAATTTATTAATTCTTCCACCTGCACGACAGACATGGACACACTAACATGGTTCTATTGCTGTTCTTTCTGGCCTATCCCACTAACTGGGACCTAGTCCTTCAGATGCTACTCTCACTGCCTTGGACAGCTTCTAGTCCCTCGACTTCCTTAGGCCTGTCCCGAGGAACTCTCTTTTGAGAATGTCCATTTTCTAAGCCTGTCCCGAGGTGAGCTATAGGCTCAGGACCTTTGATGGACCGAAGCTACAAGGTCATGTCCTCAATCAAGGAGCCCCTCTACAGAACTGTTGTCTCACAAGCCTGTCTCTACCACATACCCTCTGGCCACCTGTCACTCCTCCCATCTTTATTCTTAGGGAACCTAGCTTCACTACTACATCTTCTCACTATTAATATCTAGCTACATAACATTCCTATGCTTTATCTTAATTCCTATAAATAACATCCTGTGTAACATTCTTATACTTTGCTTTACACTGTTAACACATTAACGGCACATAGGTCACACTACACATTACCATATACATACGGTAGTTATTTTAGCATAATGCTCTTACCATTGACTTTACCAGGCCTCAATGTTAGGCGGCACTAGCCGCTACACAGTCTCAACTCTGCTACATCGGGGAACCGCATCTTCCTGCAGCAGTACAGTACATACAAAACATACTTGACATAATACACATTAAAACTATAAAGCTCAGTAGTAGTGGGAACAACACGACCACCTCTTACATAAACTTAGTAAATTCACCTGTCCTGCTGCTGTAGCTACTCACCTGGTCTTCCGTTGACGTCCCCTATCTCCATTCTCTTCTGGACCTCTTATCAGGAAACGTCCTCTTCTGCATCTTCCTTTACTCTTCACTAAGGAGGTTTTGGACGATGCAAGTCGTCATATCATGACATCACAACATCAAGACGTAACAATATGTGGTGCTTGAGGCCTACTGAGGACATGAATCATCGGTGCAGCGTTAAGCAGTAAACCCACCTGCCTTATCTGAATAACAAATACATTGTGTATAGTCATAATTTCCACATTTAGTATGTCATACTTTTTTATACATTTGGTGTCCTGTTTTGCAGCCTTTATGGTAAATATTTCAAAAGGCTAATAAAGCAAAACACCATGCTCACAGCCTCCTGTCCTTTCAGTCTCAAACAGGCTTTTGTCAATGTAACAGGTCAGTGGCCATTTTAATTGTATAGTGATTACCTCCCTGGACAAATCAATTGTAATTATTTGCTAACTAAATGTAATTAGAAGTTTATTTATAATGACATTTCCCTTAGTTATTTTTTTCTATTCCTCTACAACCTCTTTAATGCAACAGAAAATAATTGTATGTAACTCGACTGTACAGTTAACATTGCCAAAACACCCCGTTCCATATCATCCCTTACTTATGCAGCTACTGACTAAATCGTGATCACGAGGTGCCGATGAGTTGTCATGACAGATAGGGCTCATCTGATGACCACTGTCATGATATATATCAGCATTTCTGCTGTACAGAGCGGTGCTGTAGCATCGCTCTGAACAGCAGAAGCAATCAGATTATATCAGCTTAGGGGACTAGTAAAAACAAGAAAAAGTGTTAAAAAAAGTTTATAAAAATCTAAAATAAAGGAAAACACAAGTTCAGATCACCCCTCTTTTGTCCCATTGAAAATAAAACAAAAAAAACCAAAAGCACATATTTGGTTTTGCTGCATTCAGAAATGCCTAACTAACTGCAGCATGACTCTGATCAGCACAAGCAAGCGGACTGTGGAGTCATAAAACCCCCTAAGGGGACTAGTAAAGTCAATAAAAAAAAGTAAAAAAAAAGTTTTAAAAAATGTGAAAAACAAATTTATTAAAAAAAATAAAAAAAACACACTTATTAGGTATCGCCAAGTTCAGAAATACCCAATCCATAAAAATATAACATCAATTAATCTGATCAATAAACGGTGTAGTGATAAAAAAAAGTTCCAAATTCCTTTTTTTATTCGTCATTAAAATGCAATAAATGGTGATCAAAACGTCACAGCTACACAAAAATAGGACGAAGATGCAAAAAATAGGCCATCACTGAGACGCAGATCCCAAAAATTGAGAACAATAAGGGTCTCGGAAAATTACAACAAAAGCACAATTCTTTTTTTTTGGACAAACTTCAGATTTTTTTTCACCCCTTAGATAAAAGTAGAAGTATCTAAAAACTTGTATCGATCTGGGAAATTATACTTACACATTAGTGCTACCATATAAGTAACAGGGTGACTAAAAGACCCCAAAAACAATCGTGCAACTGCAAGTTTTTTGCAATTTCACAACACATGCAATTTTTTTCCCGTTTTCCAATACACTGTTTGCTGGTAGTATTAAGAAGGACTTTACACGCTACGTGATCGCTACTGCGATCTCGTTGGGGTCACAGATTTTGTGATGCACATCCGGCCGCTGTAGCGATGCCGTTGCGTGTGACTCCCGTGAGCGATTTTGCATCGTCGCAAAAACATGCAAAATCGCTCATGGGCGACATGGGGGTCCATTCTCAAATATCGTTACTGCAGCAGTAACGAAGTTGTTCCTCGTTCCTGCGGCGGCACACATCGCTCCGTGTGACACCGCAGGAATGAGGAAGCTCTCCTTACCTGCTTCCCAGCCACAATGCGAAAGGAAGGAGGTGGGCGGGATGTTCGTCCCGCTCATCTCCGCCCCTCCGCTTCTATTGGGCGGCGGTTCAGTGACGCTGCAGTGACGTTGCTGTGACGCTAAACGAACCACCCCCTTAGAAAGGAGGCGGTTCGCCGGTCACAGCAATGTCGCAGGGAAGGTAAGTAGTGTGACGGGTCCGGGCGATGTTGTGCGACACGGGCAGCGATTTGCCCATGTCGCAAAACAGATGGGGGCGGGTACGCACGATGGCGATATCGGTACCGATATCGCAGTGTGTAAAGCGGCCTTTAGGGAGGAGTTGAGTGTTTGTGACAGACCGGATCAATGTAGCACAGAGACTGCAAGGGAATTAACTAAACACAGGACAACCAGATCAGATAACAAGACTGCGAAAAGAGAAGAAAAGCTAGATTGGTAGAACTAATGGTTTAATTCAAAATTACAACTTGTCCCACAAAAAACAAGCCCTCATATGGCAAAATTGACGGAAAAATAAAAAAGTTATGGCTCTTGGAAGAAGGGGAGGAAAAAAAAATGAAAAATCGCCAGGGAAGGTGAAGGGATTAAAGGTAACCTGTCACCACTTTTTCGGCCTATAAGCTGCTGCCACCACCACCGGGCTCTTATATACAGCATTCTAACATGGCCCAGGTCGCGGTATAACATAAAAATCGCTTTATAATACTTACCTAACGGTCACGCTGTGGGCCTTATGGCCGTCTCCGTTGTCCGGTTCCGGCGCCACTGCCTCTTTTGGCCATCTTTGTTCTCCTTCTTCTCTAGCCACGGTGCATGATGGGTCATACACACTCACTGGCATTCAGGTCCTGAGCAGGTGCACTTTGATATGCCCTGAGCAGCACAAATCAAAGTATTGTAGTGCGCCTGTGCAGGACCGGTGAATGTGTATGACGTAGCCGCGTCATGCACCCAGGCTTCAGAAAGAGGACGAAGATGGCCGAAAGGGGAGGCACCGGCACCGGACAACGGAGACGCCCATAAGGCCCCCCACACGACCGTTAGGTAAGTATTATAAAGTGTTTTTTATGTTCTCACAGTGGCCTGGGCTCTTATATACAGCATGTTAGAATGCTGTATATAAGAGCCCGATGATGGTGGCCGCAGCTTATAGGCCAAAAAAGTGGTGACAGGTTCCCTTTAAGTTAAAAGACAAACCAGTCACTTTAATTGCAGACATGTGTTTTGAGATGTTTGCCCCTCTTCAGAGTAATGCAAGAGGTAGTGGTGTAACTAGGGTCCAATGGGCCAAATGGGCCTCGCTCTAGTTCTCATAGAGATGCAGTGAATCCTTGTGACATAATTTCTCACTTTCAGACAGACAGAAGTTACGGGCACAATATGGTGCCGCGTGACCAGAGAGGAGCTAAAAAAGCATGAAAACACTGGCAGTGGAGAATGAGACACGGGCAGGGGACTTAAATTTAAAGCACTGCTCCAGTGCTGAAAAAAAAAGAAACAAGAAACGCTGGAGTGGTGCTTTAAATCGATGTTGTAATTAACACTAGAAGTCCCAGAGAGGGGTCATTTAACATTTCTACCTTTGGAACCCAGAAAAGGGTCTAATGACCTGAAGGATTTTAGCTAATATCCTATAATCACCGTCTTTTGTTCTGTAATTAAGGCCATTACTGTCGCACCACAGGAGGTTGTTGTTTTCCATTGAGTTTAGCCATTTAATTTCTAGTTAGTTCTATTTAGTTAATTGTATGTCATTTGACACTCTTTCGGGACTTCAGGGGGGAGCTTGAAATTTCTGGGACTTCTAGTGTTAAGAATTCTAAATCTAAAATTAACTACTTAAGAAATGCCTTTAAAGTTTCCCTCTAAATAATGGAAGACTACTGACAATCACTTCTAAAGGGAAAATCTACATAACGTTCCATATAGCTCCCATTTGAAAGAAATGTACAGCTTATATTCACATTTTACCACTTCAGTTCACCTTTCCTCATTGACTTCTTTTTTTTCTGTCCATGTTTTGTATAGCATAGCACGTTAGTCATATTAAACATGAAAAAAGGGCTTTATTCCATTAGTCATTACACTACTAAATGTAACCTTTCTAGCTTAGCTATGATAGGTCATGTATTACATAAGATAATTGTAGAAAATGTTATACATCATTTTAGAGCATTTTATTACTTAAACCATATTTTATACATTTTTTTACATATTCATTTTTGAAAAAGGCTTAAAGCGAATGCCCTTAGATGAAACCTCTGTCATATCATGCTTTAATTACAACAATACAGAATTTGTTACATCAGCTGCCCAGCTATTATAAAGTGTAACATCAAAGTAAGGCTGCTGATACAGTGGGGAAAAAAGTATTTAGTCAGCCACCAATTGTGTAAGTTCTTCCTCTTAAAAAGTTGAGAGAGTCCTGAAATGAACATCATAGGTAGACCACAACTATGAGAGACAAAATGAGAAAACAAATCCAGAAAATCACCCTCTCTGATTTGGCAAGATTTTTTTTTTGCAAATTATGGTGGAAAATAAGTATTTGGTCAATAATAACAGTTCATCTCAATATTTTGTTATATATCCTTTGTTGGCAATGACAGAGGTCAACTTTTTCTGTAGGTCTTCAAAAGGTTGCCACAAATTGTTGGTGGTATGTTGGCCCATTACTCCATGCAGATTTCCTGTAGAGTAGTGATGTTTTGGGCCTGTCACTGGGCAATACGGACTTTCAACTCCCTCTAAAAGTTTTTTATGGGGTTTAGATTTGGAAACTGACTAGGCCACTCCAGGACTTTCATATGGTTCTTACGAAGCCACTCTTTTGTTGTCCTTGTGGCGTTCTTGGGATCATTATCATGCTGAAAGACCCAGTCACGTTTCAGCTTCAATGCTCTTGTTGATGGAAGGAGGTTTGTACTCAAAATCTGCCCCATTCATTTTTTCATGTACATGGATCTGTCATCCTGGTCCCTTTGCAGAGAAACAACCCCAAAGCATGATGTTGCCACCCCCATGTTTCACAGAAGGTATGGTGTTCTTTGCATGCAACTCAGCATTCTGTCTCCTCCAAACAAGGCGAGTTGTGTTTCTACCAAACAATTCTACTTTGGTTTCATCAGACTATATGACATTCTCCCAATACTCTTCTAGATAATCAAATTGCTCTCTAGCGAACTTCAGACAGGCATGGACATGTACTGGCTTAAACAGGGGAACACGTCTGGCACTGCAGGATCTGAGTCCTTGGCGGCGTAGTGTATTACTGTGTAGGCTTTGTTATGGTGGTCCCAGCTCTATGCAGGTCATTCACTAGATCCCCAGTGTGGTTTCAGGAATTTTGCTCACTGTTCTTGTGATCATTTTGAGCCCACAGGGTGAGATCTTACATAGAGCTGCAGATCGAAGGAAATTATCAGTGGTCTTGTACGTCTTTCATTTTCTTTTTACTGGTCCCACAGTTGATTTCATCACACCGAGCTACTTGCCTATTGCAGATTCAGTCTTCCCAGCCTGGTGCAGGGCTACGATTTTGTTTCTGGTGTCCTTCGAAAGTTCTTTGGTCTTCACCATAGTGGAGTTTGGAGATGGATCATTTGAGGTTGTGGACAGGTGTCTTTTATAGTGATAGGTTCATATAGGAGCCATTACTACAGGCAATGCGTGGAGGACAGAGGAGCCTCTTAAAAAAGAAGTTACAGCTCTGTGAGAACCAGAAATGTTGCATGTTATTAGATGACCAAATACTTATTTTCCACCATATTTTGCAAAAAAGAAATCTTGTCAAATCAGACAAGGTGATTTCCTGGATTTGTTTTCTCATTTTGTCTCCCATAGTCGGGGTCTATCTATGATGTCAAAAACAGGCCTCTCTCATCTTTTTAAGAGGAAGAACTTGCACAACTGGTGGCTGACTGAATACTTTTTTTCCCCACTGTATATACTCTTTATAATTACACAGATAGATAGATAGATAGAGATAGATAGATAGATAGATACAGATAGATAGATAATAGATGATAAATAGTAGATACAGAGATGATAGATAATAGATATGTGATAGCTATAAAATACATAGATAGATAGATTGATGGATAGATAGTAATATTCAGCAACACAGGGTTTAATTTTTTTCCGTATTTTTTGTAATACAACATTGACATAGTTTTTCAATGGGATAAGACAACTAAGAAACAAATTAAACTACTATTTCCTAACAGGATATAGAATGTTATGTAGAGTAAATAAAAATGTAATGCAAGCTAACAATTACATGCATAGTAGATCAAAGAAATGTACGACATACAGTATATCCAATGTGTGTGTGTGTGTGTGTGTGTGTGTGTGTGTGTGTGTGAAAAAGATATAAGTGGAAAAAGATAGGTAGGTATTGGAGGTGTTTAGATGAGACAAGTGCATACTGTAGATACAGTGCATAAATAAGACACTAAGAGAAAACCCCTGAGCCAAAAAAGCTTCTAATCTGCAATGGTGTAAACTGTAGGTATGAAGGAAATGCTGATATGTCTGGAAGAGATTTGTGATGTGGAATATGTCATTGTGCACAGCAATAAAAATTAGCCAGCAAGGGACACAGACATAGGTTGGGCAGAAATGGGTGATGTGATATAGTAATGAGATTTGAAAGGAACGTGTCATGCCAATAAATGCTCTTAATCTACAGACACAGGGTTAATCTGTAGGTTAATAGCATCCTAACAGTGCCTGGCCACCACAGTAATAGCCCAGCTACCAGAAGGAAATACAATTTATTCTATACGGAAGCCTTGGGCTTTCAGTCAAAGGGGAGCAGCTGGAGTAGTTTCAGTCACTGCTCAGCATATAGTGAGCGGTGGCTGTAACTGTGCCCCTAGCAGTGTCTGACACCCGGCTCTAACTGATACACTACAGATCTGACTGTCAGTCCCGGGGCTTGGGTGCAGCCACCGATCACTGTATGCTGAGTAGTGACTGAAACTACTCCAGCTGCTCCCCTTTGACTGAAAGTCCGAGGTTGTAGGCAGCAATAGAATTTATTTCCTCCTGGTAGCCGGACTGTCACTGCAGTAGCCGGGCAGTGTTAGGATGCTATTACCTGCAGATTATCTGTAGGTTAATGAAGTTTTTTTATATAACAGGTTTAAATGCTAATATTCTTTCACTATGTTATATAGCCATAATATATTTACTTATTCAAACATTTTTAGCAGCCTGGTTTCTTGCCATTAAAGGGAATCTGTTAGCAGGTTTCTGCTATGTGTGGACTGTATACTGTAGGGGGTTAAAACACAGATCTCAGCAATGCTTCTCTTTTCAAGCTTTGTGGTTACTTGCAATGTTTGTTTTAGCACAAGGAGCTTAACATTGTTCGGACTAGGACTACATCAGCTATGGCAGCATGTGAGTCTTAGCACGGTACACCCTCTCCCCTGATTAGCAGCTTAATGTCTATAGACATTTTACATTGAGAGCCTGGTGTGGGTGGAGGCAGCTCTCTCAGCTCTGTTGCATGCTAAATCTAAAAACTCTGATTGTGTCAGAATGGCTGCAGCCAGTAATCTACGTGATACATAGTTGGATTCAGGAAGTCTTTGGCTATATCATGCTGATCTCAGAAAAGGTAGCAAAAACCTGCTGACAGATTCCCTTCAAATTCTATTGCCTATTATCCTTGGAAACAAATTTGCATCCTTTCTGCTACATGTGCAGCCATAATTTCTTTCCCCTACATAAAAAAGCAAAAACAACAAACAGCACTCTGAATAGATAAAGTAGAAAGGGCAGGGTAACTCTAATTACACATATTTGCAATATATTTCCTTTTAATGAGATAAGCGTTTGATCAATTCGCATCTCTTGAAATCACAACATTAGCATATTATTATTCTTTTGGCCGTGAGTAAGTTGATCTCAAATTGCAGGTGTTAAAATATTGTATCAAGTCAAAAACTTTTTTATAGTCTTATTTTAATTCCTTCACTAATTAGCAGGAACTTGAGTTGTAATGCTTAACACTAATCTACAAGCTTTGTAGCTCTCTGCAGCGGGGAATGCTGACAACCAACGGCAGCGAATAGAGACCGAACAGTGACAGATCCCAGCGCTGAGTAACTTTACAAATGATTTGCTTTACTTCCTACAGAAATGCGGTATACGTGCCAACACCTGCTTGACATATATTTTAAAATGTGTCTAATTGGAGATCTAAAACATAAAAAGGAACGAGGACGAATTATATAAAGCATATAACCAGTCTCTATAATCAAAGTCTATATGATCAGAGTCCATTTAATTAGCCATTATCAGTGGGTTGGTTTCTTGGAGAAAAAAACTGTTTTTTAATGGATCATGAAATACAGAACTTGACAACCAGATAGTAAGGATTAACGAATGTGGCAACATTCGATTTCTACACATTTGCTCAAATTCGGCCATGAAGAATGAATTCGCATCGAATTGTCAGTATAAGATGTTTATTTTGTTCTAACCCCTTTACAATCCACGACGTACAGTACATATACATCCTAGCACACCTCCCTCCCTCTGGCATTATTCCCCACACATTTCTGCTGATCTGAATAGCAGACATGTGCAACTAAAGGGGGTGTTACACGCAGCGATATCGCTGGTGAAAGCACCCGCCCCCGTCGTTTGTGCGTCACGGGCAAATCGCTGCACGTGGCGCACAATATCATTAGGAGCCGTCACACGGGACTTACCTGCCTAGCGACCTCACTGTTGCCGGCGGACCGGCTCCTTTCTAAGGGGGTGGTTCGTGCAGCGTCACAGCGACGTCACTAAGTGGCCGCCCAATGGAAGCGTAGGGGCGGAGATGATCGGGACGTAACATCCCGCCCACCTCCTTCCTTCCGCATTGCCGGCGGCCGCAGGTAAGCTGCAGTTCGTTGTTCCCGAGGTGTCACATGTAGCGATGTGTGCTGCCTCGGGAACGACAAACAACCTGCAACCTCAACAATCAACGATGTATTAAAAAGGAACGACATGTCAACGATGGACGATAAGGTGAGTATTTTCCATTGTTAACGGTCGTTCCTTGCTGTCATATGCAACGACGTCGCTAACGATGCCGGATGTGCGTCACGGAATCCGTGACCCCAGCGATATATTGTTAGATCCGTCATTGCGTGTAACGGGGCCTTAACAGGCAACGTTGGATCAGAGATCCAACCGACTCCATCCCAAAGCATAATTCAAAGAAGGCATTTTTGTGGGTCTGGATATTCATAAAATATATGAAGGCAACGTGTTCGAAACAAAAATGAAAGCTGTTGAGAAAATCCCTGGGATTCTATTAAAGAAGTTTTGAAGAAATTTCTAGGTAACAACAAAGATGCCAAAACTAAATCTATTGTGGAGAACATGCTGAAACGTTTTAAAGTCTTGGGTTGGGTTAATTTGAAGTTACATCTTTACATCCCCAGTTTGGGCTATTTTTCGTGCTGTTAGCGAAGAGCAAGGAGAAAGATTTCATCCAGATATCAAGGAGATGGAACATGAACATAATGGGGTCTACTGACTGGATGCTTCACAGAGAAGATCCGCAGGCCTTCTGTAAGAAAAAATGTATCAAGAGAAGCTTTGAAGAGAAAAGAAAAAAGGTGCAAGAATGAATTTCAAGAAATTTGCACACTGAATGATCAATAAATGTATATATATAATATTGAGAACATTTTTCTTAATCATCTTGCTTGTACATAATTTCACAGTTTTGTGCAAAATCCATAAATGATAGTTAAAAGTAGAAGTGGTTTCTTTTTTGTTTTGTTTTGTTTTTTTTTTTTTTAAATCAGGGCATAAGAAAACATAAGAATCAGTCATTGGATTTTAAAAATTTTCATAAACCCAAATTTTGCATATCTGTGAATAAATCAAAATGGTTTTGTTTCTTGATTTTCCCAAATAGCAAATTTGAATTTTTGTAAAATTCTAAGCAAATTTGATTCAATTAATTCACTTCTACCAGGTGTTAAAACAGTCTATTAAAAAAGCTGTAGGAGCCTTGAACAATATGAATACTACTGCTTCTTTCAGCCTCTAATCAATGTAAATCATTTTAATAATATTTTTGTAAAAACAAAAATCCGATGCAGATGAACCAAGCTTTAAAAACTGTAAATATTAGAAAGGCCATCTCTGCAGATTATTATCATTCCATGTTGTACAAGTGTTTGTTTTTTATTTTTTTTAATCCGGAATAATACATCATCCAGAAACTTGTTTACTGCACAAGCCTAATGTGTTCCCCTTTGGCTGCCGGTGACCAGTGACACACATTAATAGAGCTATTCCACCAGCAGGGATCGACAGTGTGCTATTCAAGCCTGGAGGGAAGGGGCTTACAGCTCTACCTGCAGAGAAGAACGCTTGCTTGCTTCAGTAAGTGGTAATGATTAGCAGAACCCATTGAATACTGTTTATCCCTGTACTAGATAATGCAACTGTTCACTTCTGATTCCCAAGGCCACTAATTTATGCTCGGCTGAATGGCTCAAAGCAGTAACCCATAACCAGCAAACCAAAGCATTGTAATATGCTGGTGTCCCAGGTTCACCTTACCGTTAATGATTTTGGAAGCAAGAATTTAGGAAATTGAGTCATATTGCAGCTTTTCTAAATTATTTATTTCAGTTCTAGATACACAGATATCAGAATTAGCTGTGCATAAGACAAAATGCAAACCGACTGGGCCGTCCTTACAATAGATTTATGTGTGCATTAATTGCTGTAACAGTACTGGCTTAGGCTACTTTCACACTTGCGTTTCTTTCCTTCAGTCGCAATCCGCCGTTTTGGAAAACAGCGGAATCCGTTAACGGATTCCGCTGCTTCCCATAGACTTGTATGGACGACGGATTGCGACTGATGGACCTGCATTGCTTACGCTGGCCGACGCTGCATTGCTTCCGCCGGGCGGAAGGAACGCAGCATGTAATGTTTTTTGAGCAGCGGAATCCTTAGGATTTCGCTGCGCATGCTCTCTCTGGCTCCCTGCACACGTAACCAGGGTACACATCGGGTTACTAAGCAAAGCGCTTTGCTTAGTTACCCAATATTTACCCTGGCTACGTGTGCAAGGAGCCAACGCTAAGCGGTGTATGCTAGTAGCCAAGGTAAATATCGGGGTAACCAAGCAAAGTGCTTTGCTTAGTTACCCGATATTTACCCTGGTTAAGTATGCAGGGATCTCGACGCTTCTCTGCTCAGCTCCGCCCCCTCCCGCACTCCACTCCGCATGTACACACACACAAACACACAGACGCATGCACACACACACTCACCTGTCCCCAGCCATGCAGTCGACAGCACTGACGTCCTCAGCGCCATGGCCCCGCTCAGCTCCACCCACCCTGCACTCAGCCCCGTGCACACATTCTCAGCGGCCGAGCGATCAGCTGATAACTTGGCGGCCGGCTGCTGTGAGCGATCAGCTGATCACCCGGCGGCTGGCTGCTATGAGCGATCAGCTGATCACCCGGCTGCTGTGAGCGATCAGCTGATCACCCGGCAGCCGGCTGATCAGCTGATCGTTCACAATAGTCTGCTGTAAAGAAAAACAAAAAAAGGAGCAGATTCCATTGTTTTATATGACCCGTTGCATCCGTTGTGCCACGATATGCAACGCATCCATTGCACCCGTCACACAACGCAATGCAACGGATGCCGTTCAACGCAAGTGTGAAACTAGCCTTAAATACAGGGCTGTAAATGTCTCCATAAATAACTAAAATAACTAAATTGTTTCCTTTACACATACAAGTACTATTTGTAAGTAGGTTACACAGTCATATTTTGGGAAGCAAACTTAAAAATAAATGAATAAATAAATATTGAATATTTTAAACATCTTAGTAAATCCTTTTTTTTCTAATGCTTAACCATTAAACCTGTTATTATATTTTAAGGTAAAAAAATGAAACTCAGTTTACATACAGTAAGAAAACTTTATTTTTTGCCAAACAAGGATAAAATAAAATGTTCAACACTAAATGATTCTATTAAAAGGAAAAAGCGCACATAGAGTCCTATCATAAGTCACATAATGGGTAAAGAGTCGACAGGTACACAAACACAACCAACAGATAGGCATACGACTAGCAGCTGCGGCCACTGGCAAGGATCCAGTCCACAGTAAAAACAGAGTGGTATTAGTGCAAGTAAGAAGGTCCAGACTCCGGTAAAAGAACAATATCTTTATTCTTCCAGTCACCACACTACGTGTTTTGGGGACATGTGCTTACCCCCTCATCATGGTGTTTAAATGACCATAAAAAAGAACCACCACACACTTATATAAAATCAAAAGACCTGCCCATAAAGAGGGCGGTACATTTGAAACGCACATAGTATAATATGTTCCATAGAATAAAAAAATTCACATATTAAACATCATAGAACATCAATATACAGTACACATCATCATTTGATTTATTCAAATAAATAAGGATATCAATAAAAAGTTCTTTAAAAAATGTTTCATTTGGATCGAACCCACCACCTTATGTTATATAGCACAAGATTACATTGGCATTAGACCACACCAACAATTACTGATTTATAGAATATCAGACTTGTAAAAATATTCAAATACTAGACCCATTTAAATTGCATATAAAATATAGGAATTCAAAAGAAAAAAGAGAAAAGAAAAGAGAGGGGCGGGAACAGGGTATGGGATATATATGTATATTATATATATATATATATATATATATATATATATATATATATATGCGCGGCTCTCCTAATACCACTCTGTTTTTTTCTTTGGCAACACTAAATGATGAAATAGGTTATTTCAACATTGTCACATGAATCTCATGTAGAAATGTTTAAATGGCTCATGCATGATTTTTTTTTTCCTATGGTGTTAAATGCACCTGTAAAAATGCTATCAACATGCAGACATGGTGTTAATCTGCAGATTAATAGCATTATGACCCTGCCCTGTGCTTGCACAATGAACCCTGCTGTCGGGAGGAAATTAACTTTAATCCTCCCAGCAACGCTTGGGTTTCAGTCATGGAGGCGGCGTGGTCGCTAGTTCAGTCACTGCTCTGTGTATGACTGCTGTTGTTGATGATATTACTTCATAACGTCATAATAGAGCAGCTTCTTCTTTTCTGTTCTGCTTTGTTGATAAAATGTCACTGCCAATAGCTGCAATAGCTGTCAATCAGCATTACGTTGGCAGTGACACCACACCGACAGAGTGGATTGGAAAAGGAAGAGCTGCTCTGTTTATGTGAGGTGAAATGAAGTTGGAGAATCACCCCCTAAGCTGGGAGAGCTTTCACAGGCAAAACAGGCAGGTAGTTGGCAAATAACTGCTTGTAAGTAGTGATGAGCAAACCCATAGATGTTTGGGTTTGCAGAACCAGCACAAACTAAAAAAAAAACCAAGATCTGGACTGGTTGCTGACTAAATATTTATTAAAAACGTTAAAAAAAAGGCTAGCTGTTTCATTGCACGAAAGTGTTGACTTACGGATGAATTTATATAAAATATATATATATGTGTAGATATATATACGGTATATATATATATATATTATATATATACTTTGCTTCAATAATTTAAAGGGAATGTGTCACCACATTTGACCTATCTAACCTATTGATATGGGCATACAGGTTATAGAATGCTCAAAAATGTCATACCTGTATGTCTGATATCAGAGCCTTATTGTGGTTAAATCATCTTTTATCACTTTATGTAAATGAGCTCTTCCAGGCTATGGGGCAGATGCTGCCTGGAAGATAACTCCGCCTCCAGAGATTATTGTTAAAAAAGGGGCGTTACCAGTGTGATGGCCGCTGTCTGATCTCACTGCAGAGCTGTGTGTGATTATAACTGACACTTTTGCAGGTGCCTCTCCGCTTCATCCTCCATCTCATAATATTGCTGCAATGAAGCAGAGCTCGGGAAGCTGCAAAAAAAAGTGTTTGCAAGAAGACAAATGTCATTTCTCCTGTTCTGTGTCAGTTACTTGTCTCATAGTGATAACCCCTCCTTCTGTTTAAAATAATCCCTGGAGGCGGAGTTATCCCAGGCAGCATCTGCCCCATAGCCTGGAAGACCTCATTTACATAAAGTGGTAATAGATGATTTATCCACAACAAGGCTGCTGTTATGAGACAGACATAGAGGTATGACATATTTCAGCATTCTATAACCTTTATGCTCATATTAATAGGTTAGAGAGGTCAAATGTGGTGACAGATTCCCTTTTAGATCATTGTAGAAAGCCTATTAGAAAGTGTGTGGAAAAGACATAAGGATTTAGATATTATTGACACCATAATAAAATATACCCTACCATGTTAATTTATATTTATAGCCATTATCACCCGCATTGTACAATGATTGCATCATGTTAGTAATTAGCCTGCTACTGTACGTGTTCACTACTATAAATAGCAGCAGTCAGTAGAGAGCAGGAAAGCAATGTTGGACCATGGAGAGGTGAGCAGCAGCAAGTTTTAGTTGTATGACGTCTGTTTATGTGCAAATGTTAATTAAAAGTAGCTATTAAATGCTCTACAGAAAATCCGTATGATATCTACTCTCAGGAGGGGCAATATGAAGCATGCACTGTACATAAATTATTACTAAAAAAGAAATACAGGCAGGCACCAATGATATACAGTTGAAACCAGAAGTTTACATACGGTATCTAAAAAGATAAAAAGACAAATATGCAGGTTTTTCTCACTATCTGACATGAAATCAGATAAACCTTTTCCGTTTTAGGTCAATTAGGAACCAAAATTATTTATATTTTTGCCAAATACCAGAATAAGGAGAGAGAGAATGTTTTAAGGCATTTTAATTACTTTCTGCAAAGTCAAAAGTTTACATAAACTAACAGTACCATGCCTCTATCAACCAGTCAAGGCTCTCAAATTCGTAGGTCAGCGGTTGACTCCCCATGTCTATTTTTTTCAAACGTACTGTGAACGCTGGCTGCGAGCCGGTGTTCATAGGAGATTGTGATTTCTGCTGTACAGAGCAGTACATCCTGCTCTGTACAGCAGAATTGCTCTGATGATTGAAAAACGAGAGAACAAGAGTAAAGTGCAAAAATAGACATAATTTTTATTGAATACACAACAAGACAATTATTTCATTAAAATGGTGCACTACCAGTATATCCTGGGGATGCCAACATAAAAGATTAGACCAGTAATTATAGCCAATCAAATAAGTCAAAAAAACCGACTAGTCGATATCTGTATATATGACGGCAACTAGCCTGAACAGATCACAGTGGTTGAAAAAATACCCAGAAAAAAGGGAACTGCAGAATGGGAAGTAAAATATAATCAGATCAGACCGTGGTTACCCACCATGTGAGGGTGGGGAACCATGGTGATCCCGCTGGCTATGCTGTTACTGAACACTAATGCACAGCAGGGAATCGGCATGCAATAACTATATGGCACAAGTGTGCAATTAGAAAAAAATCCCTTACCTAAAGTGCTATGGTGCAAACCAAACCAGCGCAGAAAAGCCAGCCGTGGACTCAAGCAGTTCCTATGGGGTGTAAGAAGGCATCCCTCAGATCATCCTAGGGTCTCCATCCGACGCGCGTTTCGCGGGGATAGCTTTATCAAGGTTGGAAAACCAAAGTAATAACCCCATGACCTGCATACCTGTTATATATACCCCCCCTAATGTGAAGTCCAACAGCTGGGAGGCCGGAAATGGCATGGAGACAGGAAGTGACATCGCTTAGCAACAAACTTATATCACCATCATACCTCAAAGTGGTTTAAAATACATATAATCTGGGGGTCCATGGTGCGTCCAGACTGATCTCGATTGAACCGCTAGAAATTGCGGTCCAGGAGACGAAAACTAAATTAACCATCAGAACTCCGGCCCTGGCATATGTCGTTACTACAGACGCACTTCCTGATACAAACAACAGGAAGTCGTCAGCATAAGGGGCAGGGAAAGTCCAGTGGCCGCTGTGTATGCTGGCGTGTCGTAACTATGGACGCTATTCCGGGTAGTTACCGGAAGTCGTCATGGGGGAGGCGGGAAGATCCCACATGTCCGCTATGGACGCCGGTAGCTAAGGAAACTATAGACGCACTCCGAGGTAAGACCGGAAGTCGTCATAGGTCCCGAAGTCAGCTCCACACTATCGCCGGGTGAGTGACGCGTGAGTCGCCCAATAGCAATCCAAATGCGGACATATGGGGATCGTCACAAAGGGGAGGAAACAAGGGAAGATCATATGACCGCTGTGAACACGTCTATCCTACGGCCACGCCTCTCCATCCCCGACTGGTACAGATACAAAAAGAGCGCACATCCCTGTCATAGTATATCATGCCACATATAGCTAACTAAACGGGCAGAAAAAATGGTGGTACTACTACCAAATAGTGTGGTAACGATGGAAGCCGATAATAAATAGAACCCAAGGTAACTGTAAAAAGAGAAGCACACATCTCCCCAGACTTCGGCACAATATGTTATCACTCATAGCGGTCCAAAGAAAAGAGTGTCATCGGTTTTCATACCTGGTGGGAAGGCCCCACGTGGCTAGTGGGGACGTGTCACCCCACAACCACGCACCACCATTCCCAATCAGGACGACAAAACCCAAAGCGGACCATGGGCCACCACATTGTGTCCTGAGTCCCGTCACCACAAGACCACCTGTTCCGAGGGACACGTATCCCCGGAAACAGGGTGTACATGTGTACAAGACAGGTACCGAGGAACACCATGGGGGAGTGAAGAGAGATCGAAATAAAAAGATCTCCGTATCACAAAGATGTTATGAACCAAATATAAAGTGCCAAAGTAAATAATATTGCATGGCAGATAGAAACACATGAAAAAAATGGTACAATTAGAGTTACTCAAAAAACCACTTTAGGGCATGCGACTCAAGCTTCGATCAATCTTGGACGTGCAAAGGGCCGCCGGAATATACGGATCGAGCAATTCTCGCCATAAGAAGATGATAATCCTTCAAGTTTTCCAAATGTCAGGTATCCGGCAGAGGTCCAGGCCATACTTCAGCCTTACGGCACTTAATCACCCGTACCGCATAAAGGGGGAATATATCTAAAAGGTAATGTATCAAAAATTAATAGCAGGTCAGAGGTCACTACAAAATTGAGCAAAATATTGCTCCCGGTAGCGTTAAAATAAAAAACAAACCAATAAAAACAACACTCATAAACACACAAACAATGAAGTTAAAAAGAGGAATCGCAAAAAAGAAGAGAGCGAGAAACAGCTGGAACGCCAACTAGATATCAACTTATAAAAAGGAGGCAAAGCTGATGTTCTCATTGAGCCCCTTGGGGACCAAAGTGTCCAGAGTGGAGATCCATCGAGCCTCAACTTGAGCTAGACGCTTTTTCAGATCGCCACCACGGGATCCACCACGTATATGATCAATACCCCGTACCTTCAGTCCAGACGGGTTACTCCCATGAAATTTATAAAAATGTCTAGGGAGTGTTTTCAGCGTGGTAGGATCAATAGTGTCTTTGGCAGCACTGATGTCCCGTACATGCTCCCTCGTGCGTACCCTCAATTCACGTGAAGTGAGACCAACATACACGAGGGAGCAAGGACACGTGGCGTAATAAATAACGTGTGTGGTAGCACACGTGATATAACACCTGATGTTAAATGTCTTAGTGCCATCAGAAGACGTGAATATGGAGGTGCGGATGGTATTCTGGCAGGCCAAGCACCGACCACATGGAAAACACCCTAACAGGGGACCACGGGTACTGAAAGGATTACAAATAGGTGGTACGTAATGACTCCTTACCAGAATGTCCCGAAGGTTTTTGGACCGACGAGCTGTCATGAGAGGGCCAGGAGGGAGGACATCAGCCAGGATAGGATCCGATCGAAGAACAGGCCAGTGCTTACCCAGGATATCTCGCATGGTCTGCCAGTGATCGTTGTGAGTGCCTATAAAACGAATAGGGGTATCAGTTTTTTGTGATTTAGGAGTATATTGAAGCAACTGCTGACGGGAGGTCCGCTTAGCACGTAAATACCCCTTTCGGACACAGCGATTACTGTATCCTCGATCCCTGAATCTGCTCCTGAGGTCGGCCGATTGTGACTCAAATGTCTCATCAGTGGAACAAATCCGCCTAGTTCTCAGGAACTGGCCAGTCGGGATAGCGCGTATTGTCGAAGGTGTATGGGCAGATGACGCATGCAGCAGGGCATTGACTGAAGTGGATTTTCGATGTACACTAGTCTGAATCATTGACAAAGGGTCCACTTCGATGTTAATATCCAAAAAGTCAATGCACCTGCTGCTATGTTTGTATGTTAATTTGATGTTAAGGTTATTATTATGCAATTGCCCCATGAATTCGTCAAGCTGCTCCACTGTGCCCTGCCAAAAAAACAAAACATCATCAATATATCTGAGCCAGCACTGCACATGGGAGCTAAGCCCAGTGCCACCCTCGCCAAAGACCACCCTCTCCCACATACCGAGGAAGAGGTTGGCATACGCGGGGGCACAGGCCGCCCCCATGGCAGTGCCGCACTGCTGCAGATAAAATTGGTCCTTAAAAATAAAAAAATTATGTGTAAGGGCAAAGTGGAGCAGCTCAAGGATAAATGTATTAAGTTCGCTATCCCGACCGGCCATCCCTAAAAACAGGCGGGTGGCCTCCAAACCATCATGGTGGGAAATACAGGTGTATAGGCTCTCCACATCAGCTGTAACAATCAGCATGTTCTGATCCATAAAGATGCCATCGATCCGCCGGAGCACGTCAGTCGTGTCACGGACATAGGAAGGCAAAGTTTCAACTAGGGGCTTGAGATGGTAATCAATAAATTTGCAGATGGGATCGCACAAGCCTCCTATGCCGGACACGATGGGGCGCCCCGGAGGGCAGAGGGCATCTTTATGGATTTTAGGTAACAAATAAAAAGTGGGTATCGTAGGATATTTGGTGGAGAGCCCGCACACCATTTTGTTGGTAATTAAGCCAACCTCAGAAGCCGACTCAAGGATCTTGGAAAGGTCACGAGAAAAGGACTGCACGGGGTTGTAAGATAGCTTGGAGTAAGTACTCCTGTCACGCAGCTGCCTCAATGCCTCCTTCTCATAACTTGCTACCGCCCAGATCACAATATTGCCCCCCTTGTCCGCTGGTTTTATCACGATATCGGATATGTTGTTTAGCTCCTCTAACGCTAGTCGCTGTCTATGAGTAAGATTATCATGCCGTCTCCGTGATGAGATTTGTTTAAGGTCACTAGACACTAGGCGAGTAAAAATTTCAATAGCAGGGCAAAGGGACAGGGGGGGAAAACTTGTAGATCTGGGCAGGAGTGACCTGGGAAACACACCTGCTGTGGCACTGGACTGTTCTTCAAGCAGGTCCTCTAATACCTGCAGAGCCTCCCTCTCCGCGGGACTATCCAATCCCGTGTCATCCCGTCTGTGGTGGAGTCTCTTGAGTATTAGCGTCCGTGCAAAAAGGTGGGTATCTTTCAGAGCTGTAAAAAAATCAAATTTATTGACAGGGGAGAAGGTTAGACCCCTTGATAATACCTCCAACTGGTCGTTGGAGAGTATATGTGTGGAAAGATTAATCACCTGGAGTCTATTCCTCCCCCCTTGTCTGGTGGTCTGTTGCTTATTGCGGGTGGTTTTTACTCGGGCACCAACACTTGATTCGACCTCACTGCCACTGCCTGATGCCTCCGATGATTCGCCAAGAGAAGTGAGGGACGATAGAGATGCAGACTGGCCACGAGTGATGGTTCTACCCCGAGGGCCCGTTCTGGATCTAGTTTGCCATCGATATGCAGTAGAGCTGGCATAATCACTTAAATCTCTATTGAATTTTTTCAGTTTCTGACCACAGACCTCTTTCTCCAATTTGGACAGCTCTTTTTCAACTTCGGCCTCCATCCCAGTGACAACATTAGCTGTGCAGTTGCTTTTAATGGTTTTCTCGAGCTCCTCTAACTCAGCCTCCATAGTGGAGAGAGTCATTGTATTGTGCTCCTTCAACAGAGACAGGAATCCCAAGGAGCATGTCTGGGCCAGACACTCCCACCTCTCACGGAAGGAGGGGTCCTCCACCGGAAAGGATGGGAATATCTGGACCCGCAGGCCCCGAGGGATCATGTCCCTGTCAAGGTATTTAGAAAGTAATGCGCGATTCCAGCAAATTCTCAATCTCCTTTTAAGCAACTCCTTGTATTTAAAAATCAAAATATCACTGTTGGGCGTATTGACATCACTAGTGGTATCCTTGTTGTGGTCTTTCAGAACATTATCGAAATGTACTGACCAAGCCCGATCACGGGCGCGGAAATCCATGCTCGGATGCAAGTAATCTGTGAGAAGCACAGAAACACACATTAACAAAACATAACTTACATCAAGAGCCATTAGATAATGAGCACCAAGCCTCCCTAATTTAGGCAGGGAAGGTACCAGCACTACTCATTACAGGAATGAAAAACGAGAGAACAAGAGTAAAGTGCAAAAATAGACATAATTTTTATTGAATACACAACAAGACAATTATTTCATTAAAATGGTGCACTACCAGTATATCCTGGGGATGCCGACATAAAAGATTAGACCAGTAATTATAGCCAATCAAATAAGTAAAAAAAAACGACTAGTCGATATCTGTATATATGACGGCAACTAGCCTGAACAGATCACAGTGGTTGAAAAAATACCCAGAAAAAAGGGAACTGCAGAATGGGAAGTAAAATATAATCAGATCAGACCGTGGTTACCCACCATGTGAGGGTGGGGAACCATGGTGATCCCGCTGGCTATGCTGTTACTGAACACTAATGCACAGCAGGGAATCGGCATGCAATAACTATATGGCACAAGTGTGCAATTAGAAAAAATTCCCTTACCTAAAGTGCTAAGGTGCAAACCAAACCAGCGCAGAAAAGCCAGCCGTGGACTCAAGCAGTTCCTATGGGGTGTAAGAAGGCATCCCTCAGATCATCCTAGGGTCTCCATCCGACGCGCGTTTCGCGGGGATAGCTTTATCAAGGTTGGAAAACCAAAGTAATAACCCCATGACCTGCATACCTGTTATATATACCCCCCCTAATGTGAAGTCCAACAGCTGAGTGGCCGGAAATGGCATGGAGACAGGAAGTGACATCGCTTAGCAACAAACTTATATCACCATCATACCTCAAAGTGGTTTAAAATACATATAATCTGGGGGTCCATGGTGCGTCCAGACTGATCTCGATTGAACCGCTAGAAATTGCGGTCCAGGAGACAAAAACTAAATTAACCATCAGAACTCCGGCCCTGGCATATGTCGTTACTACAGACACACTTCCTGATACAAACAACAGGAAGTCGTCAGCATAAGGGGCAGGGAAAGTCCAGTGGCCGCTGTGTATGCTGGCGTGTCGTAACTATGGACGCTATTCCGGGTAGTTACCGGAAGTCGTCATGGGGGAGGCGGGAAGATCCCACATGTCCGCTATGGACGCCGGTAGCTAAGGAAACTATAGACGCACTCCGAGGTAAGACTGGAAGTCGTCATAGGTCCCGAAGTCAGCTCCACACTATCGCCGGGTGAGTGACGCGTGAGTCGCCCAATAGCAATCCAAATGCGGACATATGGGGATCGTCACAAAGGGGAGGAAACAAGGGAAGATCATATGACCGCTGTGAACACGTCTATCCTACGGCCACGCCTCTCCATCCCCGACTGGTACAGATACAAAAAGAGCGCACATCCCTGTCATAGTATATCATGCCACATATAGCTAACTAAACGGGCAGAAAAAATGGTGGTACTACTACCAAATAGTGTGGTAACGATGGAAGCCGATAATAAATAGAACCCAAGGTAACTGTAAAAAGAGAAGCACACATCTCCCCAGACTTCGGCACAATATGTTATCACTCATAGCGGTCCAAAGAAAAGAGTGTCATCGGTTTTCATACCTGGTGGGAAGGCCCCACGTGGCTAGTGGGGACGTGTCACCCCACAACCACGCACCACCATTCCCAATAAGGACGACAAAACCCAAAGCGGACCATGGGCCACCACATTGTGTCCTGAGTCCCGTCACCACAAGACCACCTGTTCCGAGGGACACGTATCCCCGGAAACAGGGTGTACATGTGTACAAGACAGGTACCGAGGAACACCATGGGGGAGTGAAGAGAGATCGAAATAAAAAGATCTCCGTATCACAAAGATGTTATGAACCAAATATAAAGTGCCAAAGTAAATAATATTGCATGGCAGATAGAAACACATGAAAAAAATGGTACAATTAGAGTTACTCAAAAAACCACTTTAGGGCATGCGACTCAAGCTTCGATCAATCTTGGACGTGCAAAGGGCCACCGGAATATACGGATCGAGCAATTCTCGCCATAAGAAGATGATAATCCTTCAAGTTTTCCAAATGTCAGGTATCCGGCAGAGGTCCAGGCCATACTTCAGCCTTACGGCACTTAATCAGGTCATGGGGTTATTACTTTGGTTTTCCAACCTTGATAAAGCTATCCCCGCGAAACGCGCGTCGGATGGAGACCCTAGGATGATCTGAGGGATGCCTTCTTACACCCCATAGGAACTGCTTGAGTCCACGGCTGGCTTTTCTGCGCTGGTTTGGTTTGCACCTTAGCACTTTAGGTAAGGGAATTTTTTCTAATTGCACACTTGTGCCATATAGTTATTGCATGCCGATTCCCTGCTGTGCATTAGTGTTCAGTAACAGCATAGCCAGCAGGATCACCATGGTTCCCCACCCTCACATGGTGGGTAACCACGGTCTGATCTGATTATATTTTACTTCCCATTCTGCAGTTCCCTTTTTTCTGGGTATTTTTTCAACCACTGTGATCTGTTCAGGCTAGTTGCCGTCATATATACAGATATCGACTAGTCGGTTTTTTTGACTTTTTTGATTGGCTATAATTACTGGTCTAATCTTTTATGTCGGCATCCCCAGGATATACTGGTAGTGCACCATTTTAATGAAATAATTGTCTTGTTGTGTATTCAATAAAAATTATGTCTATTTTTGCACTTTACTCTTGTTCTCTCGTTTTTCATTCCTGTAATGAGTAGTGCTGGTACCTTCCCTGCCTAAATTAGGGAGGCTTGGTGCTCATTATCTAATGGCTCTTGATGTAAGTTATGTTTTGTTAATGTGTGTTTCTGTGCTTCTCACAGATTACTTGCATCCGAGCATGGATTTCCGCGCCCGTGATCGTGCTTGGTCAGTACATTTCGATAATGTTCTGAAAGACCACAACAAGGATACCACTAGTGATGTCAATACGCCCAACAGTGATATTTTGATTTTTAAATACAAGGAGTTGCTTAAAAGGAGATTGAGAATTTGCTGGAATCGCGCATTACTTTCTAAATACCTTGACAGGGACATGATCCCTCGGGGCCTGCGGGTCCAGATATTCCCATCCTTTCCGGTGGAGGACCCCTCCTTCCGTGAGAGGTGGGAGTGTCTGGCCCAGACATGCTCCTTGGGATTCCTGTCTCTGTTGAAGGAGCACAATACAATGACTCTCTCCACTATGGAGGCTGAGTTAGAGGAGCTCGAGAAAACCATTAAAAGCAACTGCACAGCTGATGTTGTCACTGGGATGGAGGCCGAAGTTGAAAAAGAGCTGTCCAAATTGGAGAAAGAGGTCTGTGGTCAGAAACTGAAAAAATTCAATAGAGATTTAAGTGATTATGCCAGCTCTACTGCATATCGATGGCAAACTAGATCCAGAACGGGCCCTCGGGGTAGAACCATCACTCGTGGCCAGTCTGCATCTCTATCGTCCCTCACTTCTCTTGGCGAATCATCGGAGGCATCAGGCGGTGGCAGTGAGGTTGAATCAAGTGTTGGTGCCCGAGTAAAAACCACCCGCAATAAGCAACAGACCACCAGACAAGGGGGGAGGAATAGACTCCAGGTGATTAATCTTTCCACACATATACTCTCCAACGACCAGTTGGAGGTATTATCAAGGGGTCTAACCTTCTCCCCTGTCAATAAATTTGATTTTTTTACAGCTCTGAAAGATACCCACCTTTTTGCACGGAAGCTAATACTCAAGAGACTCCACCACAGACGGGATGACACGGGATTGGATAGTCCCGCGGAGAGGGAGGCTCTGCAGGTATTAGAGGACCTGCTTGAAGAACAGTCCAGTGCCACAGCAGGTGTGTTTCCCAGGTCACTCCTGCCCAGATCTACAAGTTTTCCCCCCCTGTCCCTTTGCCCTGCTATTGAAATTTTTACTCGCCTAGTGTCTAGTGACCTTAAACAAATCTCATCACGGAGACGGCATGATAATCTTACTCATAGACAGCGACTAGCGTTAGAGGAGCTAAACAACATATCCGATATCGTGATAAAACCAGCGGACAAGGGGGGCAATATTGTGATCTGGGCGGTAGCAAGTTATGAGAAGGAGGCATTGAGGCAGCTGCGTGACAGGAGTACTTACTCCAAGCTATCTTACAACCCCGTGCAGTCCTTTTCTCGTGACCTTTCCAAGATCCTTGAGTCGGCTTCTGAGGTTGGCTTAATTACCAACAAAATGGTGTGCGGGCTCTCCACCAAATATCCTACGATACCCACTTTTTATTTGTTACCTAAAATCCATAAAGATGCCCTCTGCCCTCCGGGGCGCCCCATCGTGTCCGGCATAGGAGGCTTGTGCGATCCCATCTGCAAATTTATTGATTACCATCTCAAGCCCCTAGTTGAAACTTTGCCTTCCTATGTCCGTGACACGACTGACGTGCTCCGGCAGATCGATGGCATCTTTATGGATCAGAACATGCTGATTGTTACAGCTGATGTGGAGAGCCTATACACCTGTATTTCCCACCATGATGGTTTGGAGGCCACCCGCCTGTTTTTAGGGATGGCCGGTCGGGATAGCGAACTTAATACATTTATCCTTGAGCTGCTCCACTTTGCCCTTACACATAATTTTTTTATTTTTAAGGACCAATTTTATCTGCAGCAGCGCGGCACTGCCATGGGGGTGGCCTGTGCCCCCGCGTATGCCAACCTCTTCCTCGGTATGTGGGAGAGGGTGGTCTTTGGCGAGGGTGGCACTGGGCTTAGCTCCCATGTGCAGTGCTGGCTCAGATATATTGATGATGTTTTGTTTTTTTGGCAGGGCACAGTGGAGCAGCTTGACGAATTCATGGGGCAATTGAATAATAATAACCTTAACATCAAATTAACATACAAACATAGCAGCAGGTGCATTGACTTTTTGGATATTAACATCGAAGTGGACCCTTTGTCAATGATTCAGACTAGTGTACATCGAAAATCCACTTCAGTCAATGCCCTGCTGCATGCGTCATCTGCCCATACACCTTCGACAATACGCGCTATCCCGACTGGCCAGTTCCTGAGAACTAGGCGGATTTGTTCCACTGATGAGACATTTGAGTCACAATCGGCCGACCTCAGGAGCCGATTCAGGGATCGAGGATACAGTAATCGCTGTGTCCGAAAGGGGTATTTACGTGCTAAGCGGACCTCCCGTCAGCAGTTGCTTCAATATACTCCTAAATCACAAAAAACTGATCCCCCTATTCGTTTTATAGGCACTCACAACGATCACTGGCAGACCATGCGAGATATCCTGGGTAAGCACTGGCCTGTTCTTCGATCGGATCCTATCCTGGCTGATGTCCTCCCTCCTGGCCCTCTCATGACAGCTCGTCGGTCCAAAAACCTTCGGGACATTCTGGTAAGGAGTCATTACGTACCACCTATTTGTAATCCTTTCAGTACCCGTGGTCCCCTGTTAGGGTGTTTTCCATGTGGTCGGTGCTTGGCCTGCCAGAATACCATCCGCACCTCCATATTCACGTCTTCTGATGGCACTAAGACATTTAACATCAGGTGTTATATCACGTGTGCTACCACACACGTTATTTATTACGCCACGTGTCCTTGCTCCCTCGTGTATGTTGGTCTCACTTCACGTGAATTGAGGGTACGCACGAGGGAGCATGTACGGGACATCAGTGCTGCCAAAGACACTATTGATCCTACCACGCTGAAAACACTCCCTAGACATTTTTATAAATTTCATGGGAGTAACCCGTCTGGACTGAAGGTACGGGGTATTGATCATATACGTGGTGGATCCCGTGGTGGCGATCTGAAAAAGCGTCTAGCTCAAGTTGAGGCTCGATGGATCTCCACTCTGGACACTTTGGTCCCCAAGGGGCTCAATGAGAACATCAGCTTTGCCTCCTTTTTATAAGTTGATATCTAGTTGGCGTTCCAGCTGTTTCTCGCTCTCTTCTTTTTTGCGATTCCTCTTTTTAACTTCATTGTTTGTGTGTTTATGAGTGTTGTTTTTATTGGTTTGTTTTTTATTTTAACGCTACCGAGAGCAATATTTTGCTCAATTTTGTAGTGACCTCTGACCTGCTATTAATTTTTGATACATTACCTTTTAGATATATTCCCCCTTTATGCGGTACGGGTGATTAAGTGCCGTAAGGCTGAAGTATGGCCTGGACCTCTGCCGGATACCTGACATTTGGAAAACTTGAAGGATTATCATCTTCTTATGGCGAGAATTGCTCGATCCGTATATTCCGGCGGCCCTTTGCACGTCCAAGATTGATCGAAGCTTGAGTCGCATGCCCTAAAGTGGTTTTTTGAGTAACTCTAATTGTACCATTTTTTTCATGTGTTTCTATCTGCCATGCAATATTATTTACTTTGGCACTTTATATTTGGTTCATAACATCTTTGTGATACGGAGATCTTTTTATTTCGATCTCTCTTCACTCCCCCATGGTGTTCCTCGGTACCTGTCTTGTACACATGTACACCCTGTTTCCGGGGATACGTGTCCCTCGGAACAGGTGGTCTTGTGGTGACGGGACTCAGGACACAATGTGGTGGCCCATGGTCCGCTTTGGGTTTTGTCGTCCTGATTGGGAATGGTGGTGCGTGGTTGTGGGGTGACACGTCCCCACTAGCCACGTGGGGCCTTCCCACCAGGTATGAAAACCGATGACACTCTTTTCTTTGGACCGCTATGAGTGATAACATATTGTGCCGAAGTCTGGGGAGATGTGTGCTTTTCTTTTTACAGTTACCTTGGGTTCTATTTATTATCGGCTTCCATCGTTACCACACTATTTGGTAGTAGTACCACCATTTTTTCTGCCCGTTTAGTTAGCTATATGTGGCATGATATACTATGACAGGGATGTGCGCTCTTTTTGTATCTGTACCAGTCGGGGATGGAGAGGCGTGGCCGTAGGATAGACGTGTTCACAGCGGTCATATGATCTTCCCTTGTTTCCTCCCCTTTGTGACGATCCCCATATGTCCGCATTTGGATTGCTATTGGGCGACTCACGCGTCACTCACCCGGCGATAGTGTGGAGCTGACTTCGGGACCTATGACGACTTCCGGTCTTACCTCGGAGTGCGTCTATAGTTTCCTTAGCTACCGGCGTCCATAGCGGACATGTGGGATCTTCCCGCCTCCCCCATGACGACTTCCGGTAACTACCCGGAATAGCGTCCATAGTTACGACACGCCAGCATACACAGCGGCCACTGGACTTTCCCTGCCCCTTATGCTGACGACTTCCTGTTGTTTGTATCAGGAAGTGCGTCTGTAGTAACGACATATGCCAGGGCCGGAGTTCTGATGGTTAATTTAGTTTTCGTCTCCTGGACCGCAATTTCTAGCGGTTCAATCGAGATCAGTCTGGATGCACCATGGACCCCCAGATTATATGTATTTTAAACCACTTTGAGGTATGATGGTGATATAAGTTTGTTGCTAAGCGATGTCACTTCCTGTCTCCATGCCATTTCCGGCCACCCAGCTGTTGGACTTCACATTAGGGGGGGTATATATAACAGGTATGCAGGTCATGGGGTTATTACTTTGGTTTTCCAACCTTGATAAAGCTATTCCCGCGAAACGCGCGTCGGATGGAGACCCTAGGATGATCTGAGGGATGCCTTCTTACACCCCATAGGAACTGCTTGAGTCCACGGCTGGCTTTTCTGCGCTGGTTTGGTTTGCACCTTAGCACTTTAGGTAAGGGAATTTTTTCTAATTGCACACTTGTGCCATATAGTTATTGCATGCCGATTCCCTGCTGTGCATTAGTGTTCAGTAACAGCATAGCCAGCGGGATCACCATGGTTCCCCACCCTCACATGGTGGGTAACCACGGTCTGATCTGATTATATTTTACTTCCCATTCTGCAGTTCCCTTTTTTCTGGGTATTTTTTCAACCACTGTGATCTGTTCAGGCTAGTTGCCGTCATATATACAGATATCGACTAGTCGGTTTTTTTGACTTATTTGATTGGCTATAATTACTGGTCTAATCTTTTATGTCGGCATCCCCAGGATATACTGGTAGTGCACCATTTTAATGAAATAATTGTCTTGTTGTGTATTCAATAAAAATTATGTCTATTTTTGCACTTTACTCTTGTTCTCTCGTTTTTCATTCCTGTAATGAGTAGTGCTGGTACCTTCCCTGCCTAAATTAGGGAGGCTTGGTGCTCATTATCTAATGGCTCTTGATGTAAGTTATGTTTTGCTCTGATGATTGCAGCTTCAAGTCCCCTAAAGGGACTAATAAATATAGCAAAAAGTGAGAATAAAATAAAAAATATGAAATAAATAAAAAAAACACAAAAGTTCAAATCAGTCCCCTTTTCCCCCATTGAAAATAAAAAAATACTCATATTTGGTATCGCTGCTTTCAGAAATGGCCAATCTATCAAAATAAAAAATAAATTAATCGGATATATAAACAGCATAATTGGAAAAAAAAACAGAATTATGTGTTTTTTTTGCCGACGCAACATTATAATAAAATACAATAAAAGGCGATCAAAACATTGCATCTACCCAAAAACAATATCAGTAAACTCATCAGTTTTGGCCGCAAAAAATAATCCATCAAACAGCCTCAGATGCTGAAAAATGAAAATATTATGGGTCTTGGAAAATGGCACCAGAAGCAAAATTTTTTTTTACAAACTTCTGAATTTGTTTTCACCAATTAAATAAAAGAAAAACTATACGTTTTGTATCTACGTACATGTAGTGAGTGAGTGAGTGGGAGAATGATACAGACAGGTCAGTTTTACCATGTAGTGAACATGGGAAATAAAAACCCCAAACAACAATTGTGGAATTGCACTTTTTTTGCAATTTAACCGCACATGGAATTTTATTCTAGTACACTATATGGTTTATTTAATGATTTTTTTTCAAAATTATAACTTGTCCCACAAAAACAAGCCCTCAAACAGCTATGTTGACAGGAAAAGCTCTTGGAAATATGGGAGGAAAAAAAAAACGAATAATGGATAATTGCCGGGTGGTGAAGGGGCTAATACTGTTAGAATTTGCTTCTATTCACCTTCCTACATTCCCTGTATGTCCCAGCCCTCTCCCCCTAAATCCCTATTTACCCATAGTGTCTACTCTATTTATCGCCTTTTTTTGCACAACTACCCACCTTGAGTTACATCTACAATTCCTAGTTACAATAAAAGACAACTACAAAGCAGTGCAATAATAATCCAATAAACACAATTCTAGATGGGCCAAAAATACCTTAAAGACAAACTGATAGGGAATTTAGATTGTAAACCGCAGTGGGGACAGAGATAATGATGTCTGTAAAGTTCTATGGAATTAATGGTGCTATATAAGCGAGTAAAAATAATAATATAATAACAATAGTTATTAGTAATAAAGGGTCACAAACCTAAAATAAGCAAGAATTTTGGTATATAAGTTGTTGTCAGGGGCAGAACGATCGCAGTCGCATGGATCGCCCCTGCTTTAGATGAATGTGCGTCTGAGGCTACATATCCAGCTGAAATGCATCACGGTGCAGAGACCCATTGGGTTCCTTTACTGCAATATACTCAGCCGGTCAAACAGAAGTCGGCAGCTTTCTTCTGCATCCCAGTGACTGGGCACTTGGCAATGACTTCATACGTTGCAATTGCACCGACACCGATGAACATGGGAGCCAGGGAGGATGAATACAATGTTGTTGTTTTTTGCATTAGAGAAAATGAAGACATATTTACCAGAATGGGGACATATATACCAGGAGGGGGGCAGTAGATACAAGGAAGGGGACAGTATGTACCAGGAGGAGGACAGTAGATACCAGGATGGGCCCAGTAGAAGGACAGTATACACTAGGAGGGCCCCAGGAGGGGGACAATACATACCTGGAAGAGGACAGTATATACCAGGAGGAGCCCAGTATCCAGTATGGAGACATATATACAAGATGGTGACATTTATACCAGGATGGGGTTATATATATATATATATATATATATATATATATATATATATATATATATAAATATATATATATATATATATATATATATCAGGATGTGAGCTAGAATGGAGAACATATATACTAGGATGGGAGAGATATATATAAGGAGGGGGACATAAGTGCCATTAAGGAGCCCAGGATGGGGGACATTAGAACAGGATGGGCGACATTACTACATAGTGGGGGGGAACTCATATGTCTTTATAGGATTTAGAACACTAAATGTATACATACATATACATACGTCTGACCAACATAAGGGGGCCCAGGTCCAAATTTTGCACCAGGGCCCATCGAATTCTAGTTATGCCACTGGTTGTAGTGATACGGTACCAAAGTGGATACAGATTTCAAAAAACAGATATCTGAAAGGGCCAGAAACAGCTTATTATGGCTGGTTTTCAGTATGCTTTTTTTTTTTTTGGGGGGGGGTTGGACGATATCTGTGTAAAAAAGTTTTTTGTTTACTGTGTTTCACCTTATGTCTGTCTTGACCTCAGCCTTTCCTTAATAAAGGCGCACAGGCACATAAATACTACGACCAAGACATATGTAAAATATATATATATATATAATATATAAAGCTGAATGTGTATGTATGTATGTATATATGTGTGTGTGTGTATGTCCGGGATTGGCATCTGCACTGTCGCAGCTACAGCCACAAAATTTTGCATACTCACACGTCTGGACCCCGAGAGCGTCAAAGGCTATGTTGTGAGGCGAAATTTTAACCCCGCGTGTTCCAATTTACCAATCAATTTTGCCCCTATCTACATAATGGGGAAAAAGTGAAACGAAAAGTGTATCTGCACCGTCGCATTTACAATCACGAAATTTTGTACAGACACCTCATGTGACCCAGGGAACATCGTAGACTATGTTTTGACAGGAAAATTTAACCCAGCGCTTTACAGTTACTCTCCAAAAAACATGCCTCCATTAAAGTAAATGGAGCCTGGAACTACAGGTTATTAGTAGGAGCTGTGATTGGTTGCTATAGGAACAAAAGACATTCATAGTATAAGAAGCTTATATGTGAGGCAATAAGATGTCGGTGGGGTGACGGATAGAGAGAGACAGACAGAGAGACAGACAGAGAGACAGACAGAGGCAGACAGAGGATAGCAAATATACTCCGGCACACTGAGAGAAATGTATGAGAGAAGTCCAAAATGGTGCTCAAAAAATCGTTTTTATTAATCTATTTTCTTATAATATTCATCGTCCAACGTTTCAACCCGAAGGTTTTCTTCAAGGACTATGTTAAATTAGAGAAAACAATTTTTTGAATGAGTTTTCACCTGACGCTCCACCTGAGGTTTCCACATCACTAAGAGCCTTTGGCCAGCTCACGATTTATGCAACTTGCACAGCCTGCTAGGGAGATGGACTTGGTCCTTTTCCCCTCCATATCCTATTACTTTGCTTGATGACTTGACACCTAGTAAACACTGCAACAGCGTAATTCTGACATGAGAATTTCTGTATATGCCTGATACACCTGAGTGCTCCTCTGAAAATTCATTCAAAAATTGTTTTCTCTAATTTAACATAGTCCTTGAAGAAAACCTTCGGGTTGAAACGTTGGACGATGAATATTATAAGAAAATAGATTAATAAAAACGATTTTTTGAGCACCATTTTGGACTTCTCTCATACATTTCTCTCAGTGTGCCGGAGTATGTTTGCTATTGTATTGATTTTTTTCTCCAGAGCACCTATTGATAATAGTGGTTGAGCCAGGTCTTTTTTTGTACAAAAGAGGCAGACAGAGAGACTGACCTGGGAAAAAGATTGACCTGGGAAACAGACTGACCTAGAAAGAGACTGACCTAGAAAGAGACAGATGGGGAAAGAAACAGAGAGACAGAGACAGACAAAAAAGAGACAGACAGAGACAGGCAAATGGGGAAAGAGACAGACGGGGAAAGAGACAGACCTGGAAAGAGACAGATGGAGCACATTACTTGGCCAATTTAGTTAAATCTGTGTGGAATATCTGTGGTGTTGAAATATATGTTGTGAAATGCTTCTATTAGCTTAGTTTTTGCCTTTTAATAATTACATTTCTATTTGTTTTGTGTTTTTTGTGTGCAGAATAAATTTTTGTTAATACATTCTATTTTGTTAACAACAGTTATTAACCCGGGCGAAGTCGGGTAGTACAGCTAGTATATATATATATATATATATATATATATATATATATATAGTTAACACTAAGATTTGCTTACTATTTTGCTAGTAAGATATTTAATCAACAAGTAGAGTAAGAAAATAAGAAACCTTTTTAGTTAAATCGGCTGTTGAACTTTGATGTGACCATATCAGGCATTGAATTTTGGCAATTTACTTTTTTATAAAACCTTGTCATCATGACAATTTTCTTTTTTTCCCAGAAAAGGGAATCATGACAGCAATTTAAATGTAACCTGTCAAGATGAAACCTACTCAATTGGAAGTTAAGGTCTTAACACGAGCGTCCACTGTAATTTTCTGTATAAAGTGATGACATATTGTCTGTACTTGAGGACCCTTAGCTTCAACAGTTATCAAAGACTGCAACTTTTCTAGGCAAGTTACGCTGAATAAGGATTGATTTGGTGTGTCTTTAGCTAGATCATACAATACTTTACACTTTCAGGGAAGATTTCCTTAGAAGTAAATGTCACAGTTACAGGCCAAACGTCAAATTAAAATTTCAGTCTGTAACATTGTTTGGTACCAAAGTAAAGAGAAGAGATGTCTATTGTTCAAACGCAAAACTTCCATTTATTAACTATATTGGATTACAGAGGGAAATGACCACAAGAATAAATGTTCAAGTCTTTTTTTCATTATTTACAGCCAAAACTATTAATATCTGTAGTGTGTCATGGCAAAATCATAACACTAACCACCATAGTCTTGCTTTTAAATGTAAGTCGGAGCAAAATTTGCTTAAATTTTGTGTGGGTTTCCTCATGCTCCCACACGACATTCCCTGTAAATAAATAGAACAAAAAATTTAGATTGTACAATAGATCTACCTTTTATTTTATTCATATGGAATAAATATTTCTGGATGGGTCAAATCCTTAACAGACGTTCTCCACCTCTATGGGTTTTTCTGAAAATTAATATGGATTTTCAGCGTGTTATATAGATGACACACATACTGCATGTGTAAATGGCCTACATATGGTCTTATGAACATTCGCCAGCACCAACAATAACAGCGTGTGCATTGCACTTTGTCACAATTCAATAGTCTGCAGTCACTGAGAGTAACTACAGCCTTTGCTTTAAAACCTGAACAACTCCTTTAATATCTGATTTATAAGGATCCTTCTCCCAGCGACCTCATTATAATAGAAATGAGGATATTCTAGGACAATTGATTTTATTCAGTTTTGCTTTTTAAAATCATTCTTTTGCTTATTCATATTAATAGATATATTGAGCTTCACGCTATTAGTTTAATATGGCCTAGTAGGGTGCTTAACAGGGGCTACTCTGAAGCAGACAATCCCTTTAATAGTAGTATTTTTTAATTAAAAATTTTACTTACAATTAAAGAAGTGTTCAGCTCATATGATATTGAATACCTATCCTTAAAGTACCCCAAAGATGTATTGATGGCCTATCTCTAAATATATCATCTGATCATATGATATTAATGACCTATCCTCAAGAGGGTGGGACGTGTTCTGCAGTACCTGGTAGTGACCACTACACATCGAATGGCGCTGCGTAATGGAGCAAATAACTGGATTTATAGGAATGCTTGGTGTCAGACTTACATCATCTGATATTGATGACCTGTATTAGGGATAACTCGTTTAAGGAACACCTGTCAGCATGAATTTGCATATTAAATTAAAGGCATGCCCTTAATGGTGCTGTTATACAGATTAAATAGATACCTTTATTGAAGAAATTCCCTCTGGTTGTTTAATAAGCATTTGAAGTTTAGGTATATTAAGTGGATGTGGGTGTGACTGTGGGTTCGGTCTTCGGCTTCTGTCCCGGCCCCTATATGTGCTTCTAGTGTTTATATCTGCCTCCTTTTTTAAAGTTTGTGCCCGTGCAATCCCTGCCACAGATTTATCACATGACAGTCTTCAATACAATGGTGCTGGTGACAGCACATGTGAAGTTTTAGATTTTGGATCAACAACACACCGAGATATCAATCTTCGCATGCATCGGCACCGATGCCATATTACTGAAGACAGCTAGGAGGTCAATTCTGGCATGCGCCACCACCCATGCCATTTTGCTGAATACCATCGGGATATCAGTCTGTGCAAGTACTGGTCAAGCTTGGGCTGGTGCCGGAGTAAACTTTAAAACAGGAATCAGATAGAGGCTGGGGCAGGAGCTGAAGACCCTACCCACAGTCCTGCCCCAATACACCGAAAGCTTAGGAAAGAAAACATCCAATGCTGATGAAAACAAGGATGCAGATTTCCTTACTGTTGAATCTGCTGAATCCATATAACAGTACCATTACTGCCACACCTTTATTTTACCATGCAAAATCGTTATGACAGACTCTGTTTAAGCTAAAACTACTACATCTATATTCCTGCTGAATAATTGTACTCACAAGATATAATAATAACCAGTGGACAGCTTCTATATTATGCAGACGCTTTTTAGCTGTTGAATGTGTTTATTTGTGAGAGCTAAATGATAAATTATACATTTGTGAAAGGAACATGGGAACTTTCCATGACTGAAATAGCCAGTGACCCAAAAAGAGTTTTTTTCTTCCGTAGTATTTAATAGTGTGAGTCTATGAGTTGCTTATTTCTATATCACTTCTATGATTGAGCAGCTGAAAAAAACATCACCTACATCTAGATCATGAGTTGTCACATTTTCTCTTTCTAAGCTGCGTATAAATGATATAGTTATGTTGCCTATCCTATAACTTGTAAACATGTTCTTTATTCAAGTAAAATCTGATTTACACATAAATGATATAGTCAGGCATTTTTGCTTTGATAGTACTTAATCATGGAATCTACTGGACAAGCCGTAGTCTACTCATATTCTTCAGTACCGTTAACCCATAGGGTGAGCCTATTTCATGATCCAGCCAGCGACATACAATAGTGCAATCAACGCAATAGAACCCTCAAATCCATGTCAGAGCTGACACAGAAGGAGCTCACAATCTATTTTAGAGCCCCAGAGTTATCACAGATTGCTATAGTCTATAGTAACAGCTCGTCATAGAGACAGTTGGACCTAGCAGATGTTCAGAGAGAAGTCACACTGGGTTTATAAAGCAGGATTTCACCCCACCCGCCCAAACAAACATATTGATATGTGTATGGAGCTCATTCAAAGACAAGTTCGGAACTACCTTTACATGGCCAGTCCTCTGTTATTGAGAAATCAACATTTTAATTGTCTGACAGCCTCTATGCTGTGCGATTTCAGGTACAGTAGCCCTAAGTGAAGCAGAAGGAGTCAGCTCTAGGCAGAGAAATAGAGCTGGAGTGACAGAGGCTTCAGTTCTTCAGCCTCATTTGCATATCAATTCAAACGTTGATTTCTCAGTAATGGAAGAATGGATTGGCCATGTAGTCCACATGCACTCTGGGATGAAATCTTGCGGACAAATTATTTTTAAGGCAGTGGGAATGCTCCCCACTATTGTGGTAAAATACAGGTAGATTACATGCTAAATGTTAATACACAGGTAGACTGAGCTCAATAGTAACAATTTTCATTCTTTGGTAAGAGAGATATTTTTAGACTGGTAGTGTCTGAAACCTTAATGATATTGCCTGACTAGTTGCAGTGGAAAAACATTATCTGACTCCCAACATTTCACATATCCTTTATTATTGTTCTAATTAGGTTTGGTCTAAATGCTGGATTTACTGTTATTATTTTTATTGTCTACCTACCAAGAACTTGTTAATTGTATAAATAGATGCATTCCCTGGAAAATGTTAATTATAAGATGTGTTTTTCTTATTAACAATGACATGCCTTACTGAAAAGCAGAGGGTGATTTTATCGGAATAGGCTGTGTATATCATATTTGACTCTCTTCTCATTTTCAATTGAAATGTGTTTGTAGAATTTCAGATTAGTTGTTACTTTGATTTTCAAATGTTACCCGCTGTGTGAGGATTCCCAAGTGTTTGTATAGACTACACTGTGTGCAGAATTATTAGGCAAGTTGTATTTTAGAGGATTTTTTTTATTATTGATCAACAACTATGTTCTTAATCAACCCAAAAGACTCATAAATATCAAAGCTTAATATTTTTAGAAGTTGGAGTGGGTTTTTTTAGATTTGGCAATCTTAGGATGATATCTGTTTGTGCAGGTAACTATTACTGTACAGAATTATTAGGCAATTTAATAAAAAACAAATATATTCCGATCTCACTTGTTTATTTTCACCAGGTAAACCAATATAACTGCACAAAATTTAGAAATAAACATTTCTGACATGCAAAAACAAAACCTAAAAAATTTGTGACCAATATAGCCACCTTTCTTTATGATGACACTCAACAGCCTACCATCCATAGATTCTGTCTGTTGCTTGATCTGTTTACAATCAACATTGCGTGCAGCAGCCACCACAGCCTCCCAGACACTGTTCCGAGAGGTGTACTGTTTTCCCTTCCTGTAGATCTTACATTTTATGAGGGACCACAGGTTCTCTATGGGGTTCAGATCAGGTGAACAAGGGGGCCATGTCATTATTTTTTCATCTTTTAGACTTTGACTGGCCAGCCACGCTGTGGAGTAGTTGGATGCATGTGATGGCGCATTGTCCTGCATGAAAATCATGTTTTTCTAGAACGATACTGACTTCTTCCTGTACCACTACTTGAAGAAGTTGTCTTCCAGAAACTGGCAGTAGGTCTGGGAGTTGAGCTTCATGCCATCCTCAACCCAAAAAGGTCCCACAAGTTTATCTTTGATGATACCAGCCCATACCAGTACCCCACCTCCACCTTGCTGGCGTCTGAGTCAGAGTGGAGCTCTCTGCCCTTTACTGATCCAGCCTCTGGCCCATCCATCTGGCCCATCAAGAGTCCCTCTCATTTCATCAGTCCATAAAACCTTTGAAAAATCAGTCTTAAGATATTTCTTGGCCCAGTCTTGACGCTTTTTCTTATGTTTGTTGTTCAAAGGTGGCCGTTTTTCAGCCTTACTTACCTTGGCCATGTCCCTGAATATGGCACACCCTGTGCTTTTTGATACTCCAGTAACATTGCAGCTCTGAAATATGGCCAAACTGGTGGCAAATGGCATCTTGGCAGCTTTACGCTTGATTTTCCTCAATTCATGGGCAGTTATTTTGCGCCTTTTTTGCCCAACACGCTTCTTGCGACCCTGTTGGCTATTTGCCATGAAACGCTTGATTGTTCAGTGATCACGCTTCAAAAGTTTGGCAATTTCAAGACTGCTGAATCCCTCTGCAAGACATCTCACAAAGTTGGACTTTCCAGTGCGCGTCAAATCTCTCTTCTGACCCATTTTGCCAAAGGAAAGGAAGTTGCCTTATATAGGGTGTTGATGTCATTATGTGGTGCCCCTGACCTGGTCAGGCACCACTGAGTACTGCACCCACGCTGGGTGAGTGCAAACAGGTAATCTCAAAGGCTGAGTAGGGTGTGTACGCACAGACACACAGTGACCAAGTCTCACACACACCATAGAGGGGACCCCTGGGCAGACCCAGGAGGGGGCGTGGCCTCCACATCTCAGCTAGTGGTGGGTGGAGAAGCTGGAAGCCAGTGATGCAGTGGTAGTGAGTCAGAGAGAAGCGGTGGAGGAGGACACACAAGCCGAGTCTGAAGCGGAGAGCGGGCATGCAGACACTCTAGTCAGACCCTGCAAGTGTAGAGGCTGTTTGCGGGGGAGTTCGGTTGCCACACAGTCAGCCTGAAAGACACCTCAGGAAGAAGCGGGGTGGTTGAGTACGGGGACTCCTGGTAGACCAGGCACGCAGGGGAAACAGGTTCCCGAAGTAGGCTCAAGTTTAACTACCTACAAAACCTGCCGGTGAGGTCATTCCAAGTGTCTCACCAAACACACAGAGTCCGCAGCATCAGCAGCAACGAGGGGGCCCATAAGTGAGATAGGGCAAGAAGCAATCTTTACTTGGTCCACGCTGCCAGCAAACGGCCAGAAAGGGGAGAAAAGGCAGATGCGACTTCCCTGGATGAATCCCATATACTTTAAGTCGGGGGTTATCTGAAACAAGAAGTGCTAGGAAGGCGAGCTAACAGTCACCCCTATACCAGCCTGAAGGATACCTGGTTCTCTCTGGTCCATCTCAGCATTGCCCGGGTTGCCTCACTCTACCACCAGCAAGTGAGTAAACAGTTAAAAGACATTTCTGTACTGCGACTGAGTTATTCTGTGACCTATGGTTCCATACAGATATACCCGAGCCCCTGGGGCCAGCCTCACTCTCGGGAGGCCATACCACCAGATTGCAGACATCATAAGCCCCAGACGCTCGTTAAACTGCAGTGGCGGTCACCCCTCATCCTGACCGCAAAACCGAGAGTGGCGTCACGACTCCTATAAAAGTGAACCTGACATACCTGTTGCCAGAAGGGTCCCTACAGAGAAGTCCCCACAGTGCCCCGCAGGCGACCACTGTAGCGCTGTGGTGGGTGACTCATCTAGCGTCACAAACAGGATAAAGACTAGACCTGTTAAGACAGGTGACCGTGCGCCTTGGAGGTCCGATTGAAAAGTTTGAAATGCCGCCATATTGCCGCCGCAGAAAGCGCGCCAAAGAAACAACAGCAGCCCGCGCAAAAGGAATTAACCGCCCACTAAGAGGTGTGGCTGCCCCAGAACCCCTGGAGCACTCTAGCCCCGCGAAAAAGAGAGATGGGGGAGGATCTGACCCAGGATACCAGGAATGTTGCAGTCGGGTGCAGAAAACAAAACTGAGAGGTTGTGGAGAGAGAACGTGGTTGAGCAGCGTGCAAGGCAGCATGGAACCGTCGGAGAGCGTCAGCAAGGAGCCGGGCTGGACCAGGTCGATGACCGCCATGGAGTTAGAGGCCGAAGTAGGGAGAATTGCCAGCAGAATGGAGGAGCAGAACCGGCAAGAGATAGCAGCGTGGAAGGAAGAAGTAATAATGGCAATCTGAGGCCTGCGGTTGCTGGTGCAGCGAGGCCCGCCTAGAGGTGCGGTCCAAGCACAATTGGAGACGTCCTCTCCTCAGCGATGGCGACCCTGATGCAGGAGATCTCCGGTCCAGCCCTGGGTGAGTCCCACGCAGCCCCTGCCCGACCTGGTGGGACACCCGGTGTGACGTCCCGTGCAGCGTTCAGTGCGACGTCCCGTGCGGCGTTCGGTGTGACGCCACGCCTGGCCAGACCAGACCAGGCCGCAGCAACGCCACGCCGGGCCAGACCAGACTAGGCCGCAGCAACACCACGCCCGGCCAGACCAGGCCGCAACGCCTTCTACCCCTTCCTGCAGACCAGAAGCGGTCACAGCGCCCCAGTCACTGACTAGGGATGCCGTCTCTACATTCCTGCCAGAAGTGGCCAAAGACGCGGCTCAAATTAAGAGAGATTTAAAGACTCAGTTCCCAGCCCACCTGGTGGACATATACTTGGTCCCCAGGCTGCCGTCCAGACCTGCAGCGGTCCCAGCAACCTCTATGCTAGAAAGGGGTCCACCACTTTGGCCAGCAGATGAGAGATCATCCCCGGAGCCGCTGCCAGAGCAACCGGAGGAGGTTAGTGCAAGCCCTGCAGAGGAGGAAGAGCTGACCGTCTTTATGCCCAGCATGCATGTGACTTGGGAGCCTGCAGACGACCAGGTGATGGTGATGTGGAGGCCATCCCACAGAAGATAGCGACATGTGAGGGCAAGGCAACCCCCTGCGCAGTCTACCCCTGAGCAAGAAAGAGTGGAGGCCAGGGACCTGAAGGAGAAACAGTCCCTGCGGCAGACCGGGTTCCAGACCAGAGGTCCCATCCACCGTGGTGTAGTGGAAGAGTTTAACCTGCGCATCGGCTATGGTTTCATTGTGGAGTCTGGAGTCAAAGAGGGCATATTTGTTTCCAGAAGGGATGTCCAGTCCCACCTGCTGAGAGGACACCCAGATCGAGATCTCTACACGGGAGACATCGTAGAATACACCAGGCACATGGGTGAAAGAGGCTGGTATGCCTTAGATGTCAGACAGTGCCCTAAGCAAAGCTCCACCCCTACTGCTGCTACCAGGTCCTCAAAGTTACCGCCACCAGGGGACGCACTAGAGACAACACCAAATGAAGTACAAGATGAAACACCAAAAGAAGTAACAGATGAAGCACCAGATGAAGAAATCCAGGGCATTGAAGTACCAAGTCCTGATCTAGAAGAAGAGAAGGTACATGTAGTTGAAGAGTAAAGAATAGTTTCACCAGTTTCAAAGTTAAGCAACGTTTACCTGTTCACAAATGCGCCCACAAGTACTTTTGTGAGAATCCTTAAGTTTTTGCTCATTGCACCAGGTTTTTGTGCACTTTAACTACGGACCATAAGGTTATGAACTGGCTATAACCACAAACTCTTGCAGTGTATAAAGTTATCCCAGAGGTACCAACTCAGAGTATGCCTGTTTATGGGGCCTGGCTCTGCACCACCAGGAAGCACGCCTGTTGAAGGAGCCTGCTGTGCAAAAGCCAAGAGCATGCCTGTTTATGGGCCTGGCTCTCCACCACGCGGAAGCGGGTATGACTGTTTATGGGGCCTACCTTTAACCACCATCCTCAGGAGAGAAAGATTGGAGGAAAGGCTGAGATAGAACTGGCCCAGACCTGGTTACCAAAAGGACCGGTGACCTGCCTTCTGAGGGGTTTTTGGGTGGGTTACGGACTTGTGGGTGGAGGGTGGTGAAAAATGGTACCTGGTCTAATATTTTAAATGTTTTAAATGTTCTGATGTGAATGCCTTCCCTGTGTGGGAAATGTTGTATTAAAAAGTAAAATTTTTATTGTCTTTGCAGCCAAAGGACGTGCTGTTGATAACTAACGGGGAATACTGCGCCCCTTACCTGGTCAGGCACCACTGAGTACTGCACCCACGCTGGGTGAGTGCAAACAGGTAATCCCAAAGGCTGAGTAGGGTGTGTACGCACAGACACATTGTGACCAGGTCTCACACACACCATAGAGGGGACCCCTGGGCAGACCCAGGAAGGGGTGTGGCCTCCACATCTCAGCTAGTGGTGGGTGGAGAAGCTGGAAGCTAGTGATGCAGTGGTAGTGAGTCAGAGAGAAGCGGTGGAGGAGGACACACAAGCCGAGTCTGAAGCGGATAGCGGGCACGCAGACACGCTAGTCAGACCCTGCAAGTGTAGTGGCTGTTTGTGGGGGAGTTCGGTTGCCACACAGTCAGCCTGAAAGACACCTCAGGAAGAAGCGGGGTGGTTGAGTACGGGGACTCCTGGTAGACCAGGCACGCAGGGGAAAAAGGTTCCCGAAGTAGGCTCAAGTTTAACTACCTACAAAACCTGCCGGTGAGGTCATTCCAAGTGTCTCACCAAACACACAGAGTCCGCAGCATCAGCAGAAACGAGGGGGCCCATAAGTGAGATAGGGCAAGAAGCCATCTTTACTTGGTCCACGCTGCCAGCAAACGGCCCAGAAAGGGGAGAAAAGGCAGATGCGACTTCCCTGGATGAATCCCATACACTTCAAGTCTTATCCGAAACAAGAAGTGCTAGGAAGGCGAGCTTACAGTCACCCCTATACCAGCCTGAAGGATACCTGGTTCTCTCTGGTCCATCTCAGCATCGCCCGGGTTGCCTCACTCTACCACCAGCAAGTGAGTAAACAGTTAAAAGACATTTTCTGGACTGCAACTGAGTTATTCTGTGACATGTCGTTCCACACACATATACCCGAGCCCCTGGGGCCAGCCCGACTCTCGGGAGGCCATACCACCAGACTGCAGACACCATCAGCCCCAGACGCTCGTTAAACTGCAGTGGCGGTCACCCCTCATCCTGACCGCAAAACCGAGAGTGGCGTCACGACTCCTATAAAAGTGAACCTGACATACCTGTTGCCAGAAGGGTCCCTACAGAGAAGTTCCCGCAGTGCCCCGCAGGTGACCGCTGCAGCACTGTGGTGGGCGACTCATCTACATCACACCCCTCCTCATTACAGAGATCCACATCACCTGATTTACTTAATTGGTAGTTGGCTCTCAAGCCTATACAGCTTGGAGTAGGACAATATGTATAAAAATTATCATGTGATCAAAATACTCATTTGCCTAATAATTCTGCACACAGTGTATGATTTTCATTACCTAACATTTACTACTATTTAGACTATAAATTATGGTTTTGCATTTTTATTTAGGACCAATCAAACAGAGTTCAAAATATAATCCAGTCTCTCTCTCTCAGGAATCAGGAAAAGTAAATAAAGAAAATCCTTAACATAGTAATAAAAGAGCTGACTCTTTTAGAGAGGGAGACTGACGTTAGCTGACGTTGAGCTGTCCACTGCCTCACCTTCTTTACAGCTCTGGAAAACTTCCTGTCTTTGAACTGGGAGATACCTCTGTGCGTGGGGGAGACTGTGTGCAGCATGTAGCAAATGGGTGATCTGTCCTGCTGTTCATGTTGGATGTAGTGATATATGAAGCAATGTATAATGAATCCCTTTGTAATTTTGAACAGCAGGGGTAGTAGACAAGAAAAAAAAAGAGTAAACCTCAATGATTTAGACTAACTGATTAACTCTTTAGAAGAAGTTATGTCCCCAATAGTAGATGAACTCTTGTCTTTTTCAAAATTGATATGTCCTCTTTAATTTTATCATGAGGGATTATGGGGATAGTGGGAAATCAGGGACTCATAAACTGACTCTCAGACTAGGGGTCCCTGTGCTATCCCTATTTTCAGAGATACTCCTAATGGTGGGGATATCTGAGTCTCCTTCCTGACTCTGCTTCAGACCAGCCCTGATCTTATACCCCTACTCCTCTTCCAGGGGGGTCAGAACTGGGGTGTGATTTAACCCACAGAAATAGACAAACAGGGGAAACCAAAACTCTGTCACACAGAACGCACATAGAGGTAAGACAATAAGAGATTCAGGAGGAAAACAAGAGCAGGGAGGAAACAACAAGTCAATGGGTAACTCCAAATCAACACCAAGCACAAATCAACTCTTACTCCAGCAAATCTGGGACACCACAACTCATAGACCAACACAGTATAAATTATAGTTTGCGAAGGTAGATTTCCTCCAGCCTAAAAATGAGGGGAGAGGAGCAGAAGTTATTTGCTTCCTTAAAACATGTGATTAAAGAAGCCTAACGAGCAGGTTAGGAGAGGTTTACTCTTGCTAGTCTCTCTATGAATGAGCAGACAGCAGGTCAACGCCCGAGGCTGCCTGAGTTGATCAGAAACACCAAAGAATCCAGCGGACAAAGTTTGAGAATTTCCAGTGTGAACAGAGCCTAACACTGCCATGGCAGTCGGTGTGTTTTGTGCAAAACTCCACATGACAAATTTAGTTTTTTCCTTGGACACTAAAATTCAGTTTTAGTTTATATTTTGCTGTAGCTACAGAAATTTCAATTACCTGATTTGCTAAATAATTTAAATATTTTATTCTACATATTTAGAGTCATATATTTAGAACCAATGTTGGCATAACATTTTTTATTTTTTTACAATCTTCGGGAAAGCTTTTTCTGATCTCACTGTATGATATCAAATTTGGCTGTGTGCTAGTTCAATTTTCTTTTTATCTCTATGTGTAAATACAATCATAGCTGTATAAACTTAAGGGTACTTTACACACTGCAATATCGGTACCGATATCGTTAGCGAGCGTACCCTCCCCCATCGGTTGTGCGTCACGGGTACATCGCTGCCCGTGGCGCACAACATTGCTAGGAACAGTCACACATACTTACCTGCCTAGCGACGTCGCTGTGGCCGGCGAACAGCCTCCTTTCTAAGGGGGCGGTTCGTTCGGCGTCATAGCTACGTCACTAAGTGGCCACCCAATAGAAGCGGAAGGGCAGAGATGAGCGGGACGTAACATCCCGCCCACCTTCTTCCTTCCTCATTGCCAGTGGAGGCAGGTAAGGAGATGTTCGGCGCTCCTGCAGTGTCACACATAGCGATGTGTGCTGCCGCAGGAACGACGAGCAACATCGCAACTGCACATACAACGATTTTTGGTAAATGAACGACCTCTCCAAAATCAACAATTTTTACCTCTTTTGCGATCATTGAAGGTCGCACGCACGTGTCACATGCTGCGATGTCGCTAACGACGCCAGATGTGCATCACAGACACCGTGACCCCGACAATAAATCGTTAGCGATGTCGCAGCATGTAAATGGCCCTTAAGAATAAACTACTGATTTAAAATGTGCTATAGCAGACCTTGTGCTGGGATTTAGAGTGATACTAGTTCTACTAATATTACAGTATTACGATTCACATGAGCTGTCACTCAAGGAGTCAAGCCCACCCTGCTAATAACCAGGAAGTAAGCAAACTGTAAGGAGACTGCATTGCTCCGAACTGCTTAGAGAACCAACTACCGGGATTTTGCAATATCAACCAAAGGCAGTGCCATACTGGCACTAAAATGCTGAAGCCAAGCATACCTGTCGTAGAAAGATCGGATGCTTTGTTGATGAAATATCTTTAAGCAAAGTTGCAGAAATGTAATTTGTAGGTTGGGTCCTCTTGTTTAGTCCTCCTCCGATGTCCTCCTAGCTTGCTTCATTTTCATTATTTGAATATCGCACTGCATCTCTATTGCTGTTGTTGGCTGCGCATGTGCATTGTCACAGTAATTCTGTCTTCATTAAAATGGTGCTGGAGTCCGCGCATGCATTTATTGTGATCTCCGATGGCATTTTATTAAAATAAAGATAAGGGGGTAAGCCAAAAGGATGCCGGAAGAGGTACAAATGCTAAGGTCCTAAGCCACAAGGCTCGCCCCCATTGCACCTGTCAATCAAAGTGCAGTGCATTTCTGCAACTTTGATTAAAGATATTTCATCAACCAAGCATCAGATCTTTCTAAAACAGGTATGCCTGGATTCAGCATCTTAGTGCCAGTAATGCACTTTCTTTAGTTCATATCACAAAATCCTGGTGGTTGGTTCTTGCTACATGGTCCTTTTCCTATATCACACAATCAACAGAGTGAGAGATGATTGAACAATCCAAAAAACATTTATTCCAAGCAAGTCAGAAGGTCCATCAAATAATCCATCACACAGAGGGTAAAGTAGTCCAGTAATGGGATAAATGTCCTGGGGATCAGTCACAATCCTCCAGCAGTACTTTCAGGGAAATCTGGGTTTCGCAACAGCTCTCTGGTGTGCTGCCTGTGGCCGCAGCTTCTCCCCAGAGGATGAATCTTTCTCCTTCTCACTTATCTTTCTCAGCCAGAATGAATAATCCCCCAGGTAAGCATAGAGTTTAGGTGGATCTCAGGCCTCCCTCCCCCAGACTTAGGGACAGAAACACTGTAGGGGGTGAGTCCCAGTATTAGGCTGTGTGCACACGTTGCGTTTTTTTACCGCGGAAATGCTGCGTTTAGAACCGCAGCATTTCAGTGGCAAATTGCATGCGTTCAGCTTTCCCAGCAAAGTGTATGAGAAAGCCGAAAAATCAGTGCACACGCTGCGTTTCTAAACGCAGCGTTTTTGATGCCAAAAATCGGTGCGGAAAGAAAAGCAGCATGTCACTTTTTTTGTGCGGTGTGGCTGCGTTCTCTCCCCATTGAATCAATGATGTGGGACAGAACGCAGCTACACCCCAGTGAGCTGCTTTTTTGTTGCGGTCCGCGGGCTTTGTCGGCATGCCTGAATGCAGGCATTTACCTGGAAGTGAAGTCAAGAGGTTTCCTGTTGACCTCACTTCCTGGCAAAGTCCTGGAAAGCCCCCGGTGTCGCCAAAGTGCCCGCCCCTCCCCCCGACCCCCCTCCCAAAAATCCAACATGGTCACGCGCACAGTAGCGCACCGACCGGCCTGCTCCTATGATTTCTGTCGCATGTCTCAAGGCCCCCCAGGCCCTGCCAGATCACCCCCTATTCCCCCCGGTATTCCCCCTTACCTGTCCGGTCACAGCGCTGATCCCCCGCGGCCCCCTCCTCCTTCACAGCAGACGCCGGACGGTCACATGAGCAGAGCAGCTGACAGCCAGCACTGTGTTCAGAGAGCTGTGCTGGCTGCTCGCACTCTGCACCTGTGACCCGGGGAGAGTGGGTGCAGATTTTTGGCACCCACTCTCCTCAAATGGAGGGTCTGCCCTCCTAGAAAATGGGGGATACGTTCCCTGAACATGCCCCCATATTCTAGAAGGTCCAGAGGCGACGTGGGACGTCCAAATGGATTTCTGCGGACCCATTTTTTTCAAATTTTTTTATTAAATTGGAGAACAAGGGAAGGATTTGGGGAGTGTTTTTTCTAATAAAATTTTTTTTGTCATTTTTTTTGCTTTTGTTTACTGTCAATTAGTTATCTCTGGTATCTGATAGACGCCGTGACATCACTAATTGCTGGGCTTGATGCCAGGTGACATTACACATCTGGTATCAACCCCATTTATTACCCCGTTTGCCAACGGACCAGGGCGCGGGATGAGTTGGGGCGAAGCACCAGGATTGGTGCATCTAATGGATGCGCCACTTCTGGGGCGGCTGCGGCCTGCTATTTTTAGGCTGGGAAGAGTCCAATAACCATGGCTCTTCCCACCCTGAGAATACCAGACCCCAGCTGTCAGCTTCACCTTGGCTGGTGATCTAATTTGGGGGGACCCCACGTTATTTTTTTTTTAATTCTTTATTTATAAATAAAAAAAAAAAGCCTGGGGAGCCCTCCAAATTGATCACCAGCCAAGATGAAGCTGCCAGCTGTGGTTTGCAGGCTACAGCTGTCTGCTTTACCCTGACTGGCTATCAAAAATAGGGGGGACCCCACGCCATTTTTTTCATTGTTTTTTTTTTTTGGATAAATACTAAGCTAGGCACCCTTTAGTGCCACATGAAAGGTACTAAAGGTGCCAGCTTAGAATATGCAGGCGGGGGTGGGACGTTATATATATTTGACATCCATTCATCCATTGACGCTTTTTAGGCTGTGTGCCCACAATCAGGGTTTGCAGCGTTATGGGCGCTGAGTGTTTTCCCTGCGTCCATAACGCTGCGTTGTGCAGTAGAAGCACAGTGGAAGGATTTTTGGAGATCCCATGCCCACTGTGCTTCTTTTCTCCGCAGCATAAACTGACCGGTGGCGTGGCTTCCCGAGCCTCAGCATGTCAATTTATGCTGCGGAGACGAGAGTGTTCTCTGCAGGTAGCATAGAGCTCCACAGCAGCCTGAACCCAAATCGTGGGCATGAGCAGCTACAGGAAGGCTGGCACTGTGTACTAGACGCCGTGTCGCTGGATCATGGCCACATAGCCTTAGGCCTCTTTCACACGTCAGTGATTCTGGTACGTTTGTGCTTTTTTTTAAACATACCAGAATCACTGACATACGCAGACCCATTATAATGAATGGGTCTGCTCACACGTCAGTGATTTTTCACTGCACATGTCTCCGTGCGGCGTACCCGCGTGTGCGTGATTGCCGCACGGAGACATGTCCATTTTTTTCTGGCATCACTGATGTTCCACGGACCACGCAGTGGTGTGGTCCGTGAAACACGTGCCAGAAAAAAACGTGCTTTTACAATAAAAATCATTTTAACTCACCCGGCGTCCAGCGATGTCCTCTGCAGCCCGTGCAGCCTGCTGCTTCTGAGCCGGCTCATTATTGTCGCGCATATTCATGATGCGCGACACAGCCGACCCGGAAGCAGCTGCTGCGGGGGTCAGCACCAGCCGGATGCTGCACCGCGGGAGCGATCAGCACCATGGAGAGCGGGAGCGGGCGCAGGTGAGATGATTACTGAGTGCAATCACGGGCCACGGAGAACGGAGCCCGGATTGCACTTAGACAACCCACGTGTGCCGTGATTCACGGCACACGGAGGGACATGTGCGTGTTTTACACGCCAGTGAAAAACGTCAGTGTTTCTCACTGACGTGTGAAACGGGCCTAAAAGTGAGAATATTGTTGCTACAGCAACATTTTGGGTGAAGTAGCTGTGGATTCAAAATGCTTAATATACTCCTGAATAAAATCCTTGAGGGGTGCAGATTCCAAAATGGGGTCACTTGTGGGGGTTTTCTGACGTATAGGTTCCCAAGGAGCCCTGCTAATGTGACATGGTGCGCGAAGTTTATTTCAACTTTTCCAAAATTCAAATGGTGCTCCTTCCATTCCAAGCCCTCCCATTTATCCAAACAGAATGTGTAGAAGGAAATGACATCACAGTTTTTTTTCCAAAGGTCTGTGTTCAACCAACTTTATTAACACTGACAAGTCTTAAAAAAACGCACCTAAAAAAACGCATGAAAACCGCATGAAAACCACATGAAAAACGCATGAAAAACGCATGCGTTTTTGATGCGTTTTTCTCAAAAAGCACTGTTTACAATTCTCCCCTCTGCCAGAGGGTGCGTTTTTTTTCTGCGCTGGAAAAAAAAGCAACGTGTGCACATAGCCTTAGGAGAGCTGGGAAGTAAATGATGGACAGTCAAGAAATGAGGGTTTAACAAAAAGAAACAAATGGTAACTGAGTTAAGTTAATTAACTTGCAGACAAGATAAGGAATACATAGAATGAATGGAGCAAGGCTCCTAAAATATGAACATACACAAAATGATACACAACCCCCCACATTCCACCATCACAATTCTCTTTAAGAGACTATTTTAGAATACCCCTTTAAGTATAGCACAGGGCTGCTGAGGCTTGATTATATAAAATACTATCTGTTGAATACTTTTTGTGCTGTTGACTAGAATATTTTTTTATATCATTTGGAATTTTTTTTTGTCAACAACTGGCCAATCTCTACCTACAGTTTATAATCTAAGACTTCAAACCACCAAAATAGGCTTGGGATTATTCTCACATATTTGGTTGGGATTAATTCACCCTTTTTTAGTGCCTTGTTCCTACCTAACACAATAAATGTACTTCATGTATAGGAGCTGTATATTTATCAGTTCCCTAGTGGTGACACTAAACTGTCAATATTGCTGTAAGTATCAGTGCACTCGTGTGGTGGCGCTAGCTTTCTAGATTGGATATTATAAGGCTATGTGCGCACGTTGCGTAAATACATTGCTTTGAGGCGCAGCGTAACTGCATGCGTCCTGCGTCCCCTGCACAGTCTATGGAGATTGTGCAGGGGCCGTGCGCACATGGCGTTTTAGAGCGCAGCGCTTCGGCTACTGCCGAAGTGCTGCGTTCTAAGAATTGACATGTCACTTCTTCCGTGCGCTTTGCCCGCAGCTCCTGCTCTGTCTATGGCAGGAGCTGCAGGCAGAGCGCATGGAATCGGCTTTTTTTTTTTCACTACGGACATTTCTGCAGCGATTTAAAGTGCACATGTGCTCTTCAGATCGCTGCAGAAATTTCTGCAGGGCTAGTACGCAACGTGCGCACATAGCCTAAGGCTAGATACACTGTATCAATAATGACATTTAATCATACTCAACATCCACATATGAAAAATACTAATAAGTATATCCTGAATAGATCTAAATTAAAAACGTCATCTTAGGGCAGTTCTCAAATAATACACAAGTCTGCAGATATAATGTATTTTTCTAATGAGTAATCCCTGCTGCTCAATGACCTCAGTGTCTTAACTACACAATATTGCTGCTGGGCAGAGCTATAAAGACACCGACATCAGCCCGATGATTACTCAAGTTGTTGTTGGCATTTGACTTAGCTTTGAAAATAACATATATTAAAATTGATGAGGTTTGGCTGCCGGCTCAAAACTCCTCCTGTGACATGTTGGTTTCCACCTGTGTAGTATGATAATCAGTTTTTACTTATTATGTTTTTCCTTTATGAATTGTATAGTGCCTTCAGGTTTTGCATTGAAGCTTTTCCATTGACACCTCTTTTTTCATTGTTAATCCATCCAAATACAAACTTCTATACTTTTTTTTTATAAAATTAAATTAAAATATAAAAAGAATGTTAACAAGTAAGCTTACAGAACCTGATTCATCAAAGCAATTACGCTTTCAAAAGTTGCAAACGTTTGCTGCAACTCTGCATTGCACAAAATTTGTTTGTTTACATGTCAGATTCTTCTAGGTACGCCAAACGGGGAAGAGGTGGGTGGAGTGGGTTGTGACATGGGCATGGCGGGGGCTGCACTGGTGTAAGATTTCTAGTGTGGTGCACTGAGGGGCAAGCCACTCATCAGACACTCAAGTGCTTCTCTTCATGAATCATGGCCACCATGCCTCCTCATCAAGAACAATGTTGAATCGGAGCCAGAGAGTAAAGACATGGAAAACTTTTTTCTTAGATAGCACTTAGCAATGTCCATGAGACAAGATAAATTATTTGTTTGCATGATTCTTAGTTGTTAGAAGAATTTCTTGACAATAAGCTGAACACAGTGTCCTCTTGCTGGGACCTTCTGGGGCCAGAACAGAGAACAGAAAATCTCCGCCTAAGTAGCATGGAACTCCCTAATAGGTTAATGTAGAATAGAACTTCTAAGTTAAAAAAAAGATATTTACCATTAAATATGTAAAATGAATAAATATATATATATATATATATAAAAATATATATATACACGCATATATATATATATATATATATATATATATATATATATATATATATATATATATATATAAATATATGTATACAGTTAGGTCCAGAAATATTTGGACAGTGACACAATTTTCGCGAGTTGGGCTCTGCATGCCACCACATTGGATTTGAAATGAAACCTCTACAACAGAATTCAAGTGCAGATTGTAACGTTTAATTTGAAGGTTTGAACAAAAATATCTGATAGAAATTGTAGGAATCGTACACATTTCTTTACAAACACTCCACATTTTAGGAGGTCAAAAGTAATTGGACAAATAAACCAAACCCAAACAAAATATTTTTATTTTCAATATTTTGTTGCGAATCCTTTGGAGGCAATCACTGCCTTAAGTCTGCAATCCATGGACATCACCAAACGCTGGGTTTCCTCCTTCTTAATGCTTTGCCAGGCCTTTACAGCCGCAGCCTTCAGGTCTTGCTTGTTTGTGGGTCTTTCCGTCTTAAGTCTGGATTTGAGCAAGTGAAATGCATGCTCAATTGGGTTAAGATCTGGTGATTGACTTGGCCATTGCAGAATGTTCCACTTTTTTGCACTCATGAACTCCTGGGTAGCTTTGGCTGTATGCTTGGGGTCATTGTCCATCTGTACTATGAAGCGCCGTCCAATCAACTTTGCGGCATTTGGCTGAATCTGGGCTGAAAGTATATCCCGGTACACTTCAGAATTCATCCGGCTACTCTTGTCTGCTGTTATGTCATCAATAAACACAAGTGACCCAGTGCCATTGAAAGCCATGCATGCCCATGCCATCACGTTGCCTCCACCATGTTTTACTGAGGATGTGGTGTGCCTTGGATCATTTGCCGTTCCCTTTCTTCTCCAAACTTTTTTCTTCCCATCATTCTGGTACAGGTTGATCTTTGTCTCATCTGTCCATAGAATACTTTTCCAGAACTGAGCTGGCTTCATGAGGTGTTTTTCAGCAAATTTAACTCTGGCCTGTCTATTTTTGGAATTGATGAATGGTTTGCATCTAGATGTGAACCCTTTGTATTTACTTTCATGGAGTCTTCTCTTTACTGTTGACTTAGAGACAGATACACCTACTTCACTGAGAGTGTTCTGGACTTCAGTTGATGTTGTGAACGGGTTCTTCTTCACCAAAGAAAGTATGCGGCGATCATCCACCACTGTTGTCATCCGTGGACGCCCAGGCCTTTTTGAGTTCCCAAGCTCACCAGTCAATTTTTTTTCTTCATCGTTCCTATGGGAGACCCAGACCATGGGTGTATAGCTTCTGCCTCCGGAGGACACACAAAGTACTACACTAAAAAGTGTAGCCCCTCCCTCCGAGCATATACACCCCCTGGTTAACCAAATATAGCCAGTTCAATGCTTTGTGTTCAGGAGGCACACATCCACACATGCATTCTCATCTGATTTTGATTTTTGGAAAGAGTTTGAAGAAAAGCGTGTCCAAGCCTGCACTCCAGGCATGTCCCTTCTCACCCCACTGTGTCGGCGGTGTTGTTAAGGTTGATTTCAGGGCTGGAGCCTTACATGCCGCGCTCCTTCACCATCCCTCCGGGGCTCTGGATTGAAGTGGAAGCCAGCAGGGTTCTCCCTGCCTTGCAGGAGACCGGTCTCCATCCGCAGCCCTTTCAGGATCCTGCCGGACGGAGCACTCATCCCTCAGGGACCTGGCCCTGCGTCTCACAAGCTAAGTATCAGATGACCTGGCCTACACAGTCACCAGGCCTGAACACATTCAAGATGGTTTGGGGTGAGCTGGACCGCAGAGTGAAGGCAAAAGAGCCAACAAGTGCTAAGCATCTCTGGGAACTCCTTCAAGACTGTTGTAAGACAATTTCCGGTGACTACCTCTTGAAGCTCATCAAGAGAATGCCAAGAGTGTGCAAAGCAGAAATCAAAGCAAAAGATGGCTACTTTGAAGAACCTAGAATATAAGACATATTTCAGTTGTTTAACACTTTTTTGTTAAGTATTTCATTCCACATGTGTTGATTCATAGTTTTGATGCCTTCAGTGTGAATCTACAATTTTCAGAGTCATGAAAATAAAGAAAACTCTTTGAATGAGAAGGTGTGTCCAAACTTTTGTTCTGTACTGTATATATACTTTATATAAAATTATTTATACCTTTTATATATGTAGCATAGATTATCCAGTTTTTCTTTTCCAATATACAGTGCCTTGCGAAATTATTCGGCTCCCTTGATATTTTCAACCTTTTCCCACATTTCAGGCTTCAAACAAAAAGATAAAAATTTTAATGTTATGGTAAAGAATCAACAAGTGGGACACAATTGTGAAGTTGAACGAAATGTATTGCTTATTTTAAACTTTTTTAAAAAATAAATAACTGAAAAGTGGGGCTGATGATGATAAATATAAGCCACCTGTGTGTAAACAAGTCTCGTATAAATGCACCTGCTCTGTGATAGTCTCAGTGTTCTGTTTAACCCCTTCAGCCCCCGGGCACTTTCCGTTTTTGCGTTTTTGTTTTTTGCTCCCCTTCTTCTGAGAGGCGTAATATTTTTATTTTTCCATCAATCTTGCCATATGAGGGCTTGTTTTTTGCGGGACGAGTTGTACTTTTAAATGAAACCATAAGTTTTACCATATAGTGTACTGGAAAACGGCAAAAAAATTCCAAGTGCGGAAAAATTGCAAAAAAAGTGTGATCGTACAATAGTTTTTGGGATATTTTATTCACTGTGTTCACTATATGGTAAAACTGAGGTATCTATGTGATGCCTCAGGTCGGTGCGAGTTTGTAGACACCAAACATGTATAGGTTTACTTGTATCTAAGGGGTTAAAAAAAATTCACAAGTTTGTCCAATAAAAGTGGCGCACGTTTTGCGCCATTTTCCGAAACACGTAGCATTCTTATTTTTTGGGATCTATGGCTCAGTGACGGCTTATTTTTTGCGTCTCGAGCTGACGTTTATAATGGTACCATTTTTGCGCAGATGCTACGTTTTGATCGCCTGTTATTGCATTGTGCGTAAAACTTGCGGCGACCAAAAAACGTAATTTTGGCGTTTGGAATTTTTTTGCGACTACGCCGTTTACCAATCAGATTAATTGATTTTATATTTTGATAAATCGGGCATTTCTGAACGCGGCGATACCAAATATGTGTATATTTATTTATTTTTTAACCCTTTAATTTTCAATGGGGGGAAAGGGGGGTGATTTGAACTTTTAGATTTTTTGTTTTTTTTTTTACTTTTTTTTTTTATTTTACTAGTCCCCCTAGGGGGCTATAGCGATCAGCAATCCGATTGCTGATCGCTATCTGCTGATCACAGCTATACCGCTGTAATCAGCAGATTCAGTCACTTTGGTTTTCCCTCTGCTCTCGGCCGAGGGAAAATGAAAGTGAAACATCGTAGCAGCAGGCGTCATCACATGACCCTGTGCTACGATGGCAACCACCGATAGTCACGTGATAACACACGTGACTTCCGGTGGGGGCGGCGGTGAGTAACAAACATGGCCGCGCGCATTTAAATCTTGCTGCCAGACTTTGGCAGCAAGATTTAAGGGGTTAATGGCCGCGGGTGGAAGCGATTCCACCCGCGGCTAGCAGGCACACATGTCAGCTGTTGAAAACAGCTGATATGTGTGCCGATCCACGCCGCCTGCCCGCGGCAGGGGGCGGGGCTTAACGGGACACGATCCTGGACGGATAGATCCGTCCAGGGTCGTGAAGGGGTTAAAGAGCAGATAGCATCATGAAGTCCAAGGAATACAACAGACAGGTCCGTGATACCGTTGTAGAGAAGAGTAAAGCCAGATTTGGTTAGAAAAATATTTCCAAAACTTTAATCATCCCAAGGAGCACTGTGCAAGTGATCATATTGAAATGGAAGGAGTATCATACCACTGCAAATCTACCAAGACCCATCCGTCCATCCAAACTTTCATCTCAAACAAGGAGAAGACTGATCAGAGATGCAGCCAAGAGGCCCATGATCATTCTGGATGAACTGCAGAGATCGACAGCTGAAGTGGGAGAGTCTGTCCATAGGACAACAATCAGTCGTACAGTGCACAAATCTAGCCTTTATGGCTTTAAGGAGAAAGCCATTTCTCAAAGATATCCATAAAAAGTGTTGTTTAAAGTTTGCCAAAAGCACCTGGGAGACACACCAAACATGTGGAAGAAGGTGCTCTGGTCAGATGAAACCAAAATTGAACTTTTTGGACAAAATGCCAAACAATATATTTGGCGTAAAAGCAACACAGCTCATCACCCTGAACACATCATCCCCACTGTCAAACATGGTGGTGGCAGCATCATGGTTTGGGCCTTCTTTTCTTCAGCAGGGACAGGGAAGGTGGATGTTGCCAAATACAGGACCGTTTTTGAAGAAAACCTGTTGGAGTCTGCAAAACACCTGAGACTGAGACGGAGGTTTGTCTTTCAACAAGACAATGATCCAAAACATAAAGCAAAATCTACAATGGAATGGTTCACAAATAAGCATATCCAGGTGTTAGAATGGCCAAGTCAAAGCCCAGACCTGAATCCAATGAAGAATCTGTGGAAAGAGCTGAAAACTGCTGTTCACAAATGCTCTCCATCCAACCTCACTCAGCTCCAGCTATTTGCAAAGGAAGAATGGGCAAGAATTTCAATCTCTCGATGTGCAAAACTGATAGACACATTCCCCAAGTGATTTGTGCTGTAATTGCAGCAAAAGGTGGCTCTACAAAGTATTAACTTAAAGGGACCAAATAATATTGCACGCCCCACTTTTCAGTTATTTATTTTTTATAAAAGTTTAAAATAAGCAATAAATTTTGTTCAACTTCACAATTGTGTCCCACTTGTTGTTGATTCTTCACCATAAAATTTAAAATAATTTTTTTATCTTTATGTTTGAAGCCTTAAATGTGGGAAAAGGTTGAAAATGTCAAAGGGGCTGAATACTTTTGCAAGGCACTGTATATACAGTGAAGGAAAGATATATTTGATCCCATGCTGATTTTGTAAGTTTGACCACTGGTCCAAAACAGGAACAGTCTATAATTTTAAGGGTAGGTTAATTTTAACAGTGAGAGATAGAATATCCAAAATAAAATCTAGAAAATCACAAAAAAAAATAAAAAACATACATTTTACCCCGTTAATTTCATAATGTTCGAAATAAATGTTTATATAATTACTAATTCTAAAAATAGTAATATATTCCCATTAATAACTTGGCTTTAAGTCTCAACCTTCTTTGACTTCAGGAAGGCAGAGTTTTGGTCGATAAATGATTCTGCTCTAGTAAACCATGCCAATTTGAGATTTGGCAAGGTACAAGGGATAGACCCATGAAAAACTTGGAATTCAATGGGAATAACATTATGGATATGAGGCTGGCACTTTATTTCTACAAGAAATCTAACGAGGTTGTTCTATTCCTCCTGTTACTCAATTTACTACCGTAGGTCTGAGTGACATAGATGTAGTGTCAGTCTTAGGGTTTCTTAGCTACAAGGCACAAATATAAGCAATACACAATTGCTAGTGATCATAATCAACATTAGTGCTAGAGATTTACTGCACAAGCAGATAATCATCAAATGCACTTAAGTATGTTTGTACGATTTTAATCAAATATGGCACATTGCCTATTTATGCCTTGGTGAACTTTATGTCATCTTTTAATTAAATATATTCTAATTATTCTTCTAAGTACTCCCATTTCCTTTAACTTTCACTTACTACTGGATTTCTTTGTAAAATAAATTGTTGACACATATTAAATATTATACTGCATATTTAATGCTGACAACATTTGTACTTATGATGATTAATAATAATAATAATAATAATAAAAAAGGGAATAACAATGTGAGCTGCTGAACATATGATAAATAATTGTAAACAATATTATCTCATTCTCTACTTAATTTCCTGAGATATTTATTGGCTGAAAAATGCATTCACGCTTTCTATAGGGAATAAATAAACTCTTTGCATCTTGGTTTCTTTGTAGATGGTCTCTTTTTCCCACCTTGATACTTATGCGTTTATAACAAGAAATTGATATTTACACATGGGACAATTTTTTGCAATGTAAATGAGAAGAGCAAAGTCTTAGATATGGATAATTGATTCACATTTTTAGAAAGACAACATTTTCCATTTTGCTATTATAGCCACTGTCTACGTTCAAAAGAAAATATTGTATTATTCTTCCTGTCATAAATAATAATGTATATTTACATATCAAAGTGCTCTTGATCACTGTGCCCTTGCAGCCTCTACTGATACCCAGCTAATTTATTATATTCATGCATTGAATGTCTCTTGGACTCTTTAATATGTCTTTTAATGTAATGCATTTGCTTTTTTATTTTTACCAATATAACAGTGTAGTCCTAATCATCTATTTGTTATTATGCACCATCCTTTCAGTTTTAAAGAGGCCCTATCACTTGATAAATAATCTATATATATAATTGCCTTATTCTGTCTGTCTGTCTTGCTCCAAAACTCTGTCGTTACCGTGGCAAGCGTCTCATTGGCCGCTCGCCTCGGCTCCGCCCCCCCGCACGGATTGGCCGCTCGCCCCGGCCCCCTGCAATTGCACGCTCGCTCTGGCCCCACCCCCCGCATGCATTCCCCGAACTGACACGGAGCCCCGACTCCCAGGTGAGTGCTGTACCCCCGGGAGCCCACACCAGCGTACGCCGGCAACCCAGCCAACACATACCCTCGCATTGCTGGGGTTGCCGGCGTACGCTCTCTATCCAGGACTACTCCTCCTATTATACTCCTCCCCTCCAGGACTAGTTCTCTTACTATCCTCCTTTCACTCCAGGACTACTCCTCCTATTATACTCCTCTACCCCCAGGACTACTCCTCCTATTATCCTCCTCTCCCCCAGGTCTACTCCTCCTATTATACTCCTCACCTCCAGGACTACTCCTCCTATTATCCTCCTCTCCCCCCAGGACTACTCCTCCTATTATCCTGCTCTCCCCACAGGACTACTCCTCCTATTAATCTGCTCTCCCCACAGGATTACTCCTCTTATTATCCTCCTCTCACCCCAGGACTACTCCTCCTATTATCCTGCTCTCCCCCCAGGACTACTCCTCCTATTATCCTGCTCTCCCCCCAGGAATACTCCTCCTATTATCCTCCTTTCTCCCCAGGACTACTCCTCCTATTATCCTGCTCTCCCCCCAGGACTACTCCTCCTATTATCCTGCTCTCCCCCCAGGAATACTCCTCCTATTATCCTCCTCTCCCCCCAGGACTACTCCTCCTATTATCCTGCTCTCCCCCGGGACTACTCCTCCTATTATCCTGCTCTCCCCACAGGACTACTCCTCCTATTATCCTCCTCTCCCCCCAGGACGACTACTCTTATTATTATTATTCTCCCCCCCCAGGACCACTCCTCCTATTAGACTCCTCTCCCCCCAGGACTACTCCTCCTATTATACTCCTCTCCCCCAGGACTACTCCTCCTATTAGACTCCTCACCCCCAGGACTACTCCTCCTATTATCCTCCTCTCCCCCCAGGACTACTCCTCCTATTATACTCCTCACCTCCAGGACTACTCCTCCTATTATCCTCCTCTCCCCCCAGGACTATTCCTCCTATTATACTCCTCTCTCCCCAGGACTCCTCCTGCTATTATCCTCCTCTCCCTCCAGGACTACTCCTCCTATTATACTCCTCTCCCTCCAGGACTACTTCTCCTATTATCCTGCTCCCCCCACGGGATTACTCCTCCTATTATCCTCCTCTCCCCCCAGGACTACTCCTCCTATTATTCTTCTCCCCCCCAGGACTACTCCTCCTATAATACTCCTCACCCCCAGGACTACTCCTGCTATTATCCTCCTCACCCCCAGGACTACTCCTCCTATTATCCTCCTCTCCCCCAGGACTGCTCCTCCTATTATTCTCCACACCTCCAGGACTACTCCTCCTATTCTCCTCCTCTACCCCCAGGACTACTCCTCCTATTATCCTCCTTTCTCCCCAGGACTACGCCTCCTATTATCCTCCTCTCCCCCCAGGACTACTCCTCCTATTCTCCTCCTCTCCCCCCAGGACTACTCCTCCTATTATACTCCTCTCCCCCAGGACTACTCCTCCTATTCTCCTCCTCTCTCCCCAGGACTACTCCTCCTATTATACTCCTCTCCCCCCCAGACTACTCCTCTTATTATACTTCTCTCTCCCCAGGACTACTCCTCCTATTATACTCCTCTCCCCCCAGGACTACTCCTCCTATTATTCTTCTCCCCCCCAGGACTACTCCTCCCATTATACTCCTCTCCCCTAGGACTACGCCTCCTATTATCCTCCTCTCCCCCCAGGACTACTCCTCCTATTATACTCCTCACCTCCAGGACTACTACTCCTATTATCCTCCTCTCCCCCCAGGACTACTCCTCCTATTATACTCCTCTCCCTCCAGGACTACTTCTCCTATTATCCTGCTCTCCCCACAGGATTACTCCTCCTATTACCCTCCTCTCCCCCCAGGACTACTCCTCCTATTATTCTTCTCCCCCCCAGGACTACTCCTCCTATAATACTCCTCACCCCCAGGACTACTCCTACTATTGTCCTCCTCACCCCCAGGATTACTCCTCCTATTATCCTCCTCTCCCCCCAGGACTACTCCTCCTATAATACTCCTCACCTCCAGGACTACGCCTCCTATAATACTCCTCTCCCCCAGGACTACTCTTCCTATTATCCTCCTCTCCCCCCAGGACTACTCCTCCTATTATCCTCCTCACCCCCAGGACTACTCCTCCTATCATCCTCCTCTCCCCCCAGGACTACTCCTCCTATAATACTCCTCACCTCCAGGACTACTCCCCCTATTATCCTCCTCTCCCCCCAGGACTACTCCTCCTATTATCCTCCTCTCCCCCCAGGACTATTCCTACTGTTATACTCCTCTCCCTCCAGGACTACTCCTCCAACACACACACTGCACAAAACATACCTCCCTCCAAAACACACACACACCCACACAAACCGTGCAACACATACAGCACCACACACACACAATGCTGCAGACACACAGCGCTCCACAAACACCACAACACACACAATGCAACACACAGCACCACACACACACACAATGCTGCAGACACACAGCGCTCTACAAACAACGCAACACACAAACAACACCGCTCTCACACACCCCCACCCAGAACATTTACAGCACACTATACAAATACTTGGCAACTACAGACAACATCTATATATATATATATATATATATATATATAACAAAAATCATACAGTATCTACACAATAAATTCTAGAGTACCCGATGCGTTAGAATCGGGCCACCTTCTAGTCTATACATATAATTGCCTTATTCTGTCTGTCTGGCTCCAAAATGACGTCATTACAGTGCACTAAAGAGCCTGCGACCAACGGCTCAGCTAACTCAACAGCCTGAACTAGGGGCCGACAGGACGACGCCTGACACTTTTCCCCACACACACGTGGAGCCCCGATTCCCTGGTGAGTGCTGCATCCCCGGGAGCCCACACTGGGAACCCAGCCGACACATACTCACCACTCGCCTCCGTCCCCCGCACACATTACCGCACACTCCGCCCTCTGCATGTATACACTGAACACACACACACACACACACCTGGATAGTCAACTGTCCCCAGCCATGCAGTCCCCGGCACTGACGTCCTCAGTGCCATGGCCCCACTCAGCTCCACCCCCCTGCACTCCGCCCCCCGCACACATTACCCCGCAGGATGGGGGTACATGTCAGGATGGTGGCTGCACCACGATGGGGGCACATTCCAGCATTGGGCCACATCACAGCATCAGCCCACATACCAGGATGGGGGCCATACAAGGATGGAGACAATACAAGGATGGGACACAGACCAGGATGCTGCATATAATTGCCTTATTCTGTCTGTCTGTCTTGCTCCAAAATGACGTCATTACAGTGACAACCATTTCCACACTGCGCGCGCTAAAGAGCCTATAAACCAATAAACAATTATAAGAATATACTAAATTAAACCTAACCCATCCAGTCCAATGATTACCTTATTTTTCAATCTGCTAACCTACATACACATTCTAGACTTCCCGATACATTAGAATTGGGCCACCTTCTAGTTTAGATAAATACCTTGAAAATTTTGCTTTTTTTTTTCGTTTTTTGCTGTATCAGTCCAATGTAGAGATATTTACATTTGTTCATTTTGAAGTGCAGGCTGTGAAATCTCTGCTTGTAGTGCAACTGGGCGTTTCTTCAGAGTTTTCTCTGGGATGTGCACTTTAATCCCTCCCTCCAAGACTGCTAAACCAATTGCCAAGCTGTGATTGGCAGCATCTGGGACGGAGGGATTAAAGCACATCAAACCAGAGAACACTCTGAAGAAACGCCCAGTTACACTACAAGCATAAATTTCACATACTGCACTCCACAAACAGTTACTGTGAATAATTCTGGGATTTTTTTTTTAAAAAAAAAAGCAAAATCAGGTGGGCTTAGGTAGTTTTTCAAAGTAATAATCTAAATATTCTCTGCAAGTGACAATCACAGGTTTTCTTTATAGTCTACTTGGGGTACATCCACATGGGGTTAATCTGAAGCAAACTGTCTGCAGTGGACATTCAAAATCTGTATCACACCATGCAAATTTAGCTGCAGAATTCAAAATAAAAATCCTATGGATTTAGCACCGATTTCACCATTTGCATTACATGATGTAAAATTCACAATGAAAATAAGCAGCATAAATTGACATGCTGCAGATCTCAAATTTCAGAGATCAGCATCTTGATGAGATATCGTAAAATGTCATACACAAAGTTCCTGCTGTATTACCAGCTTAAATTACGTATCAAGTGTTAGATAAAATTCTAATACAAAAACTATACCAAGAATGTAAAACTATGTCATCCATTCACTGGCATAACTAGAATCTGATGGACCCCGGAGCAAAATTTTAACTTGGGCCTCCACCTTCATGTTGGTCAAATGTATGGGTCCTAGCATTCTAGATCTCATAAAGACATACAGGTTTTTCCCCATCCTGGCCCTTTCTGTAGTAATGTCCTCCATGTTAGCTCCTTTCTGTAATAATGCCCTTCAACTTGGCTCCTTTATGTACTAATGTCTTTCATCCTGGACCCTTTTCTGTATTTTTATCCCCCATACTAGGCCCCTTCTTGTAATAATGTCCACCATCTTTGGTAGCTTCCTGTATTAATGTCCCCCATTCTGGATCCCTTCCCTTATAAATGTCCCCTGTCCTGCAGCCCTTCCTGTATTAATGCAGCCATCTTGGTCCCTTTATTTAATAATGTCCCTGTACAAGAGCTCCTTACTGTAATAATGTCCACTATCCTGGGAATCTTCCTATAATAATGTTCCCCATCATGGGCCCCTTTTTTTAATAATATTCCCATCCTGGGCACATTTATTAAATAATGTCCTCCATCCTGGCCACCTTCTTAAAATAATGTCCTTCATCAAGAAAAGCAGAGCAAATCGTATAGGCAATTGTGTGATAACCAAACCATTAACATATAACTTTTAATATATATCACTTAGAAAATTAAAACACACAACATGTATAGTTAGTTGCATAGCAACCAATGTAAGGACAGTAGAATATAGAGAGGCACTTTCTAACCAATATCACAGTGACCTCTCCATAAGTTCCACAGTGAGAAAAAGAAACCACAATAGGTGGAAAAAAACAATGGTAACAATCAACAAATATGAATAATAATAAATACCCAAGACAGTGTTGACCAAAAACAGGGCGGGGCAATTTTTCAGCCTCACAGTGCCCCTTAATGGCAACACTCTGACCTTATATGCTCCTGGACCCCCTGAAATGTTTCATAATTCATAATCATCAGGGGACTGTGGCCAGGGGAACAAAAACTGTAAATGGAGCAGTGTAAACAAGGAATTAGTGAAGCAATATAACACCACCACTCAGCATCATTGGAAGAAGGATCCTACCTTAATAATCATCCATAACGGACCTCCATGAAATGGTGACCTGGCATCACAAAGTGCCCAGGATTAATAAATACCTCCTTTAAATATAATTAAGATACATATGGTTGCTGCCCATTTAGTTGCTACAACGAGGCCTGGAACGCAAAAACCCCAATTACGGAACCCGGGGATAATAATTAACAATGCACACCGGAGGTTGTATTAAACGGGTGCCTCCGGTGTGCATTGTTAATTATTATCCCCGGGTTCCGTAATTGAGGTTTTTGCGTTCCAGGCCTCGTTGTAGCAAATAAATGGGCCGCAACCATATGCATCTTAATTATATTTAAAGGAGGTATTCATTGGTCCTGGGCACTTTGTGATGCCAGGTCACCATTTCATGGAGGTCCGTTATGGATGATTATTGAGGTAGGATCCTTCTTCCAATGATGCTGAGTGTTGGTGTTATATTGTTTCCTTAATTCTTTGTTTACACTGCTCCATTTACAGTTTTTGTTCCCCTGGCCACAGACCCTGATGATTATATGAATTATGAAACGCGTCGGGAGGTCCAGGAGCATAAAAGGAGAGAGTGTTGCCATTAACGGGCACTGTGGGGCTGAAAAATTGCCGCCCCCCCCCATGTTTTGGGTCAACACGGTCTTTGGTATTTATTATTATTCATAACCATTGGCGTTTATTGATTGTTACCATTGTTTTTTTTCCACCTATTGTGGTTTCATTTTCTCACTGTGGAGCTTATGGAGAGGTCACTGTGATATTGTTTAGCTAGCACCTCTCTATATTCTACTGTTCTTGCATTGGTTGCTATGCAACTAACTATACATGTTGTATGTGTTTTAATTTTTTAAGTAATATATATTAAAGTTATATTTTAATGGTTTTATCACACAATTGCCTATATACGATTTGCTCTGCTTTTCTTGCTAATTCTGGTGAGCATTATACACAATATTTCCTTAATGTCCTTCATCCCAGGGCCCTTCCTATAATACTTTCCCCTATTCCGAGCCCCTTCTTATAATAATGTGCTCCATCCTGGGCTATTTATTTATTAATGCCATCCATCCTCTTCCTGTAATAATATATTCCATCCTGGCCTCTTTATTTATAATACTCCAACCCTAGGCCCCTTCCTAATGTCCCCCATCCTGGGCACCTTATCATAATAATGTCCCCAATACTGGCCCATTTATAAAACAATTGTCCCTATCCTGGGCCTCTTTTTATATTAATGCCCTCCATCTTGGACACTTTATTTAATAATGCTCTCCATTCTGGACCTTTTCCTCTAATAATGTCTTCCATCCTGGCCCCTTTATTTAATAATGACCCCCATCCTGTGCCCATTCCTTTAATAATATCCTCCATCCCAGACCCCTTCCTGGTATAATGTCTCCCATCCTTGGCCCCTTCTGGTAATATTGATCTGCATCCAAGGACTCTCCCTATAGTAACATTATCAATGCTGAGCTACTTTTTATAATAATATATCCCTCCTGGGCTCTTACTTATAATAAACACTCAGCGGCTCAGTGGCTGAGTGGTTAGCACTACCACCTTGCAGTGCTGGTGTTCTGGGTCCTAATCCACCCAGGACAACAATTGCAAGGAGTTTGTATGTTCTCCCCGTGCTTGCGTGGGTTTCCTATGGATACTCTGGTTTTCTCCCACATTCAAAGACATACTGATAGGGATCATATGTTGTTGTATACTTACGTTGTTGTGAGCCGCAACAGAGAGAGTGGAGAGGGGCGGCATATAAATTCGACCAATAATAATCATAATATCCCCCATTATGGCCCTTTTTTGTAATAATGTCTTCCATCCGGGCCCCTTCCTGGTATAATGTTTTTCGTTCTGCCGTTCTTCTAAAACACAATTTAAAAAGAAAAACATTACTTTCTTTCGATCACACAACGTACGTCATCTTATTTTGTAGCCAGCATAGATAGCAGTAAGCTGACTTCAGTGGGCCCTCCACAAGCAGTAGTACATGATGTCACTGCTATGCACCACCGATATGGGTACGCTAATGTCAGCTGCCTGCCTCTGATTGTCCAGGGGCATGTATTGCAGTGCAGGGGAACTGGCAGGTCTCTGCACTGCAATACAACTCTAAGAATGTGTGTCGCCCTGGGCAAGCCAGGGGACACAGGTCACACACCACCACACCCTAAATCCCAGGTAGGAACATCTAAGCTAACCAAAAATCCTTGTTGCCTTCCTCCAGAGGCTGATGATTCACACCAGGGGGTGGGCCAGGCGGTTGGCTCCGCCCACCGAGGAGGACACAGCTCTGGAGGCGGGAAGAACCAGGCAGTTGAGCCCAGGCAGGGCAAGAGTGAAGTTGAGTTTAGGAGGAGGAAGTGGAAGGAGTGGAAGATTAGCCCAGGCAGGGCTCGAGTAGAGTCAGCTCAGGGACGAGCTTGAGTAAACAACTAAGTGAAAGAAGTGAAAGTAGAAAAGTGGTAAAGGAGGAAAGCAAGTGAGGTGACAAGAAGGAAGGAAAGCCTGAAGGGTCCAGCTTTGTGTAGGGGCAGGTCAGCAAGGTCAGCAACGGCGGTGACTGTCTGGAGGGGGACCGTTTGGAAGTTCCTGGAAGGACCCCGTTGGCTGTGTGCCCGGCGGTCTGGAGCAGTGTTCCGAAGGACAGTCAGCACCAGGGCAGGGGCCTCTCGGACCCCGGCAAGGCTTGGAGTCGCCACAATTTGCCGAATCCGTCAGTGAAGGGGACGTAGATTCCCCCAACAACCAAGTCCCGATTGAAGGCAACAGCCCAGCCAGTATAGAAGAGACACCGCCACCGCCAAGGCACCCGTTTCTTAGGGCCAGCGCCTGCGGGCAAAGAGTAGAGCTCCCCCGGTCCAGCTTGAAGCCGGGGAGCGGGTTACCGTTGGGGACCCATCGCAACCAACAAGTACACCAAGGTGCAAGGAAAAGGGACATCACCGTCACCTACTGGGAGAGCAAGTACAGCCGTCCGTGGGACCGTCTATCCAGCCGTTTGGTTTACCGTAAAAACTGTGTCACGTCTCAGGCTGAGTGAGTACCACAGTGCCGCAAGGCACAGCGCTGCCCCCGCGTCCCTGCGCCCACCAGGCCCTGCACCTCCATCCCCATCACCGGGCCCCGGGATCACCAACCCCTACCCACGGAGGGGCAACACAACACCTGGCTGCTCCGCATCACCATCCCCGGGAGCCCCGTATAGAGCAGCGGTTGTGAAATCACCACAACCGTGGGTGGCGTCATGGACAATAATCATCCCCACACCCAACAAATCCCCTTTCACTCACGGGCGAGGAGTGCCGCTCGAGAAGCCCCCGGGATCCGGCCCACCGCTCGAGCCACCACTGAGCAGCAGCCGCCGGACCCGAGCAGAAGGGGTGAGCGTAGTGTGCTGACACCCTCCTCCCCGCCCGCGACAAATGCACATTCAGGTGGAATAGGCACTGATGGTGGTTGGCACCCCTCCCGCATGGGCCCAGTCTTGGTCACATTTCTGCAACTGCGATTGTTACATCCCTGCAGAAACATTATTGGAGGACCATACTTGCAAAAGAGATTTTACAAACTGGACAATGTGCTTACATCTCCCATATTCTTTATACAAGAATGTAAGAAATATTTTATAACATACTGAAGTTATGGAATTTCAGAAGAAATGAAAAAGAAACATGAGTGCTCTTTTATCTCTGGATTATGAATAAAGCTATCACTGTAGGTCTATATGTTCATATATGTGAATATCTCTTAAAATTCATCATGAAATGTTAGAACAGTAGGAAATGCAAACAATGGACTCTTCTCTTAGATGTACCATATAGTGCTGCTATACATGGAATAGTATTATTTACTCTGATACCTCACTGTCACACAATCACAACAACTATTTGACTTAAACATGACACTTCGTGAAGGTCGATACCAAAGAAAAGAAAGCAGTCAAAGGATTTAAAAATAATAGACTCCTGGTGTCAGATGCTTTTTCTTGAAAATGGCAAAGGCTTTATGCAACAGCTAGACTAGAATAATGATGTGAGACTGGGCAATCAATTGCTTCCACCCACAATCATGTCAGCCTTCAATGTCAGGCTATCTGATTGAATGGCAGATAGAATAGGTAATCCTCCAAGCTTTTCTTTACATTCTAGTATTGCTAGGTTACAGATTTAGCTTTTCTGCCAAATTCTATGACCAGACATTTTACTTTAATGTCAATTATTCTACATCTTATATATCTGTTTCACCTCCATTGTCTGGAATCAGATATGTCTGGGAATTTTTTTAAAGTAATAGCATTATCCCTATGATCCAGAAAAGGAGTACTGGTTTTGAACTATTGCTGGAATGTTTGTATCAAACACATGTCCCGTGGGCTGCATGCGGCCCCTGAGGCTGCTTGTTGCGGCCCACAGACTTCCTGACAATCGCGACCCTATGCCGGGGGTCGGCACCGGTAAGACTTTACTACAGTTTAATCATATGCAGTGCTGCACAAAGGAGTTGTCTGCACTATACCAATAGCTGCTGCCCGACAATGAGCTGCAAGGAGGTGATGTCGTTGTATGACGTCACTTTGTTGCATATGATTGGTGGACGTCAGCCATTGGTATGCCGCAGACATCTCCTCTGCATGGCACTGCAAATGATTCAACTGTAGTAAAGTCCTACCGGTGCCGACCCCTAGCATAGGACCTCAATTGTCACGGGTCATAACAAGCAGGTAAGGTATATGTCCTCGATCAGGACCCGCTGCGTCCTGGACGCGGCAGGTCCTGACCTGCGGGGTCGCAAGTCTCCTCCACAAGAGACTGCAGCTGCCCATGCCCGCGATCAGGGTTCGGAGAGCTGCGGTCTCCTCGCTGTGTTCTCCCTAGGGAGGATGCATGCGACTCCGCAGAAAACAATCAACATGCTTGTGGCTCAGGAAATCCGCACCGCTTATCAGTTTGCTGTGAGCCATACGCGCACAGTCGGCATGGGATTTCTAGAAATCCAATACGCTGTGCTTGTACTGTACATCGCAGCATTTTGGACAGCAACTGAAACATGCTGCCTTCAAAACTCTGCAAACACAAGTCGTGGGCTCGCAGCCTTGAAACGGAGGATAGGTGAGGGGATTTTTTTTTTTGAGTATTACTAAGGAATGGGCACAATTTTACTGAGCACAAGGATCAGCATAATGTTACAGGATGGGCACAATACTACAGGGCACAAGGATGGGCACAATACTACAGGGCACAATACTACTGGGCCTAAGGATGAGCACAACGCTACAAGATGGGCACAATACTACAAGGATGAGCACAATACTACTGGGCACAATACCATAAAGATGGGCACAATACTACTGGGCACAATACCACAAGGATGAGCACAATACTGATGGCCACAATACTACAGGACACAAGGATGGGCAGAATACCACAAGGATGGGCAAAATACTACTGGGCACAATACTACAAAAATGAGCATAATACTACAGGGCACAAGGATGGGCACAATACAACAGGACACAAGGGTGAGCATAATACTACAGGGCACAAGGATGTGTACAATACTACAGAGCACAAGGATGGGCACAATACCAAAAGGATGAGTACAATAATACTGGGCACAATACTACAAGGAATCGCACAATACTATACAGGGCACAAGGATGGGCACAATACTACAGGCCACAAGGTGAGCCCAATACTACAGGGCACAAGGATGAGCACAATAATAGAGGGCACAAGGATGGGCACAATGCTACAGGGCACAAGGATGGGCACAATACTACAAGGCACAAGGATTAGCCCAATACTACAGGGCACAAGGATGAGCACATACTACAGGGCACAAGGATGGGCACAATACTACAGGGCACAAGGATGGGAAGAATACCACAAGGATGGGCAAAATCCTACTGGGCATAATACTACAAGAATGAGCATACTACTACAAGGCACAAGGATGGGCACAATACAACAGAACACAAGGGTGAGCATAATACTACAGGGCACAAGGATGAGTATAATACTACAATACTACAGAGCACAAGGATGGGCACAATACCAAAAGGATGAGTACAATAATACTGGGCACAATACTACAAGGATTAGCACAATACTACAGGGCACAAGGTGAGCCCAATACTACAGGGCACAAGGATGAGCACAATACTAGAGGGCACAAGGATGGGCACAATGCTACAGGGCACAAGGATGGGCACAATACTATAGGGCACAAGGATGGGCACAATACCAAAAGGATAAGCACAATAATACTGGGAACAATACTACAAGGATAAGCACAATACTACAGGGCACAATGCACAATACTACAGGGCACAAGGATGGGAAGAATACTACAGAGCACAAGGATGGGAAGAATACCACAGAGCACAAGGATGGGCACAATACTACTGGGCACAAGGATGAGCCCAATACTACACGGCACAAGGATGAGCACAATTCCACATGGCACAAGGATGAGCACAATACTATTGGGCACAATACTACAAGGATGAGCACAATACTACTGGGCACAATACCACAAGGATGAGCACATTACTGCTGGGTACAATACTACAGGGCACAAGGATGGGCACAATACCACAAGGATGGGCACAATACTACTGGGCACAATACCACAAGGATGAGCACAATACTACTGGGCACAATACCACAAGGATAAGCACATTACTGCTGGGTACAATACTACAGGGCACAAGGATGGGCACAATACCACAAGGATGGGCACCATACTACTGGGCACAATACTATGAAAAATGAGCACAATACTACAGGGCACAAGGATGAGCACAATACTACAGGGCACAAGGATGAGCACAATACTAGAGGGCACAAGGATGGGCACAATACCAAAAGGATGAGCACAATAATACAGTGCACAATACTACAAGGATGAGCACCTTACAACAGGGTACACGGATGGGGGACATTACTACAAGATGTTGGCTAAGATTACTATATGATGCTGCTAATTGTAAAAAAAATATTACAAGAAGGGGACAAAATGTAATAAAAAATTCTAAATAAAGTATGACATTTTTTTTTTCCATTAAAAATGATTTTTTATATATAAACTTAACTAAACAAAAAAGTGCAGGGTTGTTATAATAAACAAGCAAAATAATTTCAAAATAGTGATCCAAAGGTGTATAGAAAAAAACAACCTGGAATCATTAAAAAAAGTCACTTTGTCCTGCAAAGAATGCGGCCCCCTTTCAACTTTTTTTTCTATGTTCGGCCCATACACCCAGCTGAGTTTGAGACCCCTGGTTTATATCGTATTCCTTTTAATATTAAAGCTATTTTTCTGAGACTTAAATATTGATGTTTTATCTTTAGAAAGTAGGCCATCAAGGATGGATTGGTGGAAGTTAGTGATGAATGAGTACTATCATGCTTGGGTGCTCGGTACTCGTTAAGCGCAGTTGGATGCTCAGACGGGCGCGACTTGAGTGCCCGAGTAATGTCAAGGGTATGACCCGGTAACCATGAGTAAGAGACTGGCTCTCAGGCTAGGAGCCCTGAACTGTCCCTTATTCCAGAAGTAGGCTTGATGGTAGCCAGTCTTGCACGCCATTGTGGCCCTAACGGCTGAGTAGCCCTGGTTTAACGCAACCTCTCCACCACCCCTGGGGAGGGCTGGACAGGAGTAAACAATCCCACAAATACCAACAGACAGGGGAAAACCAAAGCTCAAACTCACTGCAAGCATACACAGGGGAGAAGACAATACATGCTCTGGAAGACATAAAGTACAGGGAGGAAATAAAGAAACACCAAGGATATTTCCTCAGTACACCAAATAGCATACAACCATTCACCAACAACTGGGTCACCACACAGAAAGGCAGAGCTAGAGTTATCTTTGGCATGTGAAGCTAGGTTCCACCATCTTTTAAAAGGCGGAGGTGGCTGTGACAGGACCTCAGCAACCTTTGATCCCAGCAGCTATTCACCAGCCAGCAGGAATTAACTCCTGCTAAATTGAAGACCATAGAGCACAAAACAGTTGACGCCCGACTCTGGCTGCGCAACTAAAAACATCAGGTTGCTTGCCAGACTGTGCAATGTGAATAGAGTCTGTAGTCGCCGTGGCAAGTATAATGGAAGTCAATGGGGGAATTGAGCATTTTTCCTGAAGATTTAATGGAAAAATGCCTGAGTCCCCCAATGTCTTCCATTATACTCAGGTGCTCGAGTCGCGTCCAACCGAGCATCCAACTGCTCTTAACAAGTACCTGACCATGGTTTTGCTCACTCATTACTAACTTCCACCTTTTGTACTAGTGAAAGTACATCACTCAAGATGCCACCAATAAGTTCAGTGGATGCCACATCCCACATATTTTTACATGGGTACATCCTACCTTCTATCAGGGTTCTGCCTTATACTGCAGCTCAATCTCACCCAAGTGAGTATATATGAATGGTCGTGCCTGAAGGATCAAGTGAATGACAAGTAAACTGCAGTACTCAGCAATATCCCCTAAACAATGTACAGAGCTGTGGTGTTCTGCGCTCCATACACTGCTTACATCCAGCTGCTGCTGGAGTAGGTATTAGCTGATCGGATGGCTGCCAGGTGTTGGATTCCCACTGATCTCATACTGATGATGTATCCTACAGATAGGCCAACAATGTGTTAGATGTATACAGTTGTGCTCAAAAGTTTACATACCCCTGCAGATTTTTTTGCTTTCTTGGCCATTTTTCAGAGAATATGAATGATAACACAATATATTTTTTTCTACTCATAGTTAGTGGTTGGGTGAAGCAATTTATTTCAAACTACTGTGTTTTCTCTTTTTAAATCATAATGACAATCAAAAACATCCAAATGACCCGGATCCAAAGTTCACTTACCCCAGTTCTTAATACCATGTATTGCCCCCTCTAACATTAATGACTTTTGAAGTTATATATTAATTATGTCTCCTCACTGTCTGTGATTCCATGGCCCCTCTGCCTGCCTATGCTCTTTGAATGCCAGATTACTGCTGAGATTTCCAACAGAGGAGGCCGGTCATTCACAGACCGGAGGCAGGCGGAGGGGCCGGAGAATCACAGACAGGGAGGAAGACCCAGTGCCCTGAAATCTAATTAGCAGAAAACATCAAATGGTGATTAAAGTAAAACCACAAAATGCATTTCTTCACCAAAGGTAATCAGAATTACAGAGCCATTACAGTCATGTCTTCACTTTACACTACAAAATTGTGCTTACGGGATCTCTTTAAAGCATAATTCCCATCTTTATTTTTCATGGTTACAAGTGTTTGGTGCTTCGGAAATAGTCCAATAGACTGTGATATAATGTTTCCATAATTCCCATATAAGTAAATGGGAGTTATGGAAACAGAATGACGCAGCCCTCTTGGCTGTTCCCAGAGCCATGAGCTTCTGTATCTGGCACATTGACATATATCTGTGGGAATAACATACTAAATGTGATCTGTCAAGATTTAACTATTTTTTTTCATCATTTTTATTATTGTCATGATATTTGCCCAGTGCAAAGTTAAAGGCAGAATGCATCCACAAAATCTCTATAGTGATGGCCATTTATAATCGAAGTGATAATTCTGCAGAAATGATGAGAAATTTCAGCTGCTAGTCATGTCACTGACTTGGTTTATGTACAGTTTGGTTATTATTTTCAACAGAAAACAAAATGTGATTTTCCTGCGAACATGGAAAATAAAATTGGTAAATTTAATGACTGTGAGATATGGTTGTGAGTGTTCAAGTCAGCTAGGGGAAAACATTGCTTTCTACAACGAGAAGAAAAGTCTTTCATTTATGTGTAATAGAATCCTGTCCTGTGGTGCTGAGCGTTAGAAGCCAATATTAGAAATCTTTTACTACACTGACATTTGTAAGCCCGATGCGCAGAAAAGGTTAGAAAGTTCATACAATTGTCAAAAACATGTGTGTAGCTTCGTGACAATTGCTATTCCATGGTGAACACCTCCATTTTTTCTCCATTAACTTCAAATCGCATTGTAAACATTTATGAAATGAAGGTACCAAACATAGAGCAATACATGTTTTAGTATTCAAAATAATACAAGGAATACAACATACAGTGCCTACAAGTAGTATTCAACCCCCTGCAGATTTAGCAGGTTTACACATTCGGAATTAACTTGGCATTGTGACATTTGGACTGTAGATCAGCCTGGAAGTGTGAAATGCACTGCAGCAAAAAAGAATGTTATTTCTTTTTTTTTTTTTTTTTTTTTAAATTGTGAAAAGTTTATTCAGAGGGTCATTTATTATTCAACCCCTCAAACCACCAGAATTCTGTTTGGTTCCCCTAAAGTATTAAGAAGTATTTCAGGCACAAAGAACAATGAGCTTCACATGTTTGGATTAATTATCTCTTTTTCCAGCCTTTTCTGACTAATTAAGACCCTCCCCAAACTTGTGACCAGCACTCATACTTGGTCAACATGGGAAAGACAAAGGAGCATTCCAAGGCCATCAGAGACAAGATCGTGGAGGGTCACAAGGCTGGCAAGGGGTAAAAAACCCTTTCCAAGGAGTTGGGCCAACCTGTCTCTTCTGTTGGGAGCATCATCCGGAAGTGGAAGGCTTATGGAACTACTGTTAGCCTTCCACGGCCTGGACAGCCTTTGAAAGTTTCCACACGTGCCAAGGCCAGGCTTGTCCGAAGAGTCAAGGCTAACCCAAGGACAACAAGGAAGGAGCTCCGAGAAGATCTCATGGCAGTGGGGACATTGGTTTCAGTCAATACCATAAGTAACGTACTCCACCGCAATGGTCTCCATTCCAGACGAGCCCGTAAGGTACCTTTACTTTCAAAGCGTCATGTCAAGGCTCGTCTACAGTTTGCTCATGATCACTTGGAGGACTCTGAGACAGACTGGTTCAAGGTTCTCTGGTCTGATGAGACCAAGATCGAGATCTTTGGTGCCAACCACACACGTGACGTTTGGAGACTGGATGGCACTGCATACGACCCCAAGAATACCATCCCTACAGTCAAGCATGGTGGTGGCAGCATCATGCTGTGGGGCTGTTTCTCAGCCAAGGGGCCTGGCCATCTGGTCCGCATCCATGGGAAGATAGATAGCACAGCCTACCTGGAGATTTTGGCCAAGAACCTCCGCTCCTCCATCAAGGATCTTAAGATGGGTCGTCATTTCATCTTCCAACAAGACAACGACTCAAAGCACACAGCCAAGAAAACCAAGGCCTGGTTCAAGAGGGAAAAAATCAAGGTGTTGCAGTGGCCTAGTCAGTCTCCTGACCTTAACCCAATTGAAAACTTGTGGAAGGAGCTCAAGATTAAAGTCCACATGAGACACCCAAAGAACCTAGATAACTTGGAGAAGATCTGCATGGAGGAGTGGGCCAAGATAACTCCAGAGACCTGTGCCGGCCTGATCAGGTCTTATAAAAGATGATTATTAGCTGTAATTGCAAACAAGGGTTATTCCACAAAATATTAAACCTAAGGGTTGAATAATAATTGACCCACACTTTTATGTTGAAAATTTATTAAAATTTAACTGAGCAACATAACTTGTTGGTTTGTAAGATTTATGCATCTGTTAATAAATCCTGCTCTTGTTTGAAGTTTGCAGGCTCTAACTTATTTGCATCTTATCAAACCTGCTAAATCTGCAGGGGGTTGAATACTACTTGTAGGCACTGTATAATATATCTACATATGCAGTCAGTTGTAACTGCTAGGGTATTTGAAAGGAAGATCACAATTTTTCCATAACTATTTTTTTTATACCTACATTTTAGGAACTTAAGCGATTCTGTCACCAGGTTTTTGTTATGTTATCTGAGAGTATTGTAATGAAGCAAAAGAGATCCTGATTCAAATGATGTGTCACTTAGTTTACTGGGTGCAGCAGTTGTGACACACTCTGAGATTTTAGATGTAGCACGTAGCACAGCTAAGAAAGCTAACCCCACCCACACCACAGCTTTCTGTGTACACTGTATATTGACAGTTAGCTTTGTTTGGGCTGGGGTTTGACCAAATCTCTAATGCTGATAAAACACTCATTGTACTGAAAAAACAGCACACAACCTAATAAGTGACACATCAGACCTAGCTCATGCTGTTCTCAGATTACATAGCAAAAACCTACCGACAGATTCCCTTTAAAACGTACAAGACTTGTGTGTCGCCCTGGGCAAGCCAGGGGACACAGATAACAACACACACGCACCCCACATTCCCTGTAGGTACACCAGCTAACCCACAAATCCTTGTTGCCTTCCTCCAGAGGTTGATGATGCACACCAGGGGGTGGGCCAGGCGGTTGGCTCCGCCCACCGAGGAGCTCACAACTCGGGAGGCAGGAAGAAACCAGGCAGATGAGTCTAGGAGGAGGAAGTGGAAGGAGTAACAACAGGGAGTCGAGCCCAGGCAGGGCAAGAGTGAAGGGGTAGTCTAGACAGGGTTAGAGTGAAACAGCAGGAAAAGTGACAGAAGGCCTGAAGTTGGTCTGTGGCTGTGTGCCCAGACGGAGTCAGCAAGGTCAGCAGATGGTGGTGAAGATCTGCAGTGGGACTGTCTGGAGGTTGCTGGAAGGGCCACGGAGGCTGTGTGTATCCGGGGGTCTGGAGCAGTATACAAAGGGCAATCAGCACCAGAGCAGGGGCTTTCGGATCCCAGCAAGGCTTGGAGTCGCTGTAAATTGCTAAATCCGTTAGTGAAGGGGACGTAGATCCCCCAACAAGCAAGTCCTGATTGACGGCAAAGGTCCAACCACCACGGTGAAACACCGCCACCGCCAAGGCACCAGTTTCCCAGGGCCGGCGCCTGCGGGCAAAGTGTGGAGCTCCTCCGGCACAGATTGCAGTCGGGGAGCGGGTAACCGGTGGGAATCCACCGCTACCAAACAGACATTTCAAAGGTGCAGGGAAGAGACCGTCACCGCTAACTGCAGGGAACCGCAGCACCGTGAACCCTCCGAGGGACCCGTCCAACCAGCCGTTTGTTTACCGAGAACTGTGTCGTGTTTACTGGCTGAGTGAGTACCTCAGTGCCGCAAGGCACAGCGCTGCCCCTGCGCCCCTGCACCCCACTGGGCCCCGGGATCACCAACCCCTACCCACGGAGGGGCGACGCAACACCTGGCTGCTCCACATCACCATCCCCGGGATCCCCATATTGAGCAGCGGTGGTGAAATCACCCCAACCGTGGGTGGCGTCACGAACTATAACAATCCCCACACCCAACAACCCCCTTTCACTCACGGGCGAGGAGTGTCGCTCGAGAAACCCCGGGATCCGGCCCACAGCTCGAGCCACCAGGAGCAGCTGCCGGACCCGAGCAGAAGGGGTGAGCGCGGTGTGCTGACACCCTCCTCCCCGCCCGCGACAACTTGGTGCTGCGAACAGGATCCTACCGCTCTGCCGTCAGGTAGAGGTGCGCCTTGTTACCGCCGGAGGCATCCGGCAGGAAAATTTCAGAAGCCGCCATCTTTGGCGCGAAAAGTTCCCGCTCGAGCGTCTTCTCGAGCAGTAGAAGCGCGAAGGCCAAAACTCCGCCCCGAGAGAGGAGGGGCCGGAAAGAGCTAAGGGGGACGCGATGGCGGCTGAACGCATGTAGCTGCGGCTATAAAAGCAGGGACGCCAGGACCTTGCGAGAATACCGTTCCTGGAAGCAAACAGTGAAGACACCATGTGGATGCCGTCCCGCGACACCGTACCCCCCGCGCCTGGAACCGCGGCGTGGGTGGAGATCCGGACCGCGCAGCTCTATCAACGGCTGCAGGTGAAGATGCAGCTCCTCATGGAGGAGTGGGAGGCCGACATGGCGGACGTTGTAGCCACCGTGCGGAGACGCGAGGAGGAGGCGGAAAAAGGGAGGGTGAGTGACCCACGTCCCGATGCCCTTGCAGGGCCGGTCATTGCGGCTGTGGGGCCCGGTCCAAGCCCTCTCCCCCCGTTGCCTCCCTCGCCACCCGTCTCGGAGGCCGTGACCCCGCCACTAGGCCCGCTACCACCGCAACCGGTAGCGATACCCAGCCCGTCCGCCCCAGCGGACCGACCTGTAGCCGGAGCCCGTAACAAACCGGAGGCATTACCTTGGAAGGCCCCGAAGATTGTGCCAGAGACAGTCCCCGAGCAGTTTCCCGAGCCAGAGCCGACGACCCGCTTCGAGCCGAAGGCCCGGCTGCGGAAAGCCCCTGTGCCCATCCCCCACACCTCGGCTGAGGTGGCGCCGGGTTGTTGCTGCAAGGCAGCGCCCAAGGCCATGACACCGCGGGATACGCTGCCCACCTTCCTGACAGTGGGTAACGTGCTGGATGTCCCGCGGGGCTCAACCCGTGCGCCGGAGCTGGCAGCAGTGCCATACTGGGACAGGGAGCCGACAAAGCTGGGCCTGGATATCGCGGAGAGGGAGAGAAGGAAAGCCGAGCTGGTGGCCCGAGCCATTCGGGAAAAGGAAAACCTGCGGCAAGCGACCTTCCGTGTCCGGGGCCCGTTCTACGAGGGGCAGGTGAGGCGGTTTGATGTCCGCCGGGGCTACGGATTCATATACGAACCGGGCCTAGAGGCCGAGGTGTTTGTGGCCCGGCGGGACGTGAATGCCCATCTGCCCGAGGAGCATCCTGGCCGCAATCTTATACCGGGGGACATGGTGCGTTACACCCGGCACTGCGGAGAGAGGGGGTGGTTTGCCCTGGATGTAAAGCTGAGGGGCAGCCCGGAGAGCAAGGTGAGCTCTGCATCCCCTCCCTCGGATGAAGCAGCAAAAGGACCGGAGTAGGGCAGCGGATGCCCGTTGCACCGTCCCCGTTGGGACCATCACTGAAGTTGCTGTTTGTTTGAAAAAGTTTAGAAAGTTTTGAAAAATGATGATAAGTGAAATTACCGAAGAAGTCACCTGATTTGTTTGTTGATTGGCCTTGTGATTGAACCGGCAGGAGCCGGCACCGTTGTCCCCGTGGGGACCGTTTAAGTTTATTGGCATGGGAACTATCCATGGACAAGCCTGTGAACTAGCAGGGCACCACAAACGTTAAGTGGCTTGTAAATATGTTGGGTACCGTTACCGTTTCCGCAATGCCGCCTCCGGAGAGGCAGGTTGGAGGGAGGGCCCTAAGCAGAGCAGGCCAGGGCCCAGCCACCAAAGGAACCGGTGGCCACCCTCTGGAGGGCAAGGACAGATCCCGCTCGGGTAACTTGTGCTGGACTGTGGGTCAAGGGGTGCTGCCTGGGCTTTAGGAGCAGCATCAGGGCCAGGTTGCTTGGGTGGGAGAGAGCGGAAACCGTGACCGTATACCGTTGTAACGTTAAAAGTAAATGTGCCTCCCGTCTTGGGATGATGTTGAATTAAAAATGTACATAATTTACCGTTTATAATGTTATACCGTTTTACCTTTACAGAAAAACAAAAGGAAAATAAAACCGGTGTTGGACGGGCAGCCCGAGGACGGTCTGCGTTTTGCTAAGGGGGAATGTGTCGCCCTGGGCAAGCCAGGGGACACAGATAACAACACACACGCACCCCACATTCCCTGTAGGTACACCAGCTAACCCACAAATCCTTGTTGTCTTCCTCCAGAGGTTGATGATGCACACCAGGGGGTGGGCCAGGCGGTTGGCTCCGCCCACCGAGGAGCTCACAACTCGGGAGGCAGGAAGAAACCAGGCAGATGAGTCTAGGAGGAGGAAGTGGAAGGAGTAACAACAGGGAGTCGAGCCCAGGCAGGGCAAGAGTGAAGGAGTAGTCTAGACAGGGTTAGAGTGAAACAGCAGGAAAAGTGACAGAAGGCCTGAAGTTGGTCTGTGGCTGTGTGCCCAGACGGAGTCAGCAAAGTCAGCAGACGGTGGTGAAGATCTGCAGTGGGACTGTCTGGAGGTTGCTGGAAGGGCCACGGAGGCTGTGTGTATCCGGGGGTCTGGAGCAGTATACAAAGGGCAGTCAGCACCAGAGCAGGGGCTTTCGGATCCCAGCAAGGCTTGGAGTCGCTGTAAATTGCTAAATCCGTTAGTGAAGGGGACGTAGATCCCCCAACAAGCAAGTCCTGATTGACGGCAAAGGTCCAACCACCACGGGGAAACACCGCCACCGCCAAGGCACCAGTTTCCCAGGGCCGGCGCCTGCGGGCAAAGTGTGGAGCTCCTCCGGCACAGATTGCAGTCGGGGAGCGGGTAACCGGTGGGAATCCACCGCTACCAAACAGACATTTCAAAGGTGCAGGGAAGAGACCGTCACCGCTAACTGCAGGGAACCGCAGCACCGTGAACCGTCCGAGGGACCCGTCCAACCAGCCGTTTGTTTACCGAGAACTGTGTCGTGTTTACTGGCTGAGTGAGTACCTCAGTGCCGCAAGGCACAGCGCTGCCCCTGCGCCCCTGCACCCCACTGGGCCCCGGGATCACCAACCCCTACCCACGGAGGGGCGACACAACACCTGGCTGCTCCACATCACCATCCCCGGGATCCCCATATTGAGCAGCGGTGGTGAAATCACCACAACCGTGGGTGGCGTCACGAACTATAACAATCCCCACACCCAACAACCCCCTTTCACTCACGGGCGAGGAGTGTCGCTCGAGAAACCCCGGGATCCGGCCCACAGCTCGAGCCACCAGGAGCAGCTGCCGGACCCGAGCAGAAGGGGTGAGCGCGGTGTGCTGACACCCTCCTCCCCGCCCGCGACACTTGTACTTCAGTTAAAGGGATTGTTCAATGTTAAAAAACCCCAAAAAACAAAAGCTAACTACAGACATCAGCAATCCGGCAACATACAGAGAGCACAATCATCACTTCTAGAGCCATCACTGACCACTAGAGAAGGTTATACTGTATCCACAGGAGTGACAGCAAATGACTTCTATTTAACTTTTTAATAATCCAGACCTAACAATTTTTTTTTCAACATGGGATATCAGATTTAAGCAAAGGAATGAGGTTATTGAAAATCTTTACCTATGTAATCTTTCATAAAATAAAGTATTCTAATTACCTATGTAATGATATGTATGTGTATAATTATACTTACCAATCACCATCTTCTCTGGTTTCCAGCTTCGCTCTGGTCCTCTTCATACCCATGTCACCTGCAAACAGACTAACTGGCTCACACAGGGGTTTATATATGAGCTGGAAGTATTTCTCTGTGTGAAGCGGACTTTACACGCAACTACATTACTAACGAGATGTCGTTGGGGTCATGGAATTCGTAACGCACATCCGCCCTCGTTATCGTTGTTGCGTGTGAAACGCAGAAACATCCGTTAACGATCAAAATTAATCGTTGACACGTCGTTCCTTTCTCGAATATCGTTGCTGTTGCAGGACGCAGGTTGTTTGTCGTTCCTGTGGCAGCACACATCACTATGTGTGACACTGCAGGAATGAGGAACATCACCGTACCTGCGTCCTCCGGCAATGAGGAAGGAAGGAGGTGGGCGGCATGTTCCGCCCGCTCATCTCCGCCCCTCAGCTTCTATTGGGCGGCCGCTTAGTGACGCCGCTGTGACGCTAAACGAACCGCCCCCTTAGAAAGGAGGCTGTTCGCCGGCCACAGTGACGTCGCTAGACAGGTAAGTATGTGTGACGGGTCCTAGCAATGTTGTGCGCCACGGGCAGCGATTTGCCCATGACGCACAACCGACGGGGAGCGGGTGCTTTCACCAGCGACATCGCTAGCAATGTTGCTGTGTGTAAAGTGCCCTTTACTTACAAAGAAGTAGCTGCACCAGGGGCGGCCATATAATTGATGCAGCCTGTGTAGCCGCACAGTGGCGCGAGAGGTTGGGGGGCCCTCTTTCACCTCAAGAGCAGGTGGAATTGTGTATTTTGATAAACTGTTAGGCTGCAAAAAGCCCATATATTGTTCTTACACAGGGGCCCTTTTCTTTGTCCACCAGTGAACTGCACCCCACACAATAGTCACTATTTGAGCCTACAGAAAGAGGAGTGTTCACATGGGACTGGAACCACGCTGGAAACTGGAGAAGATGACAATCTTTAAGTATAGTAATACACTTACACATCATTGCATAAGTAATTATAGTTTATGAAATATTAATTTTGTTTGGACATCTTTAAAGTGCGGTCAATGGCAATAAATGTAACAACCTGGTTTGCCCTGATTTTGCTGGGGAAAGTCACAAAAGCAGAATAGAAAATGTAGTATTAGGCTCAGTTCACATTTGTGTTCAGCGATTAATCTGAGTAAACAATACTGCATCAGGCTGTTCTGTTTTATGTCTGATAAAGGGGCACAGAAAGTGGTCAAATCACGACAGACCCTGTTAAAGTGTCTTATTATTTTTTTTTGTTGGGGCATGAGACACAGAAACAAAAGTTTTCAAATTTGAGCATTTTAATCTAGTAACCAAAGATGGCAGTACATGCTTCAGAGGTTACCTATACCCCATGTATTTCAGCTCTTCCATTCATAACTTTTATTTCATTTACTTGATTCAAATTATCATAAGATAACAGGTCTTAGAAAAGTTGTATAATAAAAGTTAATTTAAATTAACAGCAGATAATTTTACTGTGACCCTAGAGACAACATACGCTAGGTTATTCCTGACAATAGTTTATACGAAATCCTTATAAAATAAAATATTAACCACTTGCTTTCTTTAACTGATTTCACTTTTTAAAAGAAATTACCATTTTTCATTAAAATCTGAATATTCATCTGATTGTTCCCCAATGAAAAGTAGTGGCAGGGCTCTGTTACAGACCCAGGCGACCCCTGCTCCACTGTGTGTATATGCCCAACAATAACCATGCTAATTAGCTTGGTTATCCCTTAGTAACTGCAGTCAACAATGGCCATGGCATTTGGCTACTTTGTCAAAGGAAGTATACTAGATATGTCAGCCTAAGTTGATCATCTTTAGTTCATAAAAAAATGTTCCATATTTGGAAATAGAAAAAAATAGATATATGGTACTGCTGCAGATGTAATACACTTGTAGACTTAATCCGTACTAGCTCTACAAAAAGTCTTGGTGTAGCCCAGATTGGACTGCCCACTGGCTATTACCATTTCTCCTGTCATTTCTTTTCACTTACAGATTAGAAATATGGGGTCTCATAGACAACTCCCATTACTAATGTAAGGCTAAAGGTACCGTCACACTAAACAACTTACCGGCGATCCCAACAACGATACAACCTGATAGGGATCGCTGGTAAGTTGCTAGGAGGTCGCAGGTGAGATGTCACACAGTCACGCTCCAGCGATCCCACCAGCAACCTGACCTGGCAGGGATCGCTGGAGCGTCGCTACACGGGTTGCTGGTGAGCTGTCAAACAGGCAGATCTCACCAGCAACCAGTGACCAGCCCCCAGCCAGCAGCACGCGTGGAAGCGATGCTGCGCCTGGTAACTAAGGTAAATATCGGGTAACTAACCCGATATTTACCTTGGTTACCAGCGCACACCGCTTAGCGCTGGCTCCCTGCACTCCTAGCCAGAGTACACATCGGGTTAATTACCCGATGTGTAGTCTGGCTATGTGTGCAGGTAGCAGGGAGCCGACACTGGCAGCGTGAGAGCAAGGACGCTGGTAATGAAGGTAAATATCGGGTAACCAAGGAAAGGGCTTCTTGGTTACCCGATGTTTACCGTAGTTCCCAGCGTCCACAGAAGCCAGCTCCTGCTGCCTGCACATTCAGTTGTTGCTCTGTCGCTGTCACACACAGCGATGTGTGCTTCACAGCGGGAGAGCAACAACTAAAAAGCGGTCCAGGACATTCAGCAACAACCAGCGACCTCACAGCAGGGGCCAGGTTGTTGCTGGATGTCACACACAGCAACATCGCTAGCAAGGTCGCTGCTACGTCACAAAAGTGGTGCCTCAGCAGCGATGTTGCTAGCGATGTTGCTTAGTGTGATGTACCTTTAGTGGCAGCTGTGAGCTGCCATTACCCCCTTCTTACCCCAATTGCCACTGCACCAGGGCAATCAGGAAGAGCTGGTAAAAAAGTGCTGGAACTCTCTCATCTAATGGATCATGCAGCTGCAGCCTATTTTTAGATTGGCGGGCCCAATAAGCACAGGTCTCCCCAGCCTGAGAATACCAGCCCCCAGCTGTCCAGCTTTATCATGGCATTATTTATTTAAATAATTAAAAAAAAAAGGTGCATGCAGTTCCTCTGATTTTGATACACAACCAAGATAATTGCGAAGCTGGGGGCGGCAGCCTGTAGCCGTATGCTTGGTCTGTGCTGGGTGTCATAATATGGGGATACCCTACACCAATTTTTTTATTTATTTATTTTTACTCCAGTCTACAGTGACCGCAGACAGCGCCTGTGATTGCAAGCAGTCATACAGGCTGACACATAGGCTGGGGGTGTGTCTGACTGCACCCAATCACAGACACCAGGCCTGCCAGTGGGCTGAGAAAGCAGTGCATATGGATGAGCAATTATGGTGGCACCAGAAAAAGAATGAGCGGCCTGGAAGCAGTTACAGCCGCGCCAGAGACTCGGTAAGTATAGCGCGCTTGCTTCATTCTTATTTTCTTTATTTTTCCTGTATTTTTTTTATTTCCTGAGTTGCTGGACCTAGATTATTAGTCAGAAATTCCTGAGAATTCCAGGCCCAGTTCTGGCACTTGGGTACGTTTGAAATCGCACCACTCTGGACTTTCACAGTCCGAGTCCGCCCATCACTTGTGATGAGCAAGCACTACCATGCTTGGGTGCTCTGTACTTGTTATAAGCAGTTGGATATTTGGACCGAATACCCGAATATAATGAAAGTCAATGGGGGACTCGAGCATTTTTCCAGGAAATTTTCAGGAAAATCCTTGAGTCCTTCATTGACTTCCATTATATTCAAATACTCGAGTCACGCCCATCCGAGCATTCAAATGCTTGTTACGCGTACTGAGCACCCAAGTATGATGGTGTAGTCTGTACATGCAAGCGTGAAGCACATTGAGAAATGCTTGGATTTCTGGACAAATAGGTTATAAATACCTCATCTAAAATGCACTTGTCTTTTGTGCCCAAAAATAAGCACTCTTTATAATATGTCCCATTAGGTTACATTACTTCCGACTGCTAAGGACATGGCAAAGCAAATTTTTACTCTTTTGAATTTTGTGCATGATCGATGGGGGTGAATTAAACTCTCCTATCTTGTCCCCCCACTAGGAGATAGAATTCTGGAAGTAGATGGCAACATCTCATAGATCTTATTAATAACTGGTTCATCTCTAGAAAGACCTAATGTGTTTGTAGATCTACCACCAGCCTACAAAACATATCTTAAGGCCAGCAGCTGCATTCTCACCTTTTTGTGATTACTACCACCATGCATGTTAGGAAAGCTGCTGTTCTGTGTAAAGTTCTCTATGCTGACAGAGCCAGCATGCATTTGTACCGCCCCGCGGGTTCGGCCGGCAGCCGCTCGGATCTGTGCTCGTCAGTGGGTGTCTCGAGCTCTCCACGGACCCGGGGGTCACGTCACTCTGAAAAGGGGGGTTTGGCGCTACACGCCGGAACCTCGGTGGGGAGATCCACGGCCAGAGCCGCGGTGGTTTGTAGAAGATTTAAGTTCGTGACGCCACCCACGGGTTGTGGTGATTAGATTGACACCACTGCTGCCGTTGACTAGGCCTCCCGGGGACGGTGTTGCCCAGCCTGGTGTTGACCCCCTCCGTGGGTAGGGGAGTGATGGTCCCGGGGGCCCGTGGGAGGCGCTGAGGCGGGGGAATGGATGGTGCTGGCGTGTCGGTGCGGTGCGGCGCGATGCATGGCTCGAAGGCACTGGTGTACTCACTATGATACAACACACCAGAGTCTCTGGTAAACCAAACGGAATGATGAACGGTGCCCGCAGCCGGCTGCAGCTTCCCCTTAACAGATTGGTGGTTTCCGCCTTTCTCCTGCACCTCTTTAATGTGAACGTTATGACTCCTATGCCTAAGCAACGGTAGTCCACTCCCCAGCTTGCTGGGTGTCAGGAGGGCCCTGTTTGCCCGCAGACGCTGGCCCCTTGTGTCTCTATGCCTTGGCGGTGGCTTTACCCTAATGGTTGGGCTGTTGTCTTCAGTCGGGTCTTGTGTAGGAAAGGTCCTAAAGTCCAGTCCTCAATCAGTTGATTCGACTTAGCCTAGTTGTTTCTGGGCCTCGTACTGGGTCTGAGTACCCCTCCTGGTGCTCCGGTTTCCAATCGGTTCCCCGGTTCGGTACCAGCAGGCCACCGTCCGACCCCGGTCCCTACGGATCCACCGGCTGTAATCCCAGCTTCTGCAGGCAGCCACCACCATCTGCCTCCTTGCCAGAGGTGACTGGGCTCCAACCCAGACACCTGGTAGACTACGGCAGGCCTGATCACAGGTCTGCTCTTGAACTTGACTACTCCCGTCCACTGTCAAAGCTAATCTACTTAGAACTACTGTTTTTCCCGCCTCCAGGCCTGTGAACTCCTCGATGGGCGGAGCCAACCGCCTGGCTCCACCCCCCTGGTGTGGACATCAAACCTGGAGGGAGGTGACAAGGGTTTTGAAGTTTGGCTGCTGTTACCTTTCTAGGGAGGGGGTGTGTGTGCGTGTGACTACCTGGGACGACCTGACTAATCCAGGGCGTCATACATTGCTAACCTTATGCTGCAACAACGGGCAGCCAAGGAGTTGGCAAAGTCCCATCTACAATATGATCTAGTTATTAAGCTAGTCCACCACATGCTGTTGCTTCTCCTTATTGATTGTCAGCTGTCCGTCTTTATGTAACATCCCTGTTATGTCACATTGTGACATCATCCAATAAATGATGTCTCACTTCTGTCCATGTTGGCATCATGTCACATGTGAACAATTTAGAAGGCATGAAGGGAACGTCAGGCGATTCATACTGCCCAAACTCTGAATCATTGCCTGACTGCATGATTTCAAGTATATTATTCTCTGAAACGCTCTGGCATATTTTAGAGAAAAAATACTTTGAAGATCTGGCCAGTGACCATAGCCAGAGATCTGACTAGTCCTGCACTTTTGCCAGTGTTGTGGAAAATGATTGACTGGTCTCTGTACACATAAATACAGTATATGGCGCTGGGAAGAGCTGGCCAAACTAGTGTTGGCTATGGTCCCTGGCCAAATCTTCAAAGTATATTTTGTCTAAAACACTATGGCATTTCAGCTGCAAGTGTGCGGCCAAGCTCTAATCTCCAATCCATGCTGCCCACACCTTGGGCTGCATGAATTGCTTGATTGTTGACTTTTATGATGGTTTTCCAGTGATACACACGTTAGAAGGTATTTAGAAAAACAATTTGAAAATTTTACATTTTACTGTATGTACCAGAAAAATAATATCTTTTACCAATGATCTTAGTGTTTGTCAAATGCATTCCTGCTGATCGGATTCCTATGACTTACCATTAAATTCCTGAAATGTGAAGTAGGACTGAATCATGCCCACAATGGTAAATGTCTAGTCTGTGGAATGTGGGTCAGTTATACTTTTTTTGTGAGAACCAGTTTTAATGATTTACAGTAAATGTAACATTCATGACTATTGCAGAAGCTAACGGACATTTTCACATTATTTGTAGAATCCAAATGTTGCCGGTACAAATGTGTTAATCTATGCAGCTAGTGGCCCCTAGTGGCCTTAACTAAAATAGGAAGTATTGCAAAAAATACATTACAACTAAGTCCTATAATAATTCTGTTTATTATTAGCCTAAACTTCTACTAGTCTGAGGTTCCCTGTATGTTTTCTCATGTAGGATTGTCATTGTCTAAAATGTGTCAATTACCAATGTATAATTGTAAAGAGCAGAAGTTTGGTATGTAAAAACAACATGTATGTAAACTGTATACTTTTATGATTATTATTATTAATAATAATAATAATAATAATAATAATAATAATGATAATAATAATAGTGATCACATGGCTAAAATTAAGAGATCACAGAAAGTACATGGCAAAGGGATAGTAAACATAGCTTTATAATAAATAGATGATATACAGTTATGTCACAGTGCAAAGGTAATGAGCGTATTGAATTAACAGTACTGAAATGATTATGTATGCAGTGATGTCACAGTAAAGGCATAATATAGCTTCACAGATAACAGCTAAGGACCACAGTCATACCACAAGATATGGATAATAGACAATATATCATCATACCAGGGGCACACACTGACACACACAAGCCATTGTGTCTGGGCCACCCATCATAACCTTGGTATACACAAGCACATATATGAAATACATGGATTACATACATGTAAAAATGGCATAAACATAAACAGCTACCCCTGGGTTGTATGGGCTAAAGAAGCTGTCCCTAAGATGTAGGGCTATGGCTATGTGCACACGTTGCGTAAAAATATGCAGTTACGCTGCGCTTTGTAGCGCAGCGTAACTGCATGCGTCCTGCGTCCCCTGCACAATCTATGGAGATTGTGCAGGGGCCGTGCGCACGTGGCGTCTAAGAGCGCAGCGCTTCGGCTACTGCCGAAGCGCTGCGCAAAAAGAAATGACATGTCACTTCTTTCCTGTGCTTTGCCGGCAGCTCCTGCTCTGTCTATGGCAGGAGCTGCAGGCAGAGCGCATGGAATCGGCGCTCACTACGGACATTTCTGCAGCGATCTAAAGCGCACATGTGCTCTTCAGATCGCTGCAGAAATATCTGCAGGGCTAGTACGCAACGTGCACACATAGCTTAAGGGCGCTGTCTCTGAGTTGTATAGCTAAGGGCACTCTCTCTGGGTTGTAGGGCTAAGAGTACTGCTCCTGGGTTGTAGAGCTAAGAGGACTGTTCTTGGATTGTAGGGTTAAAGGCACTATCCTTAGATTGTAGGGCTAAGGGCGCGATCTCTGCATTGAGGGCTAAAGGCGCTGTCCCTGAATTGTAGGGATAAGGGTGCTGCCCCTGGGTTATAGTGATAAGCATCCCTGGGCTGCTGTTTATGCTATGAATTAGCTACATCTACTCTAAATCAATCAAAGATGGAATTTGCTCGCTTTGCTTTTGTCGCACCCTATGCAAATCAATAGCTGCCTCCACACTGATTTAAAGGTTGCAGATGGAATATGCTCTCTGTGCTTATTCAGCCCCCTTTGTTAAGTGCCTGCTCACTACATCCCCTCAATTTCAAAGATGGCACATGTTTCTTCTGTTGCACTAGCTGCATCTGCTCAGATTACCAGATGGCACCAGCTCCCTTTTTCTGTCTACACCCCTTGGCTAAGCGCTGGATTTGTCAATATAAAATGCAGCCAGTACATAGTAAAGGAGGTCGTACCAGCACAGGGGAACGGGGACATCTTGGATTTCGAGTTTCAGTGCACACCTCTACACTACTCTTTAATAGAGGCATACAGGAAGTGGACACAAAAGGACCTGCTATCTGGGCTCCCCCTGCATGTAGATCAGATGTATGGGTCCTTGAAGCGTTCCAAATCCTTTAAAGACATACAAGTTGCACCCCATCTGTTACGGTTGCTGCGAGCACTGGAGACTATGTCCAGATTTCTTGCTACTGCACATGTGCGAGCGCTGGAGACTAAGTCCAGATTTCTTGCTACTGCACATGTGCGAGCTCCGGAGACTAAGTCCTATATTGGAGCCATTGCACATGTGCGGGTGACATCATCGCTGACACGAGGTCAGATGTCTCTGACACCTTCTATGCCGATTGGTCGCTGGTCATGTGCTTGTGATGCCTTGCTCGGTGATAGGCCAGCATGACGTCACTCCTGTCGTTCTGGCAGCGGATTGGCTCTGGTGTCCTCCATCTTGGATGAGGCACAGAGTCTATATAAGACCCTGACACATGCCGCATGGCGCTCAGTCCTCTTGGTTCATGCATAAGAGTAGACGCTCTGTGCGCGTTCCTCTAGGCATTCCTCTGTCTATGCTAGGTGAGCGCTACCGGCAGGGTAGCGTTCTTATACCTTACAGCTTCGGCTGCTGTCCGTATCCTTACCTCTTAGGGGAGCGGACATAGGCAGGTGCCTGAGGCACATGGTCTGGCTGGGCCTTGTGGTTCGACTCGTAGGTGGACGTTGCCGCTAGGGTAACGTTCCTTATACTGCGTCTGGCAGTTGTTCGTATCCTCGCACACTAGGGGAGCGAACAGAGGTAGGAGCTTTGTGTGGCTTACGCTGCTGTTCGTCTCTTTTGCACCACTAGAAGAGCGGACCTAGGCAGGTGCCATATCTAGTGGTTCGTGTCCTCACACACTAGTGGAGCGAACGCAGGTAGGAGCTTTGTGCGGCTTACGCTGCTGTTCGTCTCTTTTGCACCACTAGAAGAGCGGACCTAGGTAGGTGCCATTTCGCACACATTGCCTTTGTCTCTGTGATTATTAACAGAGATCATTCCACACACGCTCCAAGTAAGGGAGGAATTGCTTTACTTTCTTATTATATCCTTCTGTGAGTTAACAGAGGTATTGCACTCTGCCATAGTCTGCAGCAGAGTCTTTGCACGGTGGACCCTGACTGTCTGATACTCATTTAGGTTATTATCAGACAGCCCCCCGTAACACCATCCCCCTTCACTATGTCCTAATATCCCCCATCCAGGGCCCTTTCCTGGTAAATTTGTCCCCATCCTGGGCCCATCCTGATATATATGTCCCTAGCATGTTCCCATCCTGGTATAAATGTCTCCATCCTAGTATATATGTCCTCATCCTGGTGTATATGTCCCTATCCTAGTATATATGTCATCTTCTTTGTATACATGTCCCCATCCTGGTATATATGTCCTCATCCTAGTATATATGTCTCAATTTTGGGATATATATCCCCATCCTGGAATATTTCTCTCGTCCTGGTATATATGTCTTCCCTCCTGGTATACATGTCACCATCCTTGTATATATGTCCCCATCCTGGTATATATGTTCCCATCCTGGGTCCATCCTAGTATATATCTCTCCATCCTGTTATATATGTCCCCATTCTGGTATATATATATATATATATGTTTAGCGCCCCTGAATACATCTGGGTGCTACAGGGAACTGCGTCCTTTAGGGGGTTAATGGACTTGTGGGTGGAGGGTGGTGATGTATGGTACCTGGTTTGAATGTTTTTACGTCTTATACTGTTTTAATGTTTTACAAGATTGCACTTTACATTTTATCATCTTTGCAGCCCAAGGACGTGCTGTTGGTAACTAAGGGGGAATGTGGCGCCCCTGACCTGGTCAGGCAGCACTGAGTACTGCACTCAGGCTGAATGAGTACAAAACAGGTAATCCCAAAGGCTGACTAGGGTGTGGACATATAGACACGAAGTAAGCAGGAACACACACACAGCTTAGAGGGGTCCCCTGGGCAGACCCAGGGAGGGGACGTGGCCCTCGCATCCCAGCTAGTGGTGGGTAGTGGGACTAGAGACAGAGAGTTGTGCAGTGGCAGCCAAAGGAGAAGGAGCAGAGAAGCCGCGTCTGGACGGTAGAGCAGAGAAGTGGGACCCTGTCAGACCCTGCACCTGTAGTGGCTGCTGGCAGGGGAGAGAAGCTATCCAGCAGTGCCACCTGAAAACCACCTAGGGCAGTAGCAAGAGGTGGCTGAGTAAGGGGACTGCCGGTAGACCAAGTCCGCACGGGGAAACAGGTCCCCAGAGCAGGAACCCATTTACTTGGCCTGCTGAACCTGCTGGTGAGGGTACTGTATGTGCCTCACCAAACCACACAGAACCCGCAGCATCAACAGCAACGAGGGGGCCCATAAGGAGGATCAAGCCTGGAGCCATCTTATCCTTGGTCTAGGCTGTCAGCAAACAAGTCAGAAAGGGGAGAACGGCAGTTGCGACTTCCCTGGGTGATCCCGAAAGACTCCAGGTCGGGATCACCTCAAAACAAGAAGGGCTAGGAAGGCGAGTCAGCAGTCACCCCTACATCAGCCAAAGGGATACCTGGTTCCACCTGGTTCATCATGGCATCGCCCGGGTTGACTCACAGCTACCATCTGAAAGTGAGTAAAAACCCTGAAAGACATTGCTGCCTGTGTGTGAGTTCTTCTGCGACCTGTGGTACTACACACTTACACTGAGCCCTGGGGCCAGCCTCAATCTCGGGAGGCCACAACAACTGACTGCATCTACCATCAGCCCCAGGCGCTCCCTAAACTGCAGTGGCGGTCACCCCCTGACCGCAAATACCGAGAGTGACGTCACGATTCCCATAGAAGTTAACCTGACCTACCTGTGGCCAGAAGATTCCCATCACGTGGAGTCCCTGAAGACCCTGAGGCGACCTGAAGGTAATGCGGGGCTCCACATAAACATTATGGTAAAAGTTAATGAACAGAGTAATAGTAAATTACCAAAATTACAATCACCACTATGCCCCCTCAGGCCCTAAAGACAGGACATGATTGCAACCATTCTGTCATGGTTTGTCCTCCCGTCCACATGGCTAGGGGGCGGAGCCTTCTCTCAGGCCTCACTTCCGGACCCTGGATGCCTTAAAAGCTGACATTTCCAGTGAACCAGCGCCGGCTATAAGCTTAGCACTGCTTTGCCTGTGATTGCTGGTCCTGTGAGTGATATCCTGATCTGTCTATTCCTGTGCCCCCGTGCCCTTGTCTGTGTTCCGTCCCCTGGTCGTCCCTCCTGTCCTCTGTCCCCTCTCCTATTTCCCCACTCGGTTGCTTCCTCCGGTACGGACCTTGGCCAGACTTTGACTCCGCTTCTGCTCGTTCCTCCGGTCCTGATTCTGCCCGTACGGTGTTTGACCCAGCCTGTCTGACTATTCCTTGCATGCTCTGCAGCTATGCTTCTCAGCTGTGCTTTGAGGTAGTGTATGAGAACGCTGTGTATTCACTTCCTGGTTCTCATTCCTCTGTGTAGTGTCTTCTGCTGCAGAGCTCTGGCTCCCCCTGGTGGCAGCATTACACATTCTAATTCTATCCCACTTGCCTGTCATATTAGAGCATTATGAAAATTAATGTACTCAAACTTCCATTACTTTACTGTAAATAGACACTAAAATAATCATAAAATCCTATTTAGATAGAACAACTGTTATGTCAAATGTGTAACATAGTTGTTTTAGTACATGTAATGGGAAAAGTGATTATTACTAGTACACTTGAATTAAGAAATATGTCCTCATCCTAAAATACTGTATCAGTGGCTGTTGCGAGCCCCAAAATCTCTGCTTCCAGTTTGGTTTAATACAGAGAGCTTTTTCTGTGTCAGCATGTTACCAATAATGTAAAAGGAATCGGCAGCACCAGATTATCTTAGTCTTTAAACTAGCCTTCTTTTGTCTATGACTCTTCTATGAGGAGAGGGCTCACTAAGCATTTGAAATGAGCCAAATATCCAGCCCCCTTCATTCACATCCCCTTCATAAGAGAGAGGACTTTCTCCCCTATGTTGAAACAAGGGATAAAAGATCTAGACAATTGCTGATTTTTGAAGATGAGGGCAGTTTTCTTAAAGGGGTTGTCCACTACTTGCACAACCCTGTCTCATTCCCCTTGTTTGTCCAGGTAAAAATAAATAAGCCTATACTCACCTCCGGTGCAGCCTCGGTTCCATCAATGTCTGAGGTCGCGTTCCTGGGGCCCGCTTTCAGACGTTTGAGCAGGGTGTCAACACAGAGGTCACATCCTCCTCAAATATCTAAAGGTGGGGAGACAGATGCTGGCCACAGTCAGAGCTTGCGTGTCATAATGTCATGTGGTCCCCGGGAACGCAACCTCAAACAGCTGGAACCGCAGCGGGATGAACAAGGGGAATGAATAGGGGTTGCCCAAGTTGTGGACATCCTCTTTAATTCATGTAATTTAGTACTTTTCATATTTTTTCTTTTTTAAACTTATAAAACAACATTTTTTTTATTTTTTTTTTTAACTGGATAACTCTTTTTATAGGATATTCAAATTACGGTATATACAGTATAAAGAGCTTACCAAGAAATTCTAATGGACTTAAAGTGAGTGCAAAAGAAATGAACAAACTTTTAAGCAAGTGGCTACTGAAAATTAAAACTTTAACCCAACTGCAAGTTAAAGGGAACCTGGCACTAGAATTTTCACTGTGAAACTAAAAGAATCCCCTTCTGCAGCTCCTGGGCTGCATTTTAGAAAGGTTCATCTTTCTACTGGCCCCCCTTTCAGACCTAAATAAACACTTTATAAAATCTTACCTTTTCGTATGCTAAGGAGCTTTGCTGGCCACGGGGGCGGGCTGTATTGCATCCGTTATTCCTCCTACTGACGCTGTTTGCCGTCCCCCAGTGTTGATTGACATACATGAGGCCGCCGCCCTCATGTTACTCCGTGCTCCTGAAGTCTTGCGTATGCCCAGTGGCACTATCGCGGGACTGAGCACTGTTCAAATAGCGAGCGCCTGTGATCTTATTGCGCAGGTGCGAGATTATGGACGGCTACTTGGATGACAATGTCATCACCAGCGTCATCCAAGTAGCCGCCCATAATCTCGCACATGCGCAATAACATCACCGCCGCTCGCAATTTGAAAACAGTGCTGCCCAGCGATAGTGCCACTGCGCATGCTCGAGATTATGGGCAGCTACTTGGATGACGCTAGTGGTGACAATGTCATCACCAGCGTCATCCAAGTAGCCGCCCATAATCTCGCACATGCGCAACAACATCACCGCCGCTCGCAATTTGAAAACAGTGCTGCCCAGCGATAGTGCCACTGCGCATGCTCGAGATTATGGGCAGCTACTTGGATGACGCTAGTGGTGACAATGTCATCACTAGCATCATCCAAGTAGCTGACCATAATCTCGCGCATGCGCAGTGGCACTATCGCTGGACACTTCAAATCGCGAGCACCGGTGATGTTATTGCGCAGGCGCGAGATTATGGGTGGCTACTTGGATGACGCTGGTGATGACATTGTAATCACCAGCATCATCCAAGTACGCGCCCATAATCTCGCGCCTGCGCAATAACATCACCGGCGCTCGCTATTTGAACAGTGCTCAGTCCCGCAATAGTGCCACTAGGCATGCGCGAGACTTCAGGAACACGGAGTAACATGAGGGCGGTGGCCTCATGTATGTCAATCAACACTGGGGGACGGCGAACAGCGGCAGGAGGGGGAATAACGGACGCAATATAGCCCGCCCCTGTGGCCAGCAAAGCTCATTAGCATACGAAAAGGTAAGATTTTATAAAGTGTTTATTTAGTTCTGAAAGGGGGGCCAGTAGAAAGATGCACCTTTCTAGAATGCAGCCCAGGAGCTGCAGAAGGGGATTCTTTTAGGTTCATAGCAAAAATTCTAGTAACAGGTTCCCTTTTTAATATGCACCTTTTATTTATTTTTGTGGTGCAAAAGTTCCATGAATATATACATGGAATTTGTTAGATTTTGCAAGACATTAGATTATTACATGTCTACCATGTTACACAAGCAAAAGTATTATTGACACACTTTGCCAACAATAAATTAAGATATTTAACAAGTGATATCAATGCAACTAGATAATTATCTCTAAAATCTTAAGAGTAGTGATGGGCAGACTCGCAGATACACAGGATCTCTGCAGCCTAAAAATAGCAGCCCACAGCTGCCTCAAAATAGGCACATCCATTACATGCGCCAATCCTGGCGCTTAGCTGGCTCATGCCATTTACCTTGGAGCAGTGACAATTGGGGTAAAATAAGGGGTTAATGACAGCTCTGATTTGTCAAAAAAAAATCTGTCAGCTGTCATCAAGCCTGATGTTAGTAATGGGAAGGGGTCTATGAGACACCTATATTACTAGTTTTGTAAGTCTAAAGAAATAAACATAAAACACAGAGAAAAATCCTTATTAAAAAACCACACCCTCTTCCTCCAATTTATTAGCCTCCAAAACACCCAGGTTTGACATAATCCACACAAGGTCCCACGACGATCCCAGCTAAGTGTGTGGTCACATTAGAACACATGACCGATCACTGCGGCATCAGAGACACACTGATTGAGCAGCAGCAATGAGTTTACCTAAGGTCATAGCGGGTAGTTACCTCGTGTGCATAATGTCGGACCTGCAGGTATGTTTTGGGGGTTAATAAATTGGACAAAGAGGGTGTTTTGTTTTTTTTATATAAAGGATTTTTCTCTGTTTTGTGTTTATTTATTTTTACTTACATAGACCCTTTCACAATACACATTTGACAAATCACAGCTGCCATTAACCCCTTATATTACCCGGATAGCCACTGCACCAGGGCAATATTGATGAGCCAAGTAAAGCACTGGAATAGGCACATCTAATGGATGCGGCAATTTTGGGGTGGCTGCGAGCTGCAATTTTTAGGCTGGGGAGGGCCCAATAATCAAGGGTCTCACTAGGCTATCAATAACAGCCCACCCCCGCCGTCACTGTCTGATTTACAGTAACACGGACTTCCCTAAGAGGTCCATGTTCGGGGTTCATGCATGGATACTAGGTGTGCAGTACTGACACTGAACTTTACAGTTCAGGATTGCACATCACTAGTCTTTTCACAAACTTGATGTATTTTTCATTAAAAATGTAAAAACTTCTGAAATGCTTAGAATTGCCTTCAGTTACCTAAGAAACATCTGACTAAAAGACCTGAAATCACTGAAGCAGAAAATGTTTTGAAAAATAAAATTTGTGTCAGTCTCACAAATTTTGGCCCCAACCATAGTTAGCTGACCTTGTCTCCTAGATGAGCAGAGTAAAGCCTGCTTTACACGGGACGACCGATTGTGCGATTTCACAATCAATCGTACCTGCCCCCGTCGTTTTTGCGTCACGGGTAAATCGCTGCCCGTGGCGCACAAACCCATTTAACCCCCGTCACACTGACTTACCTTCTGGACGACATTGCTGTGGGCGACGAACGTCCACTTCCTGAAGTGGCAGTGACGTTGGGCGTCACAGCGACGTCACACAGCCGCTGACCAATAGAAGCGGAGGGGCGGAGATGAGCGAGATGTAAATATCCGCCCACCTCCTTCCTTCCACATAGCCGGCGGGTGCGCGGGACGGAGGTAAGCTGCTGTTCATCGTTCCTGGGGTGTCACACGGAGCGGCGTGTGCTACCCCAGGAACGATGAGCAACCGGCGCCATTTTAATTAAACGAGATTATGAAACCGAGCGACGAGTACACGACTCACGATTTGTGAACGATACTGCGTCACTCGGAGGTGTCACACAGCCCGACGTTGCAAGCGATGCCGGATGTGCGTCACAAAAAACATGACCCCAACGATCTATCGCACGATAGATCGTCTCGTGTAAAGCACCCTTTAGGCCGGCGTCACACGGGACGATATATCATGCGATCGCACCCACCCCGTCATTTGTGCGTCACGGCCAATTTGTTGCCCGTGTCAAACAAAGTCAGTAACCCCCTGTCATACGTACTTACCTCCCAAACGACCTCGCTGTGGGCGGTGAACATCCTCTTCCTGAAGGGGGAGGGACATTTGGTGTCACAGCGACGTCACACAGTGGCCGCCCAATAGAAGCGGAGGGGCGGAGATGAGCGAGACGTTACATCCCGCCCACCTCCTTCCTTCCGCATTGCCGGCGGGACGCAGGTAAGCTGTGTTCGTCGTTCCCGGGGTGTCACACGGAGCGATGTGTGCTGCCTCGAGAACGATAAACAACCGGCGCGCAGAAGGACGATCGATTTTTTGAAAATGAGCGACGTGTCAATGAGCAACGATAAGGTGAGTATTTTTGCTCGTTCATAGTTGCTAGTAGCTGTCACACGCTACGATATGTCAAACGATGCCGGATGTGCGTCACTAACAACGTGACCCCGCCGACATATTGTTAGATATATCGTAGCATGTAACGGGCCCTTTAGACAGCTGTCAGTAAGCGCTATTGAGTACCTAGTACCTCAAACCCCACAAAAGTGTGTAATCTACAAGATTATTTTGCAGGGTTTTGCAGTGCCATCAGCCTCCTGAGGATGTACAGACGTTTTATTGGGGCTCAAGGAAGCAGTTTGCACAGTGTAAACTCCCTTGCGTAAACTTCATACGAATTTAAAGGGATGCACTAACTTCTCTAGCTAGCTCACAACACAGGTGATTATGCTTTTATGAATTTCCTACCTACTGTACATCATTAAACAAAGTTGCAACTTGGCCTTATACTTTGCATGCAGTCATTCATCTGCAGCTGAAGATGGCAATAATGAATTACCTGAGCGACCACCGACTTACCTGTGTATGGAAATGTCACCAAACATGTTTTATTTGTACACAATCATAGATGTAAGGTTGTGTGAAGGAGGACATTCTGCTTTGTTATGTGCTAATATATTCATAAGCAATATAACTGTCAACGCATGTGTGCCGGGAGAACACAATAAAAGCTAATAAAAAGTGTATAGATATAATTACATTGACAAAAAAGACCCAAGCGATGCTTAGCAATATCTACACCAAGAATTAAAAAGTGAAACAGAAAAAACCAGGTGCAGAGCTGCGATACTGCGGGCACCAGATTTCCTTGTATTTTATTCACCGGCAGATGTCCCTGGAGACATCCATAAAAGACTGAGCACAGAGCAATAATTAAACATTAATTATAGGCAGAAATTCAGTGCGCGGAGACTTTGTTTTATTACATATCATCTATTTTAGACACCTTCAATCTGAAGTGAAACTGTCATTTTCGATAGGAGGGAATGCAAGGATCTTTTTTTAGATTTCATTAATATGGATTATGTCTTTTTGCTGTGTGATTTATCATATTCAGCTGCACTCAGGATAAATCAAGTGATCATGTACTGTTATCTGTATATATTAAAGGAAATACCTGATTCCCTGCCCATAATTAAAGAGTAACTAGACTTTCTTACTGTTTTTTCATATGCACCAGGCAATTTAAATTGCTTGCAGATTGGTGGAGGTCTGAGTCCTGGGACCCCCACCAATCACTTAGCCCCCTTAACAGCTGATTTCATCAAGCAGTAGTGCACAGCTGTGATATGAAACATATCCTTTTTACCCTGTTTCCCAGAAAATAAGATACTGACTTATTTATTTTTTTTTTGTCCCTGAATAAGTGCTAGGGCTTATTTTCGGGTAGGGCTTATTCTCGGGGAAACAGGGTTGGGGGACGTTTGCTCCTCAAAAATCCAGATCCCCTTCCCAGGAGAGGCATATTTACCAGACCCCAGGATGTCTGCTTCGCTCCCAGGTCTTCCTGCGATCCTCGTGGGTGCTCCCAGCAGATATGCTGCACGTTGTCTTCCCCCACTTCTGGCCAACACACACACACTCATGCACACTCATGCATGTGTGGCACCCCTGAGGATCAGTATCTGACTTAAGGTATAGTACTCATCCCGGGTGAGGAAGAGGTTAGCCACTAGTTTTCACACACACACACACACACACACACACACACACGCAGCTCAGGTGCTTTCCCACTGTAACTGGGCTAAAGATGATCACCATAACAACGGGTTTTCCCAAGCCACCAGTGAGTCATCAGGAAGGTGGGGGCAGCACAGGGGAAGAGAGTGAACACACATTCACCTCAAAATAGTCTGAGACTCAGAACAACACGGTCACTATAGAGAGTGCTTAAGAGATTTTATAGTTAGGACCAGACAGACTGGAAAGAGCAAGAGATGATAGTGGAGGAGCTGGCTGACCGGTAACTCCTGTGGGATGAAGGAGAAACATGGTTGCCGAGGGGAGAGTTTCATTGCTCCCTTGGAACCGGCGCTGTTCAGGGTGCAGAGCCCCAGGCTGGAACATACTCTATGTTGGACCACCAGAATCTGCTGGACAGGGGATTTCCACGTCCCTCTAGGCACCACAAGGTCCTGGAGCACAGTGGTACATAGGGTCCGGTGTCGTGATTGCAGTCAGGCCCCACGGTGGATCCGTTCCACCTGCACATGGGACAGGAACTTTAACACCACACTGGGGTCCCAAAGCACGTCAGGTCACGGGGATCCACACTAAAAAGTGCAAGGAGGAAGGGCCCACAGACTACCGTCCCGGTTCTGACCTTTGACTTACCCGGTATCGGCTGGAGCTCAATTGCAGCGGAGAACAGTGCCTCCGGGCAGTCCACGAACTGTGAGTAAATAATCTGGAACGGCAATTGCCATGTCACTCCTTCATTGTCGGCGCAGTTGCCCCGCGCTTCAGCACCAACGGCCACTACCACCTCCATCATCCTCCCTGGGGCCTAGCTTCGCCTGGGGGAAGCTGAACTATCCTAGCTGCAACACCATCCACCCCAGAAGACAGAGACCATAGCGGTGGCTAATCCCTGGCCACAGGTGGTGTCACGAGACAACTCCCAACATCCCCATCCATCACCCATCTTCATCCCATCATCCATTCATCTGCTCCTCCCTTTTATTGTACACCTCGGGGCCACAAAGCTGGGCATGGCCACCTGTGACCTCCCAGACCCGACATCACCAGCCCGATGACGAGTACATTTAACCCCTTGCCCCGTGGGTGCTACACATGCATGCATGCACACACTCATTCACACACACATCAGATTGCACACACATATACACAAACATCAGATCGCACACACACTCACCACATCCAGTGATACTGATTGCTTCTGGCCAGGCAGAGATTCCTGGGATGCAGTGCAGTGGAGCGCGAGGACCTGCGGGTGGAACCCATAGAAGACTTGCGGGTGGAACGTATCGATGCAATTAGTGGCAGTTAGGGTAATATTTTCATGGGTTGATGTCAGCTGTGAATAGTCAGCTGGCATCAAGCCCAGGGGTTAGTAATGGATAAGCGTCTATTAGACACCCCCATTATTAACCCAGTAGGTGTAAAGTCTCCAAGCAACGGTGGTCAGCAGTAAAGTACAGCTATTCCCAGATGCAAGGTATGATGACAGAGCTGTAGGCTTAGAAAAATGCAGAGTATATTTAGATTACTTGTCTGTAATTAACATTTTAAGTAATTATATAATTGCTGATTTTCATGGGAGTCTATCACCCCCCAAACTCGGTTTACACTACTTATACTGACCTACAAGGGACTTAGCCCTTTCAAACCCACACTTGCACTATAGATTTCCCTTTTTTAATTGTATTGAAAAACGGTATATATGGTTTATTGTATATGGAAATTATGACTTTTAGGTGCCCCATTTCTGCCCCAAAATTACGTGCCAACCAACTCCTCTTTCTTGATTGACATGTCTCGCTTTTCGAGAACAAGTGCTGTCTGAATTGCTTCATTTTGTAAAATGCAATAAAAAAAAAATTCTGTGCAAAAAAAGTACAATCTACACTAAATGTATGCTTTCTATAGGGTCTAAAGGGTGCTTTACACGCTGCGACATCGCAAGCGATTTCTAGCGATGTCGTGAGCGATAGCACCCGCCCCCGTCGTTCGGGCGACATTTGGTGATCGCTGCCATAGTGAACATTATCGCTACGGCAACGTCACACGCACATACCTGTTCAGTGACGTCGCTGTGAACGCCAAACAATCCCTCCTTCAAGGAGGAGGTACATTCGGCGACGTCACTGTGGCATCACTAAGCGGCCACCCAATAGCAGAGGAGAGGCGGAGATGAGCGGCCGGAACATGCCACCCACCTCCTGCCCTCCTTCCTTCCTTCCTTATTGCCGGTGGACGCAGGTAAGAAGATGTTCGTCGTTCCTGCGGTGTCACACATAGCGATGTGTGCTGCCGCAGGAACGGCGAACAACCAGCGGCATGCAGCACCAACGATATTATGAAAAGGAGCGACGTGTCAACGATCAACGATTTTTGCCGTTTTTGCGATCGTTGATCGTCGCTCCTTGGTGTCACACACACAACGATATCGCTAACGGCACCGGATGTGCGTCACTAACAACGTGACCCCGACGATATATGGTTAGCAATATCGTTGTGTGTAAAGCACCCTTAAGTCCCTTACAGAACTCAATACATAGTTTAAATGAAGTTTGGGGTGTGACAGACTCCCTTTAATAGCTTACTATTTCCTACAAGAGCATGTGAATAAAATACCGTAAATTATAAAGTACAACAACATTGAAACGTATACAAGTATATTTAAAGGGTCATTTAAGTTCAATGTTTTTAGATCTGGTCTCTCAAAATATATTACTGTACAGATCAGATCAGTAATAAATAGCAAGGAGCACACACAGATAAATAACAGATATGTATTGTGTAATTTTTTTTGCATATGCATCTGATACAATTGTTTGCCCTACTTGAAATAGTACAGAACAAGCCACAGGCAATGGAAGCACAGAGTTTCCAATCAGCACTAACAAGTTCTGCTCTCAGAGCTTCTCATATATGCATGCTTTATCACAAAAGCTCAACATCCATTTGGATTTACAGAAATATTTTTGTGACCTTAAATTCTATATTATAGAACCACATACAGCAACTCCCGTAATATACATTATTATGCAGTTATACATTCACATATGGCAGATTTGTCACAGTCTGTTCTGTAGATTTAAATGGGGCTTTTCTTCAGCCGGTGCCCCGTAAAGGGAATCTACCACCAGGTTTTTGCTACCTCATCTAAGAGCAGCATAGCATAGGGGAAGAAAATGGGATTCCAGTGATGTATCAGTTACTAGACTATTTGCTGTAGTTTTGATAAAATCTCTGTTTTATTTACTGCAGATCTACAAGTTTTCTGAATGCTGAAGTCTGTATAATTCCGCTCACATCTGTGCATAGGTAGAAAGCTGCTAATCACTAGTAGAGATGGGGGGTATATAAAGCTCATGAATATGATGGATTCCATAGCAGCAGGTTTACTAGTCCACTAGTGATAATCTCCTACTGATAAAATAATGATTTTTTTGCAAACCTACAGCAAGCATCCCACTAACTGTCACATAGATGCAAAAAGTCTGTCTTTATATCATGTTCCTCTTAGATTAAGTGGCCTAAACCTCCTGACAAATTCCCTTTAACAACCTAGGATGTATATATCATCATAGGTCTCCCTCCCTTTGATGTCGGCTCGCGCGGCGAGCCAATATTTCCTCACACGTGTCATCTGATCAACCAACATGTGCCGCTAACAGGGGCAGGTTTATCAGTTATCCACCAGCGCCTGTTAACCCCTTAGATCACGCTGTCAAACTCTGACAGCGCTATCTAACGCGCTTCGGCGGGAATTGCACTGTTTCCCGCCTTCATCGGTGGCCCTGTAACACAATTAGGCTATGTGCAAACAGTGCGTTTTTCGCGGCGTTTTTGCGCGTTTTTCAGGTGCGTTTTTGGCCTCAAAACTGCATGACTTTGCTTCCCCAGCAAACTCTATGAGTTTTCATTTTTGCTGTCCGCACACAACTGTTTTTTTAAGCTGCGTTTTTGAGCTTAAAAAAAAATGGACATGTCAATTCTTTCCTGCGTAGCAAAACGCAGAGATCAAAAACGCAGCAAAAAGCAGCCAAAAACGCACCAAATCGTGGTAAAAACGCATGCGTTTTTTAATGCGTTTTTTCGACGCAAGTGCGTTTTTGTGCATTTTTAGCGGCCAAAAACGCACAAAAACGCAGCGTCAAAAAAACGCAGCGTGCGCACATAGCCTTACAGGGCACCATTGGGTTGTCATGACAGTGTGAGGTCAGCTGATGACCCCTGTTAGTGTCATGACTCACTTCCTGTGAATACCGACAGAATGCCGGCACCCACAGGAGAGCAGCATTTCTGCTGTTCAGAGGGATGCTGAAGCACCACTCTGATCAGCAGAATTAGTCAAATCAATAAAAAAAAAAATGAAAAAGAAGTTTAAAAATATGAAAATATAAAAACCTAAAAGTTAAAATCATCCCCCTTTCTGCTTTAAATTTGCTAGTTATCTAAAATGGGAGAGACATTTTTTCATTTTTTATTTATACAAAGCTGTCCAATAAGCTGCACAGGGTGTAGTTTTATTATATGTAAAAGTAGAAGTAGCAAAAGCGGCATGACTCCGGGAACCAAATAAATAAAACAAACTTTTATTCAATCCGTGTACATAAAATTGCAGTGGAGAGACCAGGTGCGGGTCTTCCCAGGTCCTGGGAAGGCCCACACCCGGCCTCGCTACTGCAATTTTATGCAAATGCATTGAATTAAAGGTTGTTTTATTTATTTGGTTCCTGGAGTCATGCCGCTTTTGCTTGTACTTTTTCACATCGGATGGACTTATTAAAGCGTTCACCCATGACCAAGTTTATGTTTATGGAGAATCTGTGCCCCTTCTCTGCTATAACTGGCTTCAGATAAGCTAACCCTTTGTGGTGCAGGACCGTGCTTGTTCTTTTGGTGCACTTTTCTGATATGTCAGGGGTTGTGCAATTATGTATTTATATGTCTGTCTATATGTTTTGTCTGTCTATATGTTTCTACTAGCTGTACTACCCGGCTTCACCCGGGTTAATAACTGCTGTTAACAAAATAGAATGCATTAACAAAAATGTATTCTGCACACAAAAAACACAAAACAAATAGATAGAAATGTAATTATTAAAAGGCAAAAACTAAGCTAATAGAAGCATTTCACAACATATATTTCAACACCACAGATATTTCACACAGATTTAACTAAATTGGCCAAGTAATGTGCCAGGTCTGTCTCTGTCCAGGTCTGTCCAGGTCTGTCTCTATCCGTCTCCCCACCGACATCTTATTACCTACTAATAACCTGTAGTTCCAGGCTCCATTTACTTTAATGAAGGCATTTTTTTTGGAGAGTAACTTTAAAGCGCGGGGTTAAATTTTCCTGTGAAAACATAGTCTACAACGTTCCCTGGGTCACATGAGGTGTCTGTGCAAAATTTTGTGATTGTAAATGCGACGGTGCGGATACACTTTTCGTTTCACTTTTTCCCCAATATGTAGATAGGGGCAAAATTGATTGGTAAATTGGAACGCGCGGGGTTAAAATTTCACCTCACAACATAGCCTATGACGCTCTCGGGGTCCAGACGTGTGAGTGTGCAAAATTTTGTGGCTGTAGCTGCGACGGTGCAGATGCCAATCCCGGACACACATACATACAGCTTTATATATTAGATTAATAGTTTCTCATTTCTACTTAATTACATGTTAATTTGATTTGTGTGGCATTTTTAATTAGGGTTGTCCAGGCTTATATAACATTGCTGGGGGTTTGACACTTAGCACATACATCCACCAATCAGCTGTTTTCAGAGTCGGCCCAGCACAGCTCAACTCATTGTGTAACAGCTATTGAAAGGAACTGCAGCTCAGCTCCTATTCACTTGAATACTTTTTTGTGGGGTTGTGCCTTCAGCTGTATTGTCTTAGATTCTAAGATTCTGTTTGCATTAGTATCATAGTTCCACATACACAGGTTTCTGTTGCTATACTCTGGGACTATGTGCCATGTTATGTCCATGACTTGCTCATAAAATCTGGAGAACATACCATATCAATGGGCTATATACTGTAATTCTGCAATACAGAAAAGGGGTGAGCTGGTTGCTTTGCAGAATTGAGGTCATGGATTCCATTTGATGAACAGCTTCTAGATTCACAGGTATAGAAGAAAGTTCACAGAGCAGATTACATGGGATAACAAGCTCTTTACTCCTTAGAGTAATGATATATGCAGTCATACAGCATTGCATCAGGAAGAGAAACCAAAACCAGGAAGAAAAATAAGACTTTTTACAATACAGTGAGAAAGGAAACGTTACACAACATCGCCATCTACTGTTAGATCAGCATAAAGTCCTCCTTCACACAAACATAGAAGTCCTCATATGTTGCATATACCAACATCATTATCACCTAGGACAAGATCTGCATATTCCCTTCATGTTTGCGTGCGTTTCCTCCCAGTACTCCGATTTTGTGCCTTACTCCAAAAACATACTAATAGGAAATTTAGATTGTGAGCTCCAGTGTGAGCTCCAGTGGGGATAGTTATGATAATGTCCATAAACAGCAGTGGGCTCTGTTGCTGCTATATATGCAAGCATCATTAAAATAAATCCTTTTAAATAACATTAGACTTATGTTAATAAAAAAAAACCCTCATCTCTGATTTATGCAACCAAAAATGAATAGGCTATAATTTTTGTCTCGTCATGTATAGCATGAATTAAATGGCTCTATATTAGCTCAAGATTTACTCCCTGCATTAACAAATTGATGTTTCCTAGCAAATAAAATTTCCTTTTATTGGAAGAAAAATACGAGCGTGCTTAAAATTTAAAGCGTAACAGTCATTTTAATTTTTATTTCATAAATCAATAGTGCACATGAAAACAAGCAACTTCGTAATATATCTTATTAGAGAAATCTGCTTCTTTCTCCGCCAGAAGTAGTCATGATCAAAATTATCATTTGTGAAGTAAAATCTGTATTCAGTGGTGAAGACATTCCCATTACTGAGATATGAGATGGCAGTTGTTATTGATGAGATTCTATGATGATGAGAGGAGGGATTAGTTAGAGCTCTGCCCCCTCCTCCCTCTTTTTTCTACCGTGTTTCCCCTAAAATAAGCCCTATTTCAGCATACATAACTTTTATTGTCCCCTTGTGTTTCTCTAAGGCCCATCTAATTAAGAAAATTAATATTCACCATCCTCTCCCGTAATCTTGCCCACCGCTCTGAGTTCTGCACTGCAACTGCACTCTTCCTGAATATTACCAGTACTGCCAGCCCGAGGATTGCATCGCAATCATCGGCAACTCTCTTGAGCTGAGTGTAACAGCTGCATAGTTGTCTATGATTGCTGGGAGCAAGGGCATGGCTAATTAAGAGAATGAATATTCACCCTCCTATCCTGTAATCTCTCAGTCCTGCACTGCACCCGCTTTTTGCCTGCTGTATTGTAACGGGGTGCCAGGGGTGCCTCGGGGGTTGTAGTCGTGGCCCTTGCTATCAGGCTTACCCCTGGTTCCGCCGTCACTTTGGGGACAGGAGATGTCATGGTGGGGCAGAGTGTGGTGGTGCAACTGTTGTCCGTCGTAATAAAGCACTCTTCAGACGTGTTCCAGTGAAATCAGAAAGCAGCTTTATTGTTCACAGCTTCTTCACACAACCGGCAGACATGCAGATATAGATGGTAGTACACTGCTGTAGCTGGGGGAAACCTGCCCTTGACGTCCTCTCCAGTGGGGATGTGCCCGGCTACTCTGCTTCACCCGGCTCCCACTATTGGCTACCCACAAACCGGACCCACACCGGTCTGCTTCGCTCTTGAGATTCTGCCCGCTCCTTTACTCTCCGGCTTCTCCTTTATCCAGCTCCCACACTCTGCCCCTGCTCTGCTTCTTCTCTCCTGTCCCACCACCAACTGCCTGCTGATCTCACACTTTCCTCAACAACAACTCTTCCCCTCCCCTTTCTCCTGCCGGCTCCTCCTTTCCACTGTGGTGACAGCCGTCCCACCCGGCCACTAGGGGGTACCCTAACCCAATATACATACAATACAATACAAACATTTTTATTAAATAGCATTAACATTTCCGGGCTCCTTTGTAAGGGGTCGGTCCACCCCCTACAGTATTACCCATACTGCCAGCTTAGGCTATGGACACACATCCGGCTTTTCTCCCATTTGTCGGATCCAGCGCGCTCCTGTACAGTGTATACAGAACAGTGGCTGCGCTGCAACTTCTTGGTCACATGCTCCGGTCACATGACAGCACATAACCGGAGCTTGTCGCGCAGCCACTGTACTGTACACAGTGTACGGGAGCACGCCGGATCTGACAAACGGGAGAAAAGCCGGAGGTGTGTCCTTAGCCTTAAGGATCGCATTGCAATTGCTGGCAACTCTCCTCAGGTGAAATTGACAGTGTGTATATCTATGCAGCTTTTAGGCTATGTCCGCATGTTGCTTTTTACCTGCTTTTTACCTGCTTTTTTGCTGCTTTTTCAACTGCAGCGTTTAATGCCAAAATGGTTGTGTTCTGCTTTTCAAGCAAAGTCTATGGGAATTTGTGTTTCTTGTCCGCACTATGCAGTTCAAACTGCAGCCTTTTTGTTGCAGAACTTTGGTCAAAAACTCAGCTTTGCAGTGCAAAACCCAAATGGCAAAAACAACTGACATGTCAATTGTTTTTGCCATTTGGGTTTTGCAGTGCAAAGCTGAGTTTTTGACCAAAGTTCTGCCACAAAAAGGCTGCAGTTTGAACTGCATAGTGCGGACAAGAAACCCAAATTCCCATAGACATTGCTTGAAAAGCAGAACACAACCATTTTGGCATTAAACGCTGCAGTTGAAAAAGCAGCAAAAAAGCAGGTAAAAAGCAGGCAAAAAGCAACGTGCGGACATAGCCTTACACTCAGCTCAGGAGAGTCACAGATGATTGCGATGTGATCCTGAGGTAGGCAGTACCGGGAATACAGCAGGCAGAGTGTAGGTGCAGTGCAGGAATCAGAGTGGTGGACGGGATTACTGGAGAGGAGGGTAAATATTATTATTTTTTTTTTTTTAAATTAGATAAATTTTTATTGAACAATTTTGGTACGGAGAAACAAACCGCATACCTACAAATATGCCAAGTATTCCCGTTCGCCCCCTCCCCCCATCCAAACCTGTTCCCTTAAAGACTCAACATGCAATATATTTAACAATACAGTTGTCATATACGTAACAAGGCATAGATCATCAACCACTGATAGATTCATTGATTAAGACACCTGAATTTTGACCCAGTACCTCAACTCATTCCCGGAAAGACAGGCTAAAACAGGCCCGCCAACAGGGCTCTAGCCCAGGTCAGTGTCGCCGGGGCCAGATTAGGAGTATAAAGTCATGGAGCCCATAAATCTTCAAATTTCCTATACATTCTCCTTTTTTGGTAGACGTATTTCTTAATTCTGAGGGTATGATTTACCTTATCGAATAACTCTTTGGTGTCTGGGGCCTTACTATTTTTCCAATGCAGCGCTATTACCTTTTGTGCTTGGTATAAAATACGAGCGATGGCAATCTTATGGCTTTCTGGGATGGGAAGCTCTGCAGTATACCCTAGAACACGTCAGAGGTCTACGATCTGTCCAACAGTCATATACTGAGACAATAAGGTCAAGCACTCCCATCCAATATCTTCTCAGACATGGACAGATTCACATAAGGTGGAGAATTTTAATTTTCTTAATTAACCATGCTCACTGCAATTATTGATGGCATTCCTGATCTGAGAGTGACAGTGTGTATGTCTATGCAGCTGTCCCTCTCAGCTCAGGAGAGCCACCGAGGATTGTGATACGATTCTTGGGCACTAATACAGCAGGCAAATATAGATCACCCCCAAAAATAAGCCTAGCGCATTTTTCAAAGCACAAAAGAATATAAGCCCCTGTCTTATTTTCGGGGAGACATGGTACATGGAAGCTCATCAGTAAGAACTGTCATCTCTTATCTCAGTAATAGGAAAGTATTCACTGATACAGATTTACCTCAGAATTGTGAATTTTGATAATGGCTAATCCATTCTGAACTGTTTCTTGTTTTCTTATGCTCTAATTTAACATATATATACAGTATATATAATGTAACGTTGCTTACCGCAACCTGGAAATTACACTCGCCTGCAGCGTTGCTAGGCAGCTTAGCCAACATAGGTATCACTGTCTCTTATAAAACTCAGCAGTTTATTTATTATACTCAACATAAACTGCTAAACAAAATGTAACAAAGCCTCTCCCGGCTTAAAGGAAAATATAACACATCCACACCCCGTGGGCTTCCAGTCCAATTAAATGTCCATAGTGGAGTCTCCACACTCTGGCTCCTGCCAGCATACACCACTCACTGTAGTTCCTTCCTGCAGCCTCCAGCCCTCTCCAGCCAGGCTGCAGTATTTTCCCCAGTCCTCACCTGGACTGATTTCCAGAAGTCTCTCTCCAGTCTTCACACAGACTGAGACCTCCAGCACACATCCTCCATGTGCAGCACTCTCAGACTTCTGTCTATCTCTGGCCTAAAACACACGTCCTTGAAAACCACGCACGTGTAAAACGGGCCGTTTTTCGGGTCCGTTTTCCGTTTTTTAGGTCCGTTTTTATGGTATGTGTGGCCTGCGTGTGTATCCCGTATGTTAGCCGTATGTGCGTGTGGAATGTCCGTGTGTGCGTGAATGAAATAACTGACATGTGTTTGTGTTGTCCGTGTGAAATGTACGTGTGTGATGCAAAATGTCGTTACTACATGTCGGAAGACAGAGTAGCGGGATGAGAATGAACTCGGGTGAACTTCACCCGACTTCATTGTCATGCTGCGGCTCTGTCTGTGCCGTGTACTGATTAGCGGTCACCTGTGAAGGATTCACCGGTGACCGCTAATCCCCCGAGTGACTAAAGTGTCCCCCCCTCTCTCATACTCACTGATCCCCGATCACCGGCGCTGCACGGCGTTCACACTGCTCCGGCGGCTTTTTCTAATTTGAAGAAGCCGGCCGCTCATTAAACAATCTCGTATTCCCTGCTTTCCCCACCCACCGGAGCCTATGATTGGTTGCAGTGAGACTATGGAGTATAGAAATAAATAAATAATTAAAAAAAACAGCGTGCGGTCCCCCCCATTTTAATACCAGCCAGATAAAGCCATACGGCTGAAGGCTGGTATTCTCAGGGTGGGGAGCTCCACGTTATGGGGAGCCCCCCAGCCTAACAATATCAGTCAGCAGCCGCCCAGAATTGCCGCATACATTATATGCGACAGTTCTGATTGCGCTACTCACCTCATTTGTTGCGTGGAGCTGACAAGAGCGGCGGTGTATTCTGCTGCTCCTGTCACCTGTATGCAGCAGAGCTGGATGCGACGCTGGAGGTCCGTGGATTACGCCGGACATGGAGGGCTTTGTCTGGGTTAATAAATTGGTGATGAGGGAATGTGTTAGTGTTTTTTATTTCTAATAAATTATTTTTTCAGGTGTGTGTGTTTTTTAACTGTCACTTACAGATTAATCATGGAAGGTATCTCGGGGAGACGCCTGACATGATTAATCTAGGACTTATTGGCAGCTATGGGCTGCCAATAACTCCTTATTACCCCGATTTGCCAACGCACCAGGGCAAATCGGGAAGAGCCGGGTACAGCCCCAGAACTGTCGCATATAATGTATGCGGCAATTCTGGGCGGTTGCTGACTGATATTGTTAGGCTGGGGGGCTCCCCATAACGTGGAGCTCCCCATCCTGAGAATACCAGCCTTCAGCCGTATGGCTTTATCTGGCTGGTATTAAAATGGGGGGGGGACCGCACGCCGTTTTTTTTAATTATTTATTTATTTATTTTACTGCACAGTATAGACACGCCCACCGGCTGCTGTGATTGGGTGCAGTGACACAGCTGTCACTCAGCGTGGTGGGCGTGTGTGACTGCAACCAATCACAGGCGCCGGTGGGCGGGTAAAGCAGGGAATACGAGATTGATTACTGGGCGGCCGGCTTTTTCAAAATAGTAAAAGCCGCCGGAGTTTTTATAACAGCCGTGCAGCGCCACGCTGGAGATCGGGGAACGGTAAGTATGAGAGAGGGGGGGGAACTGACCGACAGACAGCAAGAGGGACAGATAAGACAGAGAGACCGACCGACAGACATAGAGACCGACTGACGGACTGAGGGAGAGAACGAAACAGAAAAAGAAAAAAGACCGACATCACATGAAAAAAGCACAAAACGTACAGGGAGCAAACAGAGATGCGTCCGTGTCTCTCGGACGTGCGCACAGACCCATTGACTTTCATTGGGTCCGTGCTGCGTGTTGCGTGCAGAAAACGGACATGCTTCCGTGCAAAACGCACACAGGTACGGATCACGGACACGGACAAACGGACATGCATCAAAAACGCACGTGGAGCTTTTATCATACAATAACATTGGTGCACGTTTGGCCGTGTCTCCAGTATACACAGAAACGGACCAAACACGCACGTGTTTCACGGATGTGTGTTTCAGGCCTCTAACAGTTTCTTAAACCTAACCGGACACACCCACAGGTGGAGGTATGTGATTCTCCATCACACCGGCCATTGTTGAAAGGGAACCTGACCCTTAATTACAACCCCCAAGTTCTGTGGAACTACAGGTCCCACGGTCACACCTTCAGTTCAATATCGCAGGGTATCCTTCTCCACTGCGACACACAGCGACCATCCACAGCATTGGTGGTCGCTACCTCACAATATGTACACAGTATATATACAGTTAGGTCCAGAAATATTTGGACAGTGACACAAGTTTTGTTATTTTAGCTGTTTACAAAAACATGTTCAGAAATACAATTATATATATAATATGGGCTGAAAGTGCACACTCCCAGCTGCAATATGAGAGTTTTCACATCCAAATCGGAGAAAGGGTTTAGGAATCATAGCTCTGTAATGCATAGCTTCCTCTTTTTCAAGGGACCAAAAGTAATTGGACAAGGGACTCTAAGGGCTGCAATTAACTCTGAAGGCGTCTCCCTCGTTAACCTGTAATCAATGAAGTAGTTAAAAGGTCTGGGGTTGATTACAGGTGTGTGGTTTTGCATTTGGAAGCTGTTGCTGTGACCAGACAACATGCGGTCTAAGGAACTCTCAATTGAGGTGAAGCAGAACATCCTGAGGCTGAAAAAAAAGAAAAAATCCATCAGAGAGATAGCAGACATGCTTGGAGTAGCAAAATCAACAGTCGGGTACATTCTGAGAAAAAAGGAATTGACTGGTGAGCTTGGGAACTCAAAAAGACCTGGGCGTCCACGGATGACAACAGTGGTGGATGATCGCCGCATACTTTCTTTGGTGAAGAAGAACCCGTTCACAACATCAACTGAAGTCCAGAACACTCTCAGTGAAGTAGGTGTATCTGTCTCTAAGTCAACAGTAAAGAGAAGACTCCATGAAAGTAAATACAAAGGGTTCACATCTAGATGCAAACCATTCATCAATTCCAAAAATAGACAGGCCAGAGTTAAATTTGCTGAAAAACACCTCATGAAGCCAGCTCAGTTCTGGAAAAGTATTCTATGGACAGATGAGACAAAGATCAACCTGTACCAGAATGATGGGAAGAAAAAGTTTGGAGAAGAAAGGGAACTGCACATGATCCAAGGCACACCACATCCTCTGTAAAACATGGTGGAGGCAACGTGATGGCATGGGCATGCATGGCTTTCAATGGCACTGGGTCACTTGTGTTTATTGATGACATAATAGCAGACAAGAGTAGCCGGATGAATTCTGAAGTGTACCAGGACATACTTTCAGCCCAGATTCAGCCAAATGCCGCAAAGTTGATCGGACGGCGCTTCATAGTACAGATGGACAATGACTCCAAGCATACAGCCAAAGCTACCCAGGAGTTCATGAGTGCAAAAAAGTGGAACATTCTGCAATGGCCAAGTCAATCACCAGATCTTAACCCAATTGAGCATGCATTTCACTTGCTCAAATCCAGACTTAAGACGGAAAGACCCACAATCAAGCAAGACCTGAAGGCTGCGGCTGTAAAGGCCTGGCAAAGCATTAAGACGGAGGAAACCCAGCGTTTGGTGATGTCCATGGGTTCCAAACTTAAGGCAGTCATTGCCTCCAAAGGATTCGCAACAAAATATTGAAAATAAAAATATTTTGTTTGGGTTTGGTTTATTTGTCCAATTACTTTTGACCTCCTAAAATGTGTAGTGTTTGTAAAGAAATGTGTACAATTCCTACAATTTCTATCAGATATTTTTGTTCAAACCTTCAAATTAAACGTTACAATCTGCACTTGAATTCTGTTGTAGAGATTTCATTTCAAATCCAATGTGGTGGCATGCAGAGCCCAACTCGCGAAAATTGTGTCACTGTCCAAATATTTCTGGACCTAACTGTATATAGATATATATATATATATATATATATATATATACATATATGTAAATAAATATATATATATATATATATATATATATATATATATATATATATAAACCCATGAGTTCAACTGACCTACACCTAGCTGTCAGTGTAGATAATCATAATGTTTGTTTTTATGTCGTTCTATGGTTGGGTGAAGAATAACTAATGATTTGCAGCCTTGTATCAGAAAAGGAGAAGTTATGGTTATAGTGATACAATAATTAAGCCACTATATTCAATAGTAAATACTGTACTGGAGTAACCCTCAATGGGAACGTGGGGTAAAACAATTGTAGTTCGTCTCAATAGTTTTTATGCAATTGTGAAATTTTTTTTCCCTTTTAACAATGCAAAGAAGGCATGGTGGGAGTCATGATGTTAAAATATAGTATGACTAAGAGGAACATAGTTACTCAGAATCCCACTGGCTTTTTAAATAATACATTGAACTTCAATATTTAATTTCAGTTTGAGTAATTTCCTTGTTGCCTTGAGTGGTAGCTAACAACTCGACTGAAAAATTGTGAAATAAAAAAAAAAGTATGAAAAAAAGGAGACAAAATCAGATGACAACAATCATCAGTTCCATAAATTCATCTTATACCAAAGAATATGAGGGGAGCATCAATAGAAGGAATGAATTTGTCTCTGAACTCATCTTCTTACCAGAGTGAAGACATTGCACAAAGCTGGTGCCCAGTGATGGAACAAAGGGTGGGCGAAGGTAGACGCTTGCCTTGGGTAAATCTAAGGGGATGAAATGTCTCTTTACTTTCTACTTTCCGCTCAATGCCATACATGAGCAACTGGTTATGTCGCGGGCGGGGAGGGCGCTGCGCTCACCGTGCTCGGGTCCGGCGCTGCTGCTGCTTGGTGGCTCGAGCGTCGGGCCGGATCCGGGGACTCGAGCGGCGCTCCTTGCCCGTGAGTGAAAGGGGAGTAGTTTGGTTTGGGGATTTGGTCCGTGACGCCACCCATGGGTTGTGGTGAGGTTGGACACCACCGCTGCTGTTGACGGGGATCCCGGGAGCGTTGTCGGGGAGCAGCCGAGATGTTTTCCCCCTCCGTGGGTAGGGGGTTGGTGGTCCTGGGGCCCGGTTAAGGTGACGGGGAAGCAGGGCTGGGCAAGGTGCAGGGGGGCGCTTGGACTGCGCAGCGCGGTGCGGGATGGCATGGTAGTACTCACTCAGCCACAAACGGATGCAAGTCTCTGGTAAAACAAACGGCTGGATGGACGGGTCCCACAGCCAGCTGCTGTGGTTTCTCCCGGACGGTTGGTGGTGGCTGCCTTTCCCTGCACCTTTTGTGTATCTTCGGTCCCGATGGCTTCCCACCGGTAACCCACTCCCCAGCGTGTATATGGGCTGGAGGAGCCCTTTTGCCCGCAGGCTCTGGGCCTGGGAACTCTAGCTGTGGCGGTAGCTGTATTTCCCTTGTGCTGTTTGGACGGTTGCCTTCAATCGGGTCTTGGCTGTTTGGAAACCCGGTTCCGGTCACTAACAGATTTGACCTGTTTAACGGCGACTCCAAGCCTGGTCGGGGTCCGCAGGCCCTGCCAGTTTGTGCTGGCTTCACTTCGCTCCCCGGTTCGGTACCGGCAGGCCACCGCCCGTCCCCGGTCCTATGGTTCCGCGTTGATCGGCCTCTCCTGCAGACGGCCAAAACCATCTGCCAACCTTGCTCTTGATGCCCGGGCCACGTACCCAGACACAGTCAGTTTGCTCCTCCACTACTACTTCACTCCTCTCCTGACACCTACTCACTTCTCTAACTTATCTCTACACTTACTTCCTTTCCCGCCTCCAGGACTGTGAACTCCTCAGTGGGTGGGGCCAACCACCTGGCTCCACCCCACCTGGTGTGGACATCAGCCCCTGGAGGGAGGCAACAAGGATTTGTGTCTGACTGATGTGCCTATCTCGGGGTGGGGGTGTTGTGTTGTAGTTCCTGTGACGACCTGGCTAGTCCAGGGCGCCACAGTTATACTATGTTGTGTGTGTAGTGAGCGCTTCCCCTAAAGTACAGAGAAGTGTTCATTCCCCACAGAACTGTGCCTGTAACTCACAAGTCCTGCTTCACTTTTGAAAATTACACATTTTTAATATGTATCCGAAAAAAATGATCTGTTGTAAAACTGATGCAAGCAGGTGCGCTTTAAAGCACAAGGTTCAGTACATGTGATGCATCCGTGTAAAATAAAAAGCGGATCTATTTTTTTTATGAAAGCCATTGAAAAGAATATCAGTAGATCATGTGACTTTTTTTCTGGAAAAAAAAAATTTGAAAAGAAGGATGTAATTTTTAATAGTACATTACCATAGGTCTTCCATAGACTGCAATGATATAAAATAAACCCATCTCTTCACTCGTTTTTTAAAGGGAACCTGTCAGGTGCGATATGGACCCAGAACCACAAGCAGTTCTGGGTGCATACTGCTAATCCCTGCCTAACCGTCCCTGTATCTAGTAGCATGATATTCCTTTGAGGTTCCATGAGGTTCCTTTTTTTTTTTTTTAAATCATATAGAAAAATGGATTGAAACGAATCGTTCACAAATGTGTATCAAACTGATACTCATTGGACAAATGTTTTTCGTATTGAATTCTATGTAAATAAAAACGTATACACCTTAATACATTTTTCTATAGTACAAATGGATATGTCAAATACACTATAAAAATTAAATGTGTACCAGGCCTGACAGGTGCATGGTTCATCTATTTGGAAGCTTCCTCACGCAGGGTGAGGAGCCCAAATGGCAACTTCATTAGTATGAAGAAGAGGACAGAGCACATTAAGGGCTCGTGCACACGTTGCGGTTTTTTTTTTTAGTTTCTGCAGCGTTTTAAGCTGCAGCATCACATTGTCAAAATTCATGCGTTCTTCTTCCCCAGCAAAGTCTGAGAATCATACAAAATCTGTGCGCACAATGTTTTTTTAAACGCAGCATTTTGATTGTCAAAAATTTTACAAAATCTCTGCGTTTAAAAAAGCAACATGTCAATTCTTTTGTCCGTTTTGGCAGCGTTCTACATCCATTGAAATCAATGAGTTGTTGAAAAACGCTATCAAAATGCTAAGCAGTGCGTTTGCACTACATTTTTGTTGCGATCCGCATGTTTTTTTGACAAAACAAATGCAGGTCTTTTGGTCTCTTTCTCTCTCTGTTGGTCGGTCTCTCTCTTTCTGTCTCTATCTCTCTCTCTCTCTGTCGATGTCGGTCTCTCCCTCCCACTGCCTCTCTCTTACTCAGCGATCCACGATTACTGGTGCGGCTCTGCACGGCGTTCACACTGTAGCGGCTTCTCCTCTTATGAAAATGCCGGCCGATCATTATTCCATCTCGTATTCCCTGCTTCCCCCGCCCACCTGCGCCTATGATTGCGCTGCTCACTTCAGTCACTCAGGGGATTTGCGGTCACAGGTGAGTCCTTCATGTGTGACCACAAATCAGGCTGCGACACAAAGAGAGAGCCGCGCGATGTCAATGAAATCGGGTGAAGCCCTGACGTCACTGCTGCGGACTCCTACGTCCTAGCACTGACCTCAGAGGTTCATGACAGCACACAGAGACAGAGCCGCAGGATGACAATGAAGTCGGGTGAAGTTCATCCGAGTTCATTCTCATTGCCCGGCTCTGTCTGTGTCTGCTGTCAGCGGGCATGTAGCAGAGTTGAATTGCCGGGTGACCGCACTGACAAAAATGCATCCAATACACATGTAAAATGCATGCAAAATGCATCCAAAATACATGCGTTTTGAATGCATTCTTTTTGTCAACAAGCAGCGTCAAGTCTGTGCATTTATTTCTGCACTAGTCAGGACGCAATGTGCGCATAAACCCTAAGGCGGGCTTTGCACACCTGCGATGTCGGTGGGGTCAAATTGAAAATGACGTACTTCCGGCATCGCATGCGACATCGCAGTGTGTAAAGGCTCGATGATATGATTAACGAGCGCAAAAGCGTCGTAATCGTATCATCGGTGCAGCGTCGGCGTAATCCATGATTACGCTGACGCGACGGTCCGATGTTGTTCCTCGCTCCTGCGGCAGCACACATCGCTGTGTGTGAAGCCGCAGGAGCGAGGAACATCTCCTACCGACGTCACTGCGGCTTCCGTAGGATATGCGGAAGGAAGGAGGTGGGCGGGATGTTGACATCCCGCTCATCTCCGCCCCTCTGCTCCTATTGGCTGCCTGCCGTGTGACGTCACAGTGACGCCATATGACCCGCCCCCTTAATAAGGAGTTGGGTCGCCGGCCAGAGCGACGGTCGCAGGACAGGTGAGTCCATGTGAAGCTGCCGTAGTGATAATGTTCGCTCGGCAGTTATCACAAGGATATCGCAGCTGCGACGGGGGCGGGGACTATCGCGCTCGGCATCGCAGCATTGGCCTGCAATGTTGCAGCGTGCAAAGTGCCCCTAAGAAGGTATCTGGCATCCTGCAACCTGCACACTAGATGTGAACTCATAAGAGCTGGCTGAATGCTAACCGCTCTCTGCAGAGAGGTGCTGATGAAGGGCACTGCTCAGACTTTATTTCTGCTTTATTGTGTACACAAGAAAAAAGGATGGCATAGCCCACAGATAATGTATAGTCTTATTTTGTTCCCCTTATAACTGCCACTCCTTGACTTTCTGCAGACCATGGCAGGAAGTTAATCCATGACAGCGTAGTGTTTTACTAATGGTAATCTTTGAGACTGTGGTCCCAGCTATCTTCAGGTGACTGACCAGGTCCTCCCATATAGTTGTGGGCTGATTCCTTACCTTTTTGAGATACATCCCTACCCCACTGTGTGAGATCTTCCATGGAGCCCCAGACTGAGTAAGATTGATAGTCGTCTTGTGTTTATTCCACTTTGTAATAATCGCGCCAACAGTTGTTGCCTTCTCGCCAAGCTGCTTGCCTAGTATTCTGTAGCCCATCCCAGCCTTGTGCAGGTTTACAATTTTGTCCCTGGTGTCCTTAGACAGTTCTTTGGTCTTGGCCACGGTGGAGAGATTGGAGTGTGATTGATTGTGTGCATGAACAGGTGTCTTTTATACAGGTTACAGGTTCAAACACGTGCAAGTAACACAGGTAATGAGTGCAGAGTAGGAGGGCTTCTTAAAGAAAAAATAACACTTCTGTGAGAGCAAGAATTCTTGCTGGTTATTAGGTGATCAAATACTTATTACTAATAAAATGGAAATTAATTATTTAAAAATCATACAGTGTGATTTTCTGGATTTTGTTTTAACTCTGTCTGTCACAGCTGAAGTACCTATAATAAAAATTTCACAGCTTTCCATTCTTTGTAGGTGGGAAAACTTGCAAAATCGACAGTGTATCAAATACTTATTTTCCCACTGTATGTGTGTGGTTGGAATGAATGCATATGTGCAGACAGTGTAAATTAACTGTATGCAGGTGTGCAGAGTTGTGTGTGCAGATTGAATGCTGGTTTGCAGACTGTATGTAGGCTGTATATAGGTGTGGAAAGAAACTGTATGTTTGTTTGGGTGTCACAGATGTAATATGAACAAATCTACATTTGATGGATGAGATGAGCTATAAAAATTTAAGTGGAATTGAATTCTACTCAAATTTGACTAAAATCCACATTTGCCAAAATGTATTTTTGTGCTTTGCTTACATAAAAACCCATCAAAATGTTTTTTTTAGAAAAATACCCTTAAACTCACCCCCTTGTGCTGAAATACCTGCAACCGCATAAAGGGTCACGGCATCATGACATGAAAGTGTGTCCTGTGACCTTGCATATAATTTTAAAAAGAAGCCAGCTCCTTCCCATGAGTAAAGGTGCTACATTCACCAGAAACTCATTGGTATTTTCATTAATAGTCAGTTTTTGGATGTAAAGATGTTTTTATAACTTTTTTAAAAAAAAATTAAAATGTAATTTCTATAGCGCTATATCCAGCTCTTTAAAATTATGGCTATTTGTGTCCCTGGCAGTGACACACCGTCCAGAAATTCCAGGACAGTCTGTAAAAATACTGCACTTTTTTTTTCCCTGTCTGCAAATTTTTTTATGGCATCCAAGATTTTTTTTGACACTGAAGAAAATGATACCAAATTTTTCTAGTTTGATTTTAATCATCATTTTACAGTTTAAAGTGAAGGCAGTCTTCATATTAGAATTATGAGCTTTAGACACATATCACTTATAATCATAATTATTTTTTATGGTATTCCCATATGTCTTTAAAAAATATTGTCTGTCCATGATTTTTTTTTGATAAGGTGTTTAGAAAAAAATAAAAAGTAAAGTTGGCAATCCTGAGTGATGCTGCCCTGAGCTTCGGAAAGTAATAGGCTGTTACAGTGAGCTGACTTAAGATTCTAAATTGCCTGTTTACACGGATTTTCCCTGGAAATTAGATCCATTCTCTGAAAATTAGGAATTTGATCTTTGGCAGTCACGACTATAACCATGCAGGTCCTTTTTACTGTTGCATCGAAGGAAATATCGTAGGGACCAAAAAACTACGGGTCATCTTATACATCACTTATAACTCTTCTCTAACTTCCAGAACTGGTTTTATTTTAATTTTTCATTAATCTCTTTGATCCTTTCGGACAACAAAAATAATGACAGAATATGCTTCAGAAGGTAAAACAGTTTTATTGCCAAAAATTCTGATTGAATTAAAAAGGCAGGATCCCTTGCTCTGCAACTATTTGATTCCTGCATACAGATGTGAAGAGACACATGTCAACATATGAAAATGAAGTGGCGCACATTGTCACTCCAATATCTGCCATCATTTGAGTACACTGTGATCTGAAACTGTATGTGAATGGTAGCGCCACGCTCTGATTCATGCATGATTAACTTTTCATTCCTGGGAACATTTAGGTCAATACTGACAATTTATAGACATATAAACAGGTGTGCTAGTTTTAAGTAGTGATGAGCAAGCACTAAATTGCTTGAGTATTCATTACTTGAATTGAGTGGGTTCGGCACTTGGAAGGGCTCTATTCAAGTAACCAGTATAATAAAACTCTACGGGGAACGCAAGTATTTTTCCATCAGACCCCCCATGAGGGCTGGGGAGGCTGGAAAATCACTGAAATGGATGGAAACAGAGCTCAAATGGTACCAGCATGGGGAACATGCCTGTATGCACCTCTGACTCCAGGTCACTACTGGGACTTAAAAAATTAAATCATTTAGTAAAAGTGTGGGTACCCTTTATTTTTGATAATCAGCCACGGTAAAGCAAACTGCTGCTGGCTTGTATTGGCCCTTCACAGCCTAAAATTATCATCTCACAGCCGCCCCAGAATTGGCGCATCCATTAGATGTGCCACTTTTGGCACTCCATCCCAGCTCTTCTTGATTGCCCTGGTTCTATGGCAATCAGGGTAATAGGTTAATGGGGTTGATGTCAGCTGTGTAATGTCAGCTGGCATCAAGCCCAAGGACTAGTAATAGAATTGTCTATCAGACACCCCCATTAATAACTCAGTAAGTTAAAAAAAACAACACACACAGGAGAAACATAATTTGTTTGATTAAAGACTTCCCCACACTTTCCCTTGATTGGACTCTCTCTGGCCTGTGATCCGGAGGTGTCCCTCTTTTTACTTATGCATAAAAGTACTGTCCACAGTTCTGTGCACTTCTCAAAAGATAGACACCACTGAACACAGGCCAGACAAAGTCCAAAGTAATTCTGCTGCCTCATTATAGTGAATAGATCCCTCTGGGTTTTCATCTGATTCACGTCATTCAGAGATTTAGATGAAAACCAAGATCTAAGTGCTTAGCTTAGAGCACAGCATAAATGTCCTACAAAATGTTACGTTAAAAGTTTCCAATAAAAGCTTCAACTCAACAAAAAAAAATCCCCTCTCTGCTTCACCATCTGTCAATTGAAACATAAAGGGCTTCCATCTTAGTGGTAACACAAAGGATCTGTAAAAGCAAAATGGCTCTTCACCACCCCAAAGAAATCCAGTGAGCTATGTACTACCAAATCCAAATGTCCACCCTCCCTTCTGAGCCCCACAGTGTACCTAAACCGCAGCAAGAGTCCACATGTCTGTCACTACTGTAGCAATAAGAGTCTGCTTAATTTGAAGGAGAATGTCTCCAGAAGCACAAGTTGGACACAATGTACAGTCACTATGATGTACTGGGCCCTACAATGGCAGATTTGCAAATTTCACTCAGCATATTCCCTGCTTGTTTGTTTCTGGAAAACAGTCATAGGATAAAAATGGTCACTACACCAGTAGATAAATTAGGGGCTCTGTATATGCAGTCCCCAAACTATTCTACGAAAATGTGTTCTCTCTAACGTCAAATAGTCCTCCTTCCCTCTTGAGTCTCGCTGTGTAGCTAAGCAGCGTTGGGTTATTGCAATGTTCAGTAGAAATTGTGTGACAAATTTTGGTGCCATTTTTACCCATTTCTCGTTGTGAAAATGTAAAATCTGGGGCTATATCATTTTTGTGGTAAAAATGTAATTTTTTTTCTTCACCGCCCAATGCTATAATATTCTATGACACACCTGTGGTGTCAATGTAATCACTGCACCCCTAAATGAATTCTTTGTGAGGTGTAGTTTGTAAAATGTGGTCACTTATGGGAGGATTGTGCTGTTATCGCAACTTAGGGGCTTTTCCAATATGATATAACACCATAACATAACTGAAAAATTTGCACTATAGTTTGTCATATGCTCTTTCTCTTCTGAGCTTTGTACTGTGCCTCAAAAGTAGTTTTTGACCACATATGAGGTATTGGCATAGTCAAGAGAAATTATGTAGCAATTTGGATCTTTAATTTTAGTGGAAAAAATGGTAATTTTTAAGTTACTCAACAAGATGTAAAAAATTCTGTGAATTGCCTGAGGGTTAAAAATGCTCACTGCTCCCCTAGATGAATTGCTCAAAAGATGTAGTTTCTAAAATGGGGTGACTTATGTGGGTTTATGCTATTTTGGCATGTTAGAGGCTCTTCAGATTGTGACTTGGCACAGTCTATTGCAGCCAAAATAGCGCTGCTTCCCTTCTGAGCTATGCCGTATGCCCAAATAGTAGTTTTCCACTACATATAGGGTACTGGCGTACTCAGGAGAAATTACACAAAAAAATGCATTGGTCCATCTTCTCCTGTTACACTTGTGAAAATAGAAAATTTGGGCCAAAAGTAACAGGTTTATGGAAAAAAATGCAGCATTTCATTTTCACGGCTCAAAGCTATAACATTCTGTGAAACACCAATGGGTTCAAGGTGCTCACCACACTTCTAAATAAATTGCTTGAGGGCTCTAATTTCCAAAATGTGGTCAGATATGGAAGTTTCTACTGTTTAGGCACATCTGGGGTTCTGCAAACGCGACATGATAGTCCACTATTGATTCCAGCCAAATTTTGCATGCGCCTTCCCTTTTGAGCCCCGCCATGTTCCCAAACAAAAGTTTTACACCACATATGGGGTATTGGCATACTCAGGAGAAATTGCACAATATCTTTTGGGGCTAAAGACTGCTTTACACACAACGATATCGCTAGTGATCTCGTTAGCGATGTGACATGCCCAGATCGTTGTTACGATTTGCCGAGATCGCTCATAGGTCGTTTTGTAGCGGTCACACGTACACATTTCAAAAACAACTCTACATCGTTCAACGATATATTGTTTGACCAAGGCGGTCGTGTGGATGTTGTTCGTTGTTGGCAGGGTGTCAAACGTAGCAATATGTCTGCTGCGTTCCAAACGACGAACAATATTTTGAAACTGAATGACGTGTCAACGATCAACGATTTTCACCCTATTTGCGATCGTTCGGAGTCGCACATAGGTATCACATGCAATGACGTCGCTAACAATGACGGAAGTGCGTCACGAAAACCGTGACCTTGACAACATATCATCAGATAAATCGTAGCGTGTAAAGCGGCCTTTACGCAATATTTTTGTGAGAAAAAGTTACATTTTAATTTTTTTGTTCCACACTGCTTTCATTTCTGTGAAGCACCTAAGGGGTTAATAAACATATTTAGAGTTTTCAACATATTAAGGGGTGCAGTTTTTAAGATGGTTTAATTGTTGCGTATATTCTGTCATATAGGCTCCTCAAAGTCACTTCAAATTTCGTTGGAAAAATGTGAAATCGCTGACAAATTTTTTAACCCTTCTATCTTACTAACAAAAAAAAAATAATGTTTCCAAAATGGTACTGATGTAAAGTAGACGTGGTAAATGTTATTATGAATTATTTTGTGACATTATTCTCTGGTTTAAGGGCATTAAAATAGGTATGATCGAACCCAAATGGTAAAGTTTGGCTTTCGTACCAGACACCAGGTGTCCAAGGCTTGAAATTGAACATGGACTTTTAAAAAAAGTCTGTGTCCCAGTTTGGGTACTGTTCATATGCTAATAAATTTTGTTTAAAGTTTGCAGCACAACCAATCAACAAACTTTATTGCATGCGGAAGACGCCTCTATGCTGCTCTTAATAATGAAGAAAAAAAAAATTATGTGGGATCCCTCCTATTTTTGATAACCAGCACAGGTAAAACAGACAGCTGAGGGTTACACCTTCAGCTGTCTGCTACATATTGGCTAGTTATAAACAATAGAGAGGATCCCATGTCATTTAAAAAAAATATATATATTTAAATAATTTTAAAAAAATGGGGCGGACCCCCTTTTTTTGATTAACCAGCCAAGGTAAAGCAGACAGCTGAGGGCTGGTATTATCAGGCTGGGAAGGCCAATGGTTATTTGGCCCTTGCCAACCTAAAAATAGCATCCTGCAACAAACCCAGAGGTGGCGCATCCATTAAATGTAACAATTTTGGGGCTTTGCCCGACTCTTCCTGATTGCCCTGTTGTGTTAACAATTAGATTAATAATTTTGGGGTTGATGTCAGCTGTGATTTGGATGTGCCACTTTTAGGGTGGCTGCTATCTTCAAGCTTGGAGAGGCCAAATATCCATGGACCTTCCCAACCTGATAATACTAGCCCCAAGCTGTAATTATTATTTTTTTAAATAATGAAAAAAAAGGCTTAGGATCCCCTCTATGTTTGATAACCAGCCAAAGAAAATCAGATGCCTCAGGATTGCAACCCGCAGTTGTCTGCTTTACCTGCACTGGTTATCAAAAATAGGCAGGAGTCCATGTCATTTTTTTTATTTATTTCCTACCTACAATTGTTTGCAGGGCAATTCCCCCCATATTGCTTACTTATGCAGCCCCCTAGCCCTTACTATGGCCAATTTACAGCCATTTATGAGCACAGAAATTCCAGTCCCCATTGACTTATATGGGGCTCGGGGTCCAGGGTCAAGTTCTGGTCAAGTCCAAGTCCTGAACCAAACTTTTATCTAAAGACTGACAAACCCGAAGTTGCAAAATTTTCACCAAACTTGCTATATTTTCACAAATAAACGCAAAAAATATTATCCTAAATGTACTACTAACATAAAGCACAATGTGTCACAAAAAACATTCTCAGAATAACTGGGATCTGGTGAAGTGTTTCAGAGTAATTATCACATAAAGTGACACTGGTCAGAATTGTAAAATTTGGCCTAGTCAGGAAAGTGAAACAGGCTGGGTGGTGAACGGATTAAAGACCAGAATGTGGGTCAGCGCTTCCTCAATATCACCCAGGCAGTGCATACAGTGATTCACAGTTCTGATGATGGTTTAAGGGTTACTAAGTGAAAGAAAAGATGTATGATTGTGTGAAATGTCTAAGAATTTAATTAGAGAGGTTCTTTATCAGTAAGATTTATAAAGATATTTCAAATATTAAATTACTATACCTTCAGTATTCAGAATGTCGTCTATGGCTCTGCAGTCTGCAACATGTAGGCACCATACTTCTAAGAAAACTACAATGTACAATTAAAATTTCATATGAAAATGCAAATGAACAGACATTATGCAGATACCGGATATGTATAATTAGTCTTGACACAATTCTGTCAATGCATTGTGCTTCAGTTCACACCTCATGCCTCCTCCATGGGTCTTATGCAACTTGTGGGATCTTATAGCACAGGATGTGCAATAGTACAATAATAGATTATGCAAAGTATTGGGCTATGGGTATTCACTTATAAATCTTATTACAGAGAAAAGTTTATAGCAAGAAAAAAATGAGCATGTAGTTACAGTGCCTACAAGTAGTATTCAACCCCCTGCAGATTTAGCAGGTTTGATAAGATGCAAATAAGTTAGAGCCTGCAAACTTCAAACAAGAGCAGGATTTATTAACAGATGCATAAATCTTACAAACCAACAAGTTATGTTGCTCAGTTAAATTTTAATAAATTTTCCACATAAAAGTGTGGGTCAATTATTATTCAACCCCTAGGTTTAATATTTTGTGGAATAACCCTTGTTTGCAATTACAGCTAATAATCGTCTTTTATAAGACCTGATCAGGCCGGCACAGGTCTCTGGAGTTATCTTGGCCCACTCCTCCATGAAGATCTTCACCACCATGCTTGACTGTAGGGATGGTATTCTTGGGGTCGTATGCAGTGCCATCCAGTCTCCAAACATCACGTGTGTGGTTGGCACCAAAGATCTCGATCTTGGTCTCATCAGACCAGAGAACCCTGAACCAGTCTGTCTCAGAGTCCTCCAAGTGATCATGAGCAAACTGTAGACGAGCCTTGACATGACGCTTTGAAAGTAAAGGTACCTTACGGGCTCGTCTGGAACGGAGACCATTGAGGTGGAGTACGTTACTTATGGTATTGACTGAAACCAATGTCCCCACTGCCATGAGATCTTCCCGGAGCTCCTTCCTTGTTGTCCTTGGGTTAGCCTTGACTCTTCGGACAAGCCTGGCCTCGGCACGGGTGGAAACTTTCAAAGGCTGTCCAGGCCGTGGAAGGCTAACAGTAGTTCCATAAGCCTTCCACTTCCGGATGATGCTCCCAACAGTGGAGACAGGTAGGCCCAACTCCTTGGAAAGGGTTTTGTACCCCTTGCCAGCCTTGTGACCCTCCACGATTTTGTCTCTGATGGCCTTGGAATGCTCCTTTGTCTTTCCCATGTTGACCAAGTATGAGTGCTGTTCACAAGTTTGGGGAGGGTCTTAATTAGTCAGAAAAGGCTGGAAAAAGAGATAATTAATCCAAACATGTGAAGCTCAATGTTCTTTGTGCCTGAAATACTTCTTAATACTTTAGGGGAACCAAACAGAATTCTGGTGGTTTGAGGGGTTGAATAATAAATGACCCTCTGAATAAATTTTTCACAATTTAAAAAAATAAATAACATTCTTTTTTGCTGCAGTGCATTTCACACTTCCAGGCTGATCTACAGTCCAAATGTCACAATGCCAAGTTAATTCCGAATGTGTAAACCTGCTAAATCTGCAGGGGGTTGAATTCTACCTGTAGGCACTGTATACTTTGATGTTTACATCTACATCTGCGATCCAATGTCTTGTAGCAGAGAAATCAATATTCTTCTTTCTATGTAAACGAGCTGTTCAGATTTATGAGACAAACATAAATCAGCATGGGAATCTGACTACACAGCTTATTTTAATTAAAACGGGAGGTACCAGTGTGGGACATGCAGCTGAAGAGAGCAGACTGTCAGTCGTTACATGTCTCACATTGGTAATGCCCACTTTCATTTAAAATAAGCTCTGGAGGCAGATTCTCAGGGAGACCTGTATCTGGGATATAAATAATTACAATGCTAAAAATAGAAATTCCATGAGTAACCAACAGGCAGGTCCGGGACAAGCTATTTTGGTATCTAGTCAGACAAAGCCGGTGGTGCTCCCCCTTCCCCCAATGAACCCTAACTTCTCAAGTAAAGAAATGGGTCAGAGACTAAGCTAAATGGACCCCTAATGCACTATCCTCCCCTTCTGATGAGTCAGGTAACAAGCTCTTACAACCACTTTCACTAGAATTGTTACCTTTTTCACCAAGAAATATCAGCAAAAGTAAAAAAATCATGATGTACTTAAGCGATGAGGCTCAACAGAGAGTGTGTCTTCAAAGGTACAGTATATATAGAATCAGTAATTTTTTCGAACCATTTACACATTAAAAGGGACAAAAAGTGATATCCATCCCTGGTGTTGTATTCATGTAGTGTTGGTTGTCTTGGTGGTGTATTCATATACTAATGATGGATCTGGTGATGTATTCATGTAGTAATCATAGTTCTGGTGCTGTATTCTTGACCAGAACCATCATCAGTACATTAATACGAATAGAAGAAAGAAGGAACATCCAGCTCTTCAGGCGAGGAAAGCCATGGTCTTTATTTTAGCATGCAGACAACGGATGACATGACCAGCACAGCACTACGCGTTTCAGGGGAAACAATCAATGTTTCCCCTGAAACGCGTAGTGCTGTGCTGGTCATGTCATCCGTTGTCTGCATGCTAAAATAAAGACCATGGCTTTCCTCGCTTGAAGAGCTGGATGTTCCTTCTTTCTTATATTTGCAATATCGGGCTGGGGCAGTGCTTGTCCGTGCTCCAGGGAGAGGCCAAAAGTGAGCTTGTACACGGTGAGCTGATATACATAAATTACATTAATATGAAACCAAAATCATCATCAGTACATAAATAGAACACCAGAGTCATCAATAGTACATACATACAGCACCAGAACCATAATCAGTAAATAAATAAGTCACTATGTCCATTATCAGTACTTGAATATAGCACCAAAACCACCATTTGCATATTAATGCATTACCAGAACCTCAGTACATGTATATGTCACCAGAACCTCCATCAGTACAAGAATACATCAACCTTACATACATACTGATACTGCTCACTTGTGGGCCTGCACCCTGGCCGCCAGTTTGCTGAATGCCTGCAGCCATAGAAAGGTGCGGGGCAGCTGCAGGCTTTCAGCAACGTCAGTTGTTTTTTTTCCCTAAGTGCTCCCCCTTTGGGGAGGTAGGAGGAAGTGACCTAGCCAATTGTCTAACCCTCATGCCAGCCCTGCCAATAGGGAAAGGGAGAGAACAATAACAATCTCACTATATAATCCCAAAATAGCCTTAAAGGTTGTCCCTGCCTGACCACAGAGGTTGACACCCTATAAGGCAACGCAAGAGATGGTGCCCCACGCATCATAGTCTGGCCCTCACAACCCCTATTAAACCTAATATAATCTTACTAACACATAAACAAATGTACCACAAAAGGCTGCAATACAAAGGAAGACCAATATCGCAATACAGATACAATTTTGGAAGCCGTTAGCAAAGCATAATAAAATAAAATAGGTGTATATGTATTGACAATAGTGGTGGCTTCAATGAGCCTGCCCATAGTATGTGTCGCCAACTAGTAACAATTGCAATATGCTATCACACCTAATATTTAAAGTGGCGGGACCAATAAATCCAATGAAGAAATTAAATGGATACAAAACAATACAATGTCTTGTATTGCCAAGAGCTAATAAACCAAAGAAAGAATTACGGTACTTCCCTTTAGGCCTGAAACACACTTCCATTAAAAACACGCACGTGCCGCGAGACACATATTTACCCTGTGTGTTGAGTGTGGTAAGTACGTGTCTCGGGTACGTGCGGTCCACGTGTGTTCTACGTGTGCTATCCGCGATAGCACACGTAGAACCGGTAATTTGCATACTCACGTGGTCCGCGCTGCTGTCCGTGGTGCTGATCTTTTTGGTCTCCAGCCCTGCCGTCTCCCCGCTGCTGCCGGCCGCAGTGAAGTGAATATTAAATGAGCATAATGAGTGGCGGTCGGCAGCAAGTGGCAGCAGCGGTAGAGACAGTAGGGCTGGAGAAGGTGAGTAAATGTTTTGGGTTTTTTTCACTGACACGTGTGTTTTCTCTGGCGCGTGTCACATGGGACCGTATCCACACTACATCCGTGTGGTACGGGTGCGGACCGTGTCACACCCGTGCTGCCGGAGAAAACGTGGACATGTCAGCGTGTAGAAAAACGCACACACGTACAAACGCACACGGACACACGTTCCGTGTGGTTTTAGGTGTGTGTGACTGCTACAATAGGGTAGCATTGCTTAACATGTCTCCGTGCCGCCGGTACGTGCAAAAAATGGCAAACAAGTACTGGCGGCACGGATGTGTGTCGGAGGCCTTACATAGTATCTAAGGTCTTGTCCCCTGCCAGTCAAGGTTCATCAGAAGGCCAGGAAAAAAAAATAAGCTGACAGCGGTCCGGGTGAAATCGGATGCTGCTATGTCCCACAATATCAGGATATTTGCTTTATCAAGATTAACAGCTCATTTACATATTAGGAAAATTGTGGATTACTCTGGAATAAGACATCAAGGTATCATTTTATTCAGCTTCCTATGATCCTACTTAGAGATTCCCTTTAAATCATCTTGTATTTTGAATCTATGATAAGGATATAGATTGTATGCCATACTAAGGACATGGACAAGTAATTCAAATCTTTGCACATAGCTACAGAATATGTAGGTATTAAATAAGAAATTATTTAACAATTGATAGCCACTACATTACTGTAAATCAGAGTTGTTAGCTGTAGGGTATGCATAGGCGGCAGTCACCTATGCCAAAAGCCCATCTGTCATAGAGGAAGACATCCATACCAAAAATAGCACATTATGCAGTGGGCATGTTACAGATTCTGCACAGGTGCCCAGGATCTTCAGGTTATGAGTCTAATGTGAATTTATAGTACATTAAAGAGAACCCGACAGCTGATATGTGCTACCCAATTCATGGGCAGTCTGTGTCAGCCACTCGTTGTATGATTATTGCCAGGCATGTTTGACTCTGAAATACTGCAGTGTTTCAGAGAAAAATATATATTTTAATAGTCACTTGGGACCGAGCCACATTGTGCACTAGTTGTACAGACTTCTCCCCGCCCCCTGACCGTGACTGACAGGTGTTTCCCTACATGCAAGTATAGGCAGAGACCACTCTAGGGCTGCAAACTGGGAGAAGCTGCCAAAGATCCGCCTGTCCAACTAGTCTACAGTGAGGCCGTCCCCGACGGCTATTCAAAAATATGTTCATATCTGGCTACAATCATACAGCCAGTGGCTGACAGTGGCTTCCCATGGATTGGACAGCATATATTAGCTGTTGGGTTCCCTATAAAGTAGCATAAAATGAACAAATCCATCAGAATCAACATTTGATATTCAAGTGCAGCCTCCATTCCTTGTTGACATGACGTCAGCGGTGACATCACGTCACACGTCTGCTTCAGCCAATCACAGGACTCAGCAATCTCATCCCATCTACCGTCAGCTTTCAATACAAAGCAAATGCCTATTCAAGTAGTTTTATCTCTACTTGAGTCCAACTTTTATGTCATGTCTGATTGGCGTGTATAAATTATTAAATAATAAACCCATTTATTTGATTAACACACACAATTTTATATGATGAGACTAAAGGCTACTTTACACACTGCGATATCGGTCCCGATATCGCTAGTGTGCGTACCCGCCCCCATCTGTTGCGCGACATGGGCATATCGCTGCCCGTGCCGCACAACATCGCCCAGAGCCGTCACACATACTTACCTGTCCGGCGACGTCGCTGTGACCGGCGAACCGCCTCCTTTCTAAGGGGGCGGTCCGTGCGGCGTCACAGCGACGTCACTGAACCGCCGCTTAATCGCAGCGGAGGGGCGGAGATGAGCGGGACGTAACATCCCGCCCACCTCCTTCCTTCCGCATAGCGGCCGGGAGGCAGGTAGGGAGACGTTCCTCGCTCCTGCGGCGTCACACGCAGCGATGTGTGATGCCGCAGGAACGAGGAACAACCTCGTTACTGCTGAAGTAACGATTTTTGGGAATTAGGACCCGTGTAGCCGATTAGCGATAAATCACGCTTTTGCGACGATTTTACATCGCTGAACGCTGTTACACAAAGCTATATCGCTAACGATTGCGGAAGTGCGTCACCAAAACCGTGACCCCAACGACAAAATTCGGGCGATATCGCAGTGTGTAAAGCCCGCTTTAATCATGAATTGGTCCATAAAAGAACAGGTGTAGGACATAATGTGTCTGAGTGTTTGGAATTTAAATGTTGGGTAATATGATTTAAGGCAATTACAAAGGGAAGTAAATAAATATCATTTTCCTGTGTAATATAAGCAGTACCATTCTTTTTGCCTGCAGGAGCACTATGATACTAATCTGCAGGAAATGACATGACAGAAGCCATTACTAGAATTACCTCTAAACACACTGCAGACACTGGTATGGGGCCAGTTATCATTGATAAAGAATAGCAAGTCCTATCATACAGTGTGGGCGTCTACAGTACAACTAGAAGAGTACACAATACTAAATACTAAAGCTAGGTTTACGCTTGCTTTAGAGCTTCCGTAAGGTGGCTTCAATGTATGTGCTGTCATTCACCTTAAGAAAAACATCATGCTGCACCTTTTTCTATTAAAAATACACTAAATCAGGCTTTATACACAGCGACATCGCTAGCGATGTCACTGGTGAAAGCACCCACCCCCATCGTTTGTGCGTCATGGGCAAATCGCTGCCCATGGCGAACAATATCGTCGGTATGCGTCACACGCACATACCTTCCTAACTACGTCGCTGTGGCCGCCAAACAAACTATTTTTTAAGGGAGAGGTTTGTGCGGCTTCACAGCAAGGTCACACAGCGGGCCACCAATGGAAGCGGAGGGGCGGAGAGCAGCCACATTAACGTCACTCCCACCTTGTTGCCGGAGGACGCAGGGGTGTCACAAGTAGTGATATGTGCTGCCTCAGGAACGACTAACAACCTGCTTCCTAAACGAGCAATGATATTTGGGAAATGAACGACGTGTCAACAATCAACGATCTTTGCAGTATTTGGGATCGTTAGTGGTCGCTCGTAGGTGTCACACGCAATGACGTCACTAACGACGCTGGATGTGCATCACGAATTCCATGATCCCAGCGACATCTCGTTAGCGATGTCGTTGCATGTAACGGGGCCTATAGTCATTGGGGTTTGTCTGGTACCATTTGTGTCTGTCTTGGGTTAGAACCGTGTGTTGCATCACTTTGGATTTATCTATTATTATAACAGAGCAGAAAAACAAAACTATAAATGCTACTATGATCTTAACATTTAGTAACTTTTAAAAAGTCTTCCCATGTTGAAGGTTGCAGGAGGCATATCTTTTGCCCCAAAACTCCTCTTCTATGTGCAAAACATCCTTATTGAAGATGAGCTGATCTTTCAAACTTTTCCCCAATAATTTGAATTATGCGAAAAATAAATCTGCATCAATCTCAATACCGAAAAGCTTGTAAAATTCATGTGGCCGAGAGGAGAAAGAGAAAGCTAGAACCGTACTGACCATAAGAGCTTACATTCTGTAGAAGGGAGAGGAAGCCACTGGCATTAAGAACTTACACGCTACAGGAGAGAGAGGAGCCCCGCTGACCATAAAAGCTTACACTCTACAGGAGAAAGAGAGGGTCCAACTGACTATGAGTCCTTACATTCTACAGGAAAGAGGACCCTGCTGACTATAAGAGCTTACACTCCACAGGAAAGAGAGGACCCCACTGACCATAAGAGCTTACATGCTACAGGAGAAAGAGAGAGGAACCCACTGATCATAAGAGCTTACATTCTACAATAGAAAGAGAGGAAATCACTGATCATAAGAGCTTACACTCTACAGGAGAGAGAGGACCCTGCTGGCCATAAAAGCTTACACTCTATAGGAGAGAGAGGACCCCACTTACTATAAGCCCTTACACTCTTCCTGGAGGGAGAACCCTGCTGACTATAATAGTTTACACTCTACAGATGAAAAAAAGAGGACCAGGATGATCATATGAGCTTAAACTCTATAGGAGAGAGAGAAACCAACTGATCATAAGAGCGTAAACTCTACAGGAGAGAGGAACCTGCTGACTATAAAAGTTTACACTCTACAGGAGAAAGAGAGAGGACCCCACTGACCATAAGAGCTTACACTCTACAGGAGAGAAAGAGGGAACCCTGCTGATCATAAGAGCTTACACTCTACAGAAAAGAGAGACTTACCCAGTGATTCTGGACATAGAAAATGACACTACCATATGATCTTTGCTCCCCTGAGAACCATTGATCTGTGATGGTCCAAGTACTGACCACAAATGTACAAGGTAATAATAATAATAATAATTTATAAGATGACATAGCTGCAGGGCATTATCGGGAGGTCCACGCAGCAATGCAAAATGACATTACCCATCTCTCTGATGCTTCAGTAGTATGGGATGGTGCTGGGCAAATGTGTTTGTTTTTTGGTGAGCCACGAATCAAAACTCAAAGTGTCCAAATTTGCAGGAAAATCAACTCAAACTCAATCCTCCGCAGATCGATCTCCTCATCTCTAATCCTTATTCTATAACATAGGCAAGTCTCCACACAGGGAAAGCTTTTCTGACAAAAGGTGTCCTTTGGTCTTGCTGATATCTCCATGAGTTGGTGAAGACAGAATCAGGGCAGTATGCATATTAGAAAGTGGCACCTAGTTCGCTGCCTGAAGAGATAGCTTTTCATCAATCCTTTTTTAGCTACCTAAGGAGATGGCCTTTCAATCCTTTTACTGCTGCATCAAATCAGATTTTCTATGTAACATTCAAAAAATGTATGACAGTTTTGTAACATCATCATAATAAAACAACAAACTTATTCCACAGCCTTTTACCTGCTGCAGCAGGATTTGTACAAGTGACAAGGACTTGGCATAGTCTAAAAGGGCTGCCACTGTCCACGAGTAAATGTGACTGAAGGAACCCACTAACAAGAAAGCTTGGCAGGGAAACGTTCCCAATTTAGAGAATTTAATGTGTTATGTTACTTTTGCAGTCCCTTTGTGTCATTCTGCTATTCAACATTAATCCGCAAAGTAAATATTAGATATATAGACCTAAGAAAATTGTAACTCAGTTTTGATAAATTAGGATTATTTTGTAGGGATCTCTGGTGTGCAATCTGAATTACTTTTTTTTACACATAAATACATTGATTCATTTGCAGTACTGTTTCTATTAATAAATGATACATACTTATTTGGAAATATGGAATAACTGAATAAAAATAAGAAAGAAATAGGAAAAATGATCCGGCACTGATTCTCCTTTTAAGATAAAATCTCCAAAGTCTTTATTAGAAATATTAAAAACATCGTGAAGGCCGAGTATGAATCTTTACATGGAAACTTTACGCGTTTCGGACTACACCATAAAAACAACTAGAGTCCTTAATCATAAGTATTCCATGTATAACAGAACGTTACTAAAATAGACTGGCCCCCGGAATGGGCGGAGGGGAGGGGCGGGAGGTTGTAATTGCATGAGAAAACAGGTGGACATCACCATGCATGCAGATAGAATTTTTTTTTTTTTCTTTTTTTTTTTCTCCCATATAATCAATGTGTACATACACCCTTTTGGTCTTTCTTGCCATTAAGAAAAAAGGCACATATTGATTATATTAGGCATATTTTTTGGGAGGAGTTACCTCCATATATTTGACACACAGGTACTGCTGGCAATTTCAGAATATATATAAAAAAACATACAAAAATCTTTTTTTTTTTCTTTCCATATAATCAATGTGTACATACACACTTCATGGTCTTTTTTTCCATCAAGAAAAAAGGCACATATTGATTATACCGGGCATATTTCCCCTTATTTTTTGGGAGGAGTTACCTCCATATATTTGACACACAGGTACTGCTGGCAATTTCAAAATATATAAAAAAACATACAAAAAAATTTTTTTTTTTTTTTCCTATCTCTGCTATTCCTACACACATGGACTTGTGTTTACAGCTTCACTCTAATCCTAAGCCAGCTCCTTAAACTCAATTATTATTATCATTGATAGGAGAATGAATGCTTTGGGGGTTACCATCTATCACTTACCATTTATTATTCACCATGGATTATAACCATTTATTGCGGTGTTTGATTTTATTTGTTTTGTTTTGTTTTGTCTTGTTCTATCTGCATACATGGTGATGTCCACCTGTTTTCTCATGCAATTACAACCTCCCGCCCCTCCCCTCCGCCCATTCCGGGGGCCAGTCTATTTTAGTAACGTTCTGTTATACATGGAATACTTATGATTAAGGACTCTAGTTGTTTTTATGGTGTAGTCCGAAACGCGTAAAGTTTCCATGTAAAGATTCATACTCGGCCTTCACGATGTTTTTAATATTTCTAATAAAGACTTTGGAGATTTTATCTTAAAAGGAGAATCAGTGCCGGATCATTTTTCATATTTCCTTCATCCACTAACCGGTTGGGACTCACCAACGGATCCTAGGCACCCGCAAGGTCCAGCAGTCCGGGCAACAGGTGAGCTGAAGAATTTTTCTTTCCTTCATCTGATAAAAATAAGAAAACACAGGAATCCACTAGCACGAAACTAATACTGAATACAGAAAGTGATTGTTATTAATTATTGGTAAATGTCCAAATATAACTTCAACAGATTAACAGGACAGTGTTATATACAGGGACGAGCATAAGGGTTTTGAACTTTTGACTTTCAGGCTCCATATCTCACCATTCAATACAGCTTCAAATGTGAGACTACCTTCATTTTAAAGACAATCATCTTGGCTATCTCATACATAAATTTGACATGTAACTATTTATAATATGATTACTAATGCACTTTCTTGTCATGTCACATCATTGTTACTGTTTTGCTTCTTGTGGTGGAAAAATCTTTTTCTTCCTGTAAACTACAAATTACAACCTGTTCTCACATTCACTAATAGCTCAAAGTTTTCCAATCAAGGATCAAGCAATGCAGAAGATTTCCCAAGAAAAGAAAAACAGCATCCTCCAGCTTGTTAATAGCCGTCTCTCCGCCAGGAAAATTGCAAAACTGCATCATGTGAGAGCCATGACAGTTGTAAGAATACAAAATGAAGTCCATCTATGCATTCAGAAGCCAAGAGGTGGGCTTCCAGGCAAAATATCGGAGTCATCACGTCGGCTCATCACAAAGTCTATCAGTTCTGATGCGACAAACAAGTTCAGTGGAGGTGGCTCATATGTTTCGAAATAGTGAGATCACAGACATGCATGGAAGTACTGTGCCATGCACGTTAAACAAGTCTGGAATGGTGGCCCGAAAAAAGGTAAAGAAGACTCGACTTCTATATTGCCATAAGAAACGTTGGATCTGGTTTGCAAAAAACTACAAAACGTGGATGGTAGATGATTGGAAATGGTTGATTTGAAGAAATGAGATGAAAGTCAATAGACTAGGCTCTGAGGAGTGCAAATGGGTTCGGAAGAAAAAAGGGGAAATAGGGCTAAAGGATTGTGAAAAGAAAAGGAACTATCAAATTTGTTGAAGGAAGCCTATTTGACTAGGATCAATGATGGTCTCAATGCTGAGCTATATGTGAGTATCCTACAAGATGAGTTACTTCTTACACTCAAATACTATGGGTACACTATAGTGTTCCAGAAGGACAATGATCCAAAGCATACTTTGATATTAGTAAAGAAATGGTTCAATGACAAAGAAGTAGACATGCTGGATTGACCCCCACAGTCCCCAGACCTCAACCCAATTGAACACTTGTGGGTAGAGTTGAAGAAAAAGCTGTTTACATACCCACATGAGTTGACCAGTATGCACCAATATTTGGGGTGTGTAGAAGAGACTTGGGATAAGATTTTGGTCAAGACATGCTTGAATCTGATCGAGAGCATGGCCAGGAAGATTCATGAAGGGTTGAAAGCCAAAAATGGATTTACAAAATACTAAAAATAAACATTTTGATTTTTAGTAGCAAAACACTAACAATGCAGTATCATGACAAGAATTTGTATAACTAATCATATGCTAAATAGTTGCAAGTCAATTTATGTATGAGATAGCCAAGATGATTGTCTATAAAATGAAGGTAAGCTCACGTTCAAAGCTGTAGTGGATGGTGAGATATGGAGCCTGATAGTCAAAAGTTCACAACATTGTTACGCGTTTGCTCATCAATGTATATGGAGGAGGAAGCAAAACACAACTAAGAAAACCAAAGGTTTGATAGATTTGCATCAGTAGCATCTAATTAAAAAAATATAAATATGAAAATTCTGATATAGTCTTGAAAGCCCTAAGTAAAATCCGGAGTGACCAATTACCTCCAGAAGTCACCTAATTATTAACTTTAGTTCACTTATGTGTAATTTATTATTTATATGCACTGGGTATCAAAATACGAGGTGCCCTACGCCATTATTTTCAATGATTTATTTATTTTTACACTTCACTTTGGACACCCAGACAGTTACTGGGAGGGCAATCAATCAGAGATTCCAGCAGTCTAATGGCAACCAATCACAGGTGCTGTCACAGAGGGTGAGCGGTCAAAGCAGTGAATATGCATGAGATTTAATAAGTGGACCCGGAAGCAGTGTGACAGCTGTGTGAAGACTCGGTAAGTATAGAGTCCTGCCTTAATTCTCATTTTGCTTCCTTTTGCAGACCCCTAGCCCATATACACTATTGTACAGCACACAAGTTCAGGTCCCCATAGATAGGCTAAAGTTTGAGTTCATGTCCAGTCTCAAACCAGACTTGTTTTTAAGTCCAGCCAGACCCGCCGAACCTGAACATCTGCGAGTTCACCCATCTCTATTCTTGTGAAAACCTTTTGTTCCTCAGCTGCAGAAAATTTTATTAACTTCTCTCTGACCAAAAGGCTGAATTTTTTTGTTTCTTTGCATTGAAATCTTAGCCTTAAAATTAGTTCTAGAATAATTCCAACATCTACGTGAAGTAGCCAAGATGTCGGTGTCATTACTGACAATATAAAGGAGCGTAAATGCATGTATTCCTGTGTGTGGTTCTCATACTTGATTTTGCTTGATGAAGCAAGATATTTTGAAAATGTTTCTAGTTTGTCATCATTTACATATCATTAACATGTTTATCACTCCTGTGATTTACATAACTCCATAATTTCTCTTGATGTTGCATTTGCATGTTGTGGAGTGTATTTACGAGGTAGTATAGGTACAAAATACTGTTGAACATCCAATACATCACCTGCCATTCAGGGAAAGAATTGTAGCTTTGTATCATAATTCATAATTGAATACAGATAGTATACGGCTTTTATGAGACAGTCACATGCAGCATCGGACTGGGGTGTCTGGGGCCCACCATAGGAATTGACTCCAGGGGCCTACCCTACTGCTATATGCAAATACCGTGACAGTTTGTGTATAAAGCACTTTTGGGCTTATGATTGGGATCCATTTATTTCCCTGATGAAGCTGCCTTGAGCAGCAATATGCGTGGGGTCTGCGCCCTCTTCACTCCATGCACCACAGTCTGCAACATACTTTAGCTTTAAGCCTATGCTTCTGATTTATACCTGTAGCTGCCTTTTGCCTGGATATGATATAGTATTTCTGAAAAACCCACAAGGTGATGCCGCTTGACAGACTACTATCTCTTTTTTGTATTGTATATTCTTTGTATTAGCATGTGGTATCCACGTTATAATTGATATACCTAAGGTTGCCTATAACTATTGAAAATTGATTTGTCCTCTATACAAGTAGCGACACCTGTTGGGGATATTGTTCCCTACTCCAGCTTCTTGGCAATATTCTGTGGAGTCACACTTGGCAATAACTATTCTATTGATTGATTTCTGACTGATATATATATATATATATATATATATATATATATATATATATATATATATATATATATATATACATGGATATATCTTGTTACGGCTTTCCTGGTTCTTATTTTTTCCCTGTTTTTTTTTATTTCTTCTTGAATATATATATATATATATATATATAAAAACATATCATATATATACAGTGCCTTGCAAAAGTATTCGGCCCCCTTAAATTTTTCAACCTTTTCCCACATTTCAGGCTTCAAACGTAAAGATAAAAAAAAAATTAATTTTATGGTGAAATATCAACAAGTGGGACACAATTGTGAGGTTGAACGAAATTTATTGCTTATTTTAAACTTTTGTAAAAATTAATAAACTGAAAATTGGGTCGTGCAATATTATTCGTCCCCTTTACTTTCAGTGCAGCAAACTCACTCCAGAAGTTCATTGATGATCTCTGAATGATCCAATGTTGTCCCAAATGACTGATGATGATAAATATAAGACACCTGTGTGTAATCAAGTCTCCGTATAAATACACCTGCTGTATGGCTACAACTCCTGGGGACGCAGACTGCAATTCAGCTTTAACATGTATACAAAGACAAATACAGCATTAACCCTGGAGAGTCTAGGAGCACAAACTCATTCTATGGCCCCCTTCACACGTCCGTGATACACGTGCGTGTTTGGTCCGTTTCCGTATATACCGGAGACACGGCCAAACGTGCACCAATGTTAATCTATGATTGTGGTCACACGTCCGTTATTTCATTATGTCCGTGTGTGCGTGTCCGTGATCCGTATGTGTTTGCGTTTGGCACGGATGCATGTCCGTTATCTGCACGGAGCACGCACACGTGGACACAATGAAAGTCTATGGGTATGTGCACACACGTTAGTAAACACGTATGCATATACCTATAGTCCGTGTCCGTTTGGTGTTTTTATTTCTAGTGATGTCGGCTATTCTTTCTATTTCTGTGTATGTCCGTCAATCTCCCTGAGTCCGTCGGTCAGTCTCTCTGTCGGTCTCTCTGTCTGTCTGTCCCTCTCTCACAGTCTGTCGGTCAGTTTCCCCCCCTCTCTCATACTTACCGTTCCCCGATCTCCGGCGCAGCGCTGCACGGCATTCACACTGCTGCGGCGGCTTTTACTATTTTGAAAAAGCCGGCCGCCCATTAAACAATCTCCTATTCCCTGCTTTCCCCGCCCACCGGTGCCTATGATTGGTTACAGTGAGACACGCCCCCACGCTGAGTGACAGGTGTCACACTGCACCCAATCACAGCAGCCGGTGGGCGTGTCTATACTGTGCAGTAAAATAAATAAATAAATAATTAAAAAAAACGGCGTGCGGTTCCCCCCAATTTTAATGCCAGCCAGATAAAGCCATACGGCTGAAGGCTGGTATTCTCAGGATGGGGAGCTCCACGTTATGGGGAGCCCCCCACCCTAACAATATCAGTCAGCAGCCGCCCAGAATTGCCGCATACATTATATGCGACAGTTCTGGGGCTGTACCCGGCTCTTCCCGATTTGCCCTGGTGCTTTGGCAAATCGGGGTAATAAGGAGTTATTGGCAGCCCATAGCTGCCAATAAGTCCTAGATTAATCATGTCAGGCGTCTATGAGACACCCTCCATGATTAATCTGTAAGTTACAGTAAATAAACACACACACACCAGAAAAAATCCTTTATTAGAAATAAAAACACACACACATTCCCTGGTTCACCACTTTAATCATCCCCGAAAAAGCCCTCCATGTCCGGCGTCATCCAGGATGCTCCAGCGTCGCATCCAGCGCTGCTGCATGGAGGTGACAGGAGCTGCAGAAGACACCGCCGCTCCGGTCACCTCCACGCAGCTAATGAAGACAGCCGTGCGATCAGCTGAGCTGTCACTGAGGTTACCCGCTGTCACTGGATCCAGTGACGGCGCCGGTGATCGGGGATCGGTGAGTATGAGAGAGGGGGGGACACTTCAGTCACTCGGGGGATTAGCGGTCACCGGTGAATCCTTCACAGGTGACCGCTAATCAGTACTCGACACAGACAGAGCCGCGGTATGAGGATGAAGTCGGGTGAAGTTCACCCGAGTTCATTCTTATCGCGCAACTCTGTCTGCTGTCAGCCGACATTTATAAACGACATTGTGCATCACACACACGGACATTACACACGGACATTACACGTACACATACACGTTAATTCCACACGCACACACGGACGTTCTGCACACAAACACGGCTAGCATACGCAATTCACACAGGTGCCACACGGACCATAAAAACGGACACAAAAACGGGACACGGACCCGAAAAACGGCCCGTAACACACGTGCATGTTTTTCACGGACGTGTGAAGGGGGCCTATGGCAAAGCCAACTCATAAGACACATGCATTATTCACTTTAAGGATCTTTCTGCACTTCTATACAGGCGATTAATTTTCCCTAACTTTCCAGGAAGGACAGGATATTCCTACCCTGAACTCCACTGTGGAGGGAACAGGAAAGACCTCACCGTATTGCCACTTTTTTTTGGATTTCTGGACGAACGTCTTTATACATTTGCCTATGAGTAAGGAGGCTACTGTCTGTTAATCATTAAAGGAACCCCCAAAAAACACTTTTCTTCACAGTAATTTAGCGACTAATGTGATCAAGGTCCTGGAGGACCGAAACGTTATTGTCGCAAAATTATCGCAAGTGTCACATGTCTTTCAATTGTTGCTATCTTGCCTTCTGTATTAAAAATCTATTAGCATTGAGAAAAAGAGTTATATCTTTATTCATTCTTGCCCATTGAGAGTGCAGTGTTATATTTATATATGATTTATCAGGGATTTTTGATCCTCTAACACTACCACCTCCCCCATACTTCTAATTCTAAGTGTGTGCACACTATTTTCTTATTTTGTATATATATATATGCACATGTGCAAGTTTTTTCATATTTTTTTTCTCTTTCGGTTGCATACAAGGGTTGGGTTGATTTTGTATAGGTGGATGCTAGACATACCTGGGCAACTCCCAGAGTATATTTTAGCTGGTTTTAATAGTGTGTGTATTATAGTATGGTATGGATAAACATTTTCTAATATTTGTTACTATAATAAGTGGTGTGCTTACTTTTTGCTGTGTCTTTTCTTTGGGTTCAGTTTACTGTACCGTCCAGTAGCCTATTGGTTATGTACCTGTTATTAAATCCAATAGCTTTTAAATCCAATACATGGTCAAGCACACAACAAAAAGTACTGATACCCTATTCTTCCCAACATCACAATTAGTGAACTACTGGTCAGGAATCATAAAAAGCAGTTGGATACTCTGACGGGCATGACTCGACATTTACGGAGCATAATGAAAGTCAATGGTGAACGTCAGTGCTCGCTCATCACTAATCACGAATGCAATCTGTTGAGAAGAGAAATGATAATTCTCATTTCTAAAATTGTTTATACCTATCCAGGAATAATAACAGAGGAGCCGAATAATGCACAGTTCTAAGAAAATATTCATCAGAATTGTTGCTCCACATAGGATAGAAGTATTTACTAAAGCAAACATGTCAGGAGAGATGACAAGTCTTGTTTGAGAAATATCAGGTTTTGTTATGCCCCCTTGGAGCACTTGAACTAAAAAAGCAATGTGCACCCTTGCAATAAAACAAATAGTTATAATAATAGTATAATTTGTGGATGTACTTATTCTTTGAATCCCATATAAAAGTCAGTATAGTTGTATGATGACCATCACTAAACCTGTACTTGGCATTTCAGGAGTTCAGGAGGAGGTAGAGGTGGACTTGTAAAATGCTCATATTAGGATTAACACTAGAAGTCCCAGAAATTTCAAGCTCCCCCCTGAAGTCCCGAAAGAGGGTCAAATGACATACAATAAACTGAATAGAACTAACTAGAAACTAAATGGCTAAACTGAAAGGAAAACAACAACCTACTGTGGTGCGACAGTAAATGGCCTTAATTACAGAACAAAAGACGGTGATTATAGGATGTTAGCTAAAATCCTTCAGGTCATTCTACCCGTCTCTGGGATCCAAAGGTAGAAATGTTAAATGACCCCTCTCTGGGACTTCTAGTGTTAAGCTGAGAAGCTTTTGCAAAGCATGATACGAGTATGATAAGGATTTTGAAGGTAAGTAAGGTAAGTACACCAGCCTCCTTGGGCTTAACAGATCTGGTTAGTAATTTTGCAGTTTGTATTGTGAAGTCTGGTGACAGTTCTTCTTTAAAGGAGACCTGGCAGTGGCTCAGAAAACATGAATCAGACGCTGACTATATTATGACAGCCGTATATGTTTTATTTTGAAACACTGTGGCATTTCAGTTACTTTGAAAATCTGGTGAGGGACACTGCGTATTAGACGACTAGTCCAGGAGTCCAGTCTTCTGTGGCTTCTTACCGTCCCACTCTTCTTGATTAGCAAGTCTCTCCCTATGACATGCAGCCAATATCTGATTTATGCTGCCTTTGGTTCAGGTAGCATGTGTGACAACATGGACTCTCATGGGTTAAAGTTTCTTAAAATTCAGCCAGACAGGATGATAGATTGTTTATAGACGGGGGATAAGTCCCGCATTGTTTTTACAACACTCCTGTTGACTCATGTAATTGTGTTGGCCACTGAAAGCCATACGTATTGTTTCTCCAGACTCTTCCAGTAATCATTGTAATGTAGTTGTGTATTGCTAATGTGATTACCTTAGTAGCCATTGTTGAGTCTGTAACTTGCAGACTTCATGTAGATATCCTCAGTCTTTCTGTAGACATCATTTGGATGAACATCGTCCATGCAGGTTGAGATTCATCCAATGGGAGAGGCAATCTTGTCCAACCAATCTGATGAGGACACAGTGTATCCAAGTGGAAGGCTGTGGCTATAAAAGGGACTTCTTTAAGCCACCAGGTTGTTGTTGATGGATGCTGATGGATCCAGTCTAAGCTTCTAGGAGCTGGCTAGGGGATCAGGATACCTATGGCTTCAATCTAGGGACTCCGGTTCCGGTTGGAGACCATATCCACAGCCTAGGGATTTCGACTCCGGCTGCCAGGATTGTAACATCATACCAGGACTACCTAAGGAGGACACTCAGGTTGGGACAGTTCAGTCACCTGGTACAGACTTTGCAGACCTCAGACAGCTTCCTAAATCTGGCATTATTCCTTTCTCGGTGGGTGCCCGCCAAAAGCGGGGTGCTGCTTGATTGGAGTAAATAGCCCTGGAACCTCTGAGGCATGGACATTCTAAATCCCTGGTGAGCCAGCAGAAGGGTGAGACTCTGTTGCCTGTTATATTTGTGTTTTGCTGGTTATGGGTTATGTGCCGTTAATTGTTTGGGGATCCAATAAAGTCTAATTATTGTGATTCCCTCAGCCTGTGTTGTCTGAGTAGTGTTACGCTCACGGTTAAGGAGGCCGGCGTTCAGTTGGGATGAGCCCTGAGCTACGCTGTCTTTCTAAAGGCGGCGGGTTTTAGTGGACGAGAGCACCCACTGAGCCCCGTGTCCCCACAGCACGAATCTATGTTTATATTAGAAACTTTTTTAAATATAAAGATTCTACTTGGTATCGATGATGACCATTAAAAATGTATCATTTCTTTTTTAAGAACACAAACAATGCATGAAATGTTAGCTTTTCATACTAATACTAAACAGATATTTATCGGCACATGAAACATAATGCATTGGTTGCTGATGATTCAAACAAAACACAAATGACTATTCAAATGGTTCTCATTGATATTCCATTGAGGATCCAAGATCACCTACAGAAAATACTGAATGTTTCTTGTGTTATCTCTGCACCCACAGAATAATAAGACTTTTCTTCATGTATAATGTATAACACACAAAAGCCTTTAAATCTCCCATTTTACCACAAGTTATATATCGTTACAAGGCAATGCAGCAGGCAAATAGGCAATGCCTATTATAAAGTAAAATGTATCTGTTTTTATGTTCATGGAATAAGTTTCCATACTGATTCAGATCTGGATAAACTCATCCTCCAGATTAATCTTATGAACATCTTATTGATCTATGTATCAATATTTTACATCCCTTTTTAATGCAAAAAAGTAGGGGATGCAAAAGTATAAATATGTGTCTGAGATTTTTTCTGTTTCCTAGTCACTTCCAGCCCTGACACATTCACTAAAGAGAATCTGTCAGCAACTTTTTGCTACCTCATCTGAAAGTAGCATGATGTAGGCAAAGAAGCTTTGAGTTCAATGATGTATCACTTAGATTAGTGACTGCAGCCGTTCTGACACAGTGAAAGATTTTAGAGTTTGTGTGTAGCAGAGCTCTGGGACCTGCCCCTGCCTACATCAGGATCGCAGTGTACATTTCCATAGACAGAAGCTGCTAATCACAGAAGGGGGTGGAGTCAGACTATAACTCACTTGCTGCTGAGACCCACTAATGATAAAGATAACAGGCTTAAACTAACATTGCAGGTAAACAAAAAACAAAAGACTGAGATAACAGAGATAGGGATGAAATCTCTGTTTTAACATTAAATTGCAAAACATTTACATTGCAGAAATCTGCTCACTTAAGGTCCAGTCACACATAACGAGATCGTGAACGAGATCGCTACTACGTCACACTTTCTGGATCGTTTATGAGTCGTTGTTGAAATCGCATGTTGGGTGTCACACATAACGAGTTTATGAACGAGCATGCGTCCCGTATAACGATCTTTCAAATCGCTGGGACCCTGTCACACAGCTACTATGTTAACGATTCCAATCCCATTAGGGGCGTAGTAAAATGCAGTGAGTCACGTAGGCGTGCATTTGTGTCGCCTTTTCCGCTTTCATTGGCGGCCAATACTGCGTTCTGATTGGGCGGCCGGGCGGGCGTCGCTTTTTCCACCCCCTCCGCTCTGATTGATAAGGACCCTGTCATGTTAACGATTCCAATCCCATTATGCAGTGAGTCACGTAGGCGTGCATTTGCGTCGCCTTTTCCATACCCCCCTCCGCTTTCTTTGGCGGCCAATACTGCGTTCTGATTGGGCGGCCGGGCGGGCGTCGCCTTTTCCACCCCCTCCGCTCTGATTGATAAGGACCCTGTCACACAGCTACTATGTTAACGATTCCAATCCCATTATGGAGTCACATTTGCGTCGCCTTTTGCATACCCCCCCTCCGCTTTCATTGGCGGCCAATACTGCGTTCTGATTGGGCATGCAGGGGGCGTATCTAGCGGTTAAATTTTGGATCGCGTCCACCCTTTGTCACTTCTTTTGCGCTTTGCTTTGAGATAGAACCTGCGTCTCCACCCTGATTCCTTCGTCCATTGTACCCGGTCGCTTTGTTGGTGTGTTTTTCGGATCGAAGCCGCAGTTGCACCTGGAGTATCCTTGCAGTGCTCTCGAGTGTCGGTGAGATCGTATTTGCGATTCCGCTTGGATTCTACATTGATATACACTTCTTTGAAAAGGTAGGTCTTTTTTCTTGTTGGGGGGGGGGTGGGCTTTTTTTTTGAATAATGTTCTTGCTGTTAAGATATATGTTAATATTTATTATGTGAGTTGATTGCTGTTAGATATATGTTAATATTTATTATGTGATTTAATTAAAGTTGCTGGCTTTTATCTGAGCGTGTATAATGCCTTTTAAAGAGGGGTCTCTCCATAGTGCTGTTTGTAATGTGTCCTATCCTAGCATTGCTGGCTCTTTTGTCTCTCATTAAATAAAATACAGAAATGTGGCACTCCTTCTATAGTCGCTGGTGCTTGGATAGGGTCCCACCCCAGATCAAAAAATGAAAAAAATCCAGCACTCAAAGCATTTAACTGAAATTGTTTTATATTTTATTCATGGATCTCTGTAATTATTAAAGACGTTTCGGTCATCCGACCTTCATCAGTTTACACAGAAAAGGTTCTGTAGAAATATATGAAAAAGCTGGACCAGAGGAAAAAGCTGCCCGTTCCGGTCTGCAGTCAATGTCACATACTGTCTACAGAACCTTTTCTGTGTAAACTGATGAAGGTCGGATGACCGAAACGTCTTTAATAATTACACAGATCCATGAATAAAATATAAAACAATTTCAGTTGAATGCTTTGAGTGCTGGATTTTTTTCATCTTTTGTCTCTCAGCTACAGCCGCCATTTTGTGTTTCTGCCACACATAGGGGGCGGCCATTTTAGTCTCTGCCACACCATAACCAAAAATTGTGATCGGTTTATTGCAACTTCTTTTATGTTTACATATAAATTTTTTATTCTTTATTTCAGATGGCTTATTATAACAAAGAAGACTTTGTGCGTGAGCTGCTGGATTTGTATAAATCACTGCCCTGCTTGTGGAGAATCAAATCCACAGAATATTCAGACAGAATAAAAAAACAAGCCGCCTATGCCCAACTGGTGGAGCTTTTTAAAAAACACAGTGGAGGCGAGGCGGTGGATGTCAAAGTAGTAAAAAAGAAGATACAAGGCTTGAGGACTGTATATAAGAAAGAAGCAAATAAGGTGGACAAATCAAAAAAGTCAGGGGCCGGCACTGACCAGGTATATGTTTCTCCCTTGTGGTATTTCAATCTCCTGGAATTCACAAGGGACCAGGAGCTACCACGAATGATGGAAAGCTCCTACCAAAGAAACGTAGACCTGGAAGCAGACATTGAAAACGATGACATCCCGATCGATGACAACACCTCCGCTGTTGTAGATGTAAGTACCTTATTTGCTTCACGTTACATAGTATTCAAACTTTTTATGTACATGCCATTGAGGAACACAAAATAGTAACTTATTGTTACCATGATTTATTGTGCAGTTTGGAAAAGTTATCCCTTCCAGTTCAGATAAGTACACTCCAATACAATTTTGTCACACTTTAATTAAATTTACTAACTATTAATGTATGACTTTTAATTAACATTTATTTTTCTGTTCCCGCAGAACCCTCAGACAGATATGGTGAATGAGAACCCCACCACATCGAGCGAGCCTATTGTGGAGGATGAGGCACCTGCACCCTCTGGTGAAATGCGGCGAAGACAGTTACGCAAAAAGAAGGCCAACACCCCTGTGACATCGGCTGAATTTTATTCTTTGGCAACCCAACTGCTATCACAGCCAAAAAGCACTCCAGTGGATAGCTTTGCCGCATTTGCATCGGACAGACTCTGCAAATTGGATTCCACACAGAGGGAGCAAGCCGAAAGACTGATGTTGGAAGTCCTAAGAAAGGCAGGCCGAGGAGAACTTGATGACAATGACACGATATGCAAGTTAAACCAGCCCCATCATTCTTCGACATGGATTCCTCGCCAGCCCCTGCAAAGTACACCAAACAGGATGCATCCACCACGCTTGCAGCTTGACCACCCCCCACAGTATCCCCCCCCCACAGTTTCCCCCCCAACATTATCCCAGGTATTCAAATGATTCATTTTTAAGCCAACTGTCATCTCCCACCCGGCCAGAATATGTCAACCAATATGAAGACGGCCACTAAATTTTGTTATTGTTGTTGTTTTGTTATTTGAGATTAATTTTAATTGATTATTATATTTTCATTGTAATAATAAATTTATGTTGGTTCAATCTTGCTGCCTGCGTTACTTAATTCAGCATATGGTTGTGATGCCCTGGCAAAACACGGTAGTTACAGAGATTGTACCATACTCCACCCTCATTGGCATACCACCACACAACCCACACACTCATGTACAGCAAACAACCAGTAAAGCCTAGTCACCCCCTCGTGGATAATGGGATTGGTGCATCTATACAGATGCCTACATGTAATATGATGTTTGTGATTGGTGAGTTTGTGAGTGGTGATAGCTGTTAACTTGCTTTATGCAATGAGACATACCAAACAGCAGATATCAATTTCAAATTTTTTATAACACATGTATAATTGTATATGTATACAATAACAAACAAAAAAAAAAAAACGTTAGTTGCTGCTGCCCTCCCCTTGGCCAGCCACATAACGGGCCAGCAGCGCCGCATGCCGCTCCACTCTGGCCATCAGCCTCCTGTGGGCCGACATAATCCTTCTTTGGGAGGACATTATTTCGGCCAAAGTGGGTATGCCTATGGAGGGAATGGTAAAATTAATAAATCATAATTTTTATTTCTGCTTATTATTACAAAGTAGGAGATTCATGACTTACGGTTATCCCCCTCGTCCGATACAGACTCGCTTATGGAGCCTGGACTAGCATCTATGATAACAAAAAACACTTTATAGTACTCAACAGCTTTTTGTTTTGTACTTTATATGGCGTTAATGTTATATTAAAAAATTACCGGGGGCGATCCGGCCGGTGGCCCCTGTGGGTGGTACTCCTCCTCCTCCTCCTCCTCCTCCTCTGGTGGCTGTAGATCCACCGGGGGCTCGGGCACATGCTCTCCCTCCTCTGCGGCCCCTGGCTCCTCTGGGGGTTCTTAAGAAAATATAAAGTTTAATGTGGTTGCGTTATGATACATATAGGACTGTGGGGGGTACATTGAAATATATGGCGGACTACGTAGCCTACCTTATACAAGGACTATGGGGGTGAATTTGAACACATTGTGGACTATGTGGTGCAGTATATTATATGGAGAACTCTATGGAGAACTAGATATGAGGGGGGACAAAAATACAAGCAGGAGATGGAATTTTTTTGTGCTGAGGGAAAAAGACCCACTACCCACAGCACCCGGCTTTGCCATGCTCTCTCTGATATGGGAAAAGCTGGGTGGTGAGGGAATGATGTTTTGCCAAGCATGGCGAAGCTGGGTGCCAAGGACAAGAGGTATATCAGAACATATGAAAACTGTGTGCTGATAGAGGATTGTCAGTTCATGGGAAATCTTGGTGTAGAGAGCCTACTGTCTGCGTAATTTCCCTGTGTCCCGAGTGTCAGTGTAATTAGCCCGTACCACAAGTGTCGGTGTATCTATCGATCTATGCAATAGATCTCTATATATAGATCTGTTACATATTTTATATATATATATATATATATATATATAATCTATATATATATTATATATATATATATAATCTATCTATCGTTCAATGCAATAGATCTCTATATATATATCTATTACATATTATATATATATAATCTATCTATCGATCTATTACATAGATCGATATATTATATAAATACTTTTAATGATTTAAAAGAAAACAAAAAATATATATATATAATAAATATATATACATTAAAATATATATATTTATTATTAAAATATTATCTGAATATATTTATTTTTATAATTATATATATATATATAATTAATATATTATATATTTTCATAATTATATATAGATATATATTATTTATATATATATTATATGTATATATTTATTTTTATTATTATATATATCTAAATATATTTTTAGAATTTTATCTATATATCTATATATATATATATATATATATATATATATATATATATATATATATTTTATATGTATTATATATATATATATATAATCTATCGATCTATAAAATAGATTATATATATATAATTTTAATTAAGTAAAAGGATATATATATCATAAATATATACATTTAAATCTATATATTTATTATATATGTATATTTTCTTATATTTATATTTATATATAATTAATATTAATTATATATATATTTAATTTAAAAATATATATATAGATATATATATATATTATTTATATATGTATTATATATTTATATATTTATTTTTATAATAAATATATATATATATATATATATATATATAGATAGATATAGATATATATATATATATATATATATATATATATATATATATATATATATAAATAGATATATATTTAAGAACACCATTATACGTTGCCAAGGCACACTCATCTGCGCCTACCTTGGTTTTGTAACTCTGCTTGTATGGCAGAGATCCGGGCACTGGAGCGGTACCGCAGATCCGCTAATTTTTTGCGGATCTGGGCGCAGGTGCGCTCCAAATTAAATCTCCTCCTCAACCCACGTTGGATCCTGCGCAATACCGCTTTCTTATGGAGAAGTGGATGCTCTTGCGCCTCACGGCAATCATAATCGCGAGCATCCACTTCTCTAATTAGGTACCGGACCTCCGCCTCTCCCCAAGCTGTTGCCCTCCTGCGTGCCGCCATTGTTCGCTGGTGTGTCTACGTAGCAAACGCAGTTGCGTCACCCGCGGTAACGCCTCTTCACATCTGATTCGACGGATAGCGTCACGTGAACGCTAGCTCCAATCAGATTGGGGTGGACGTTGTTGATCCTGCTCCAGCCAATGGCCGCCGATATTACATCTTCGGCCATGGCTGGATTGTTGATTTGTGAAATATTACAAATGCTATGTTTGAAGGTGAAAGTGCGACGCACTTTTAACAAATCAGAATGATCTTTGCTGCAGAAATGAGATCGCGCCATGACGCAAATGCTGTGTCAAGGGGTCGTGGTATCACACACTGCGAGCGCACATACAATTATAAAAAATCGAAAAAGAGATGTCGTTTGAAGGTTTCGGGGACGCACAAACGTCCCCGTTTAAAAACCCCAAATGAAAATATATAAGGCTTCATATTCATAATTTGTGTGTTTTTTTTTTTTATTGCATTGGTACATGGAAATCAAAATTGTACAAGAGCCCTAAATGATGTATTCATCATACAGCTGGACGCCAAATTGAGGAAGTAAATAAACCTTTGCAGGGTTTTACCTAAAGAAAAGCAATGTTGAAGTTAAAAGTGAACATTTTACTTTTAAACCCAAAAACAAATTTTAGTCATACCATTGAGCATTTCTACTATGGTATCAAGATAAAATTCACCATAAAATATATTGTGCAATTTCTTCTTAGTGCACCCATATGTAATATGTGGTTGAAATCAACTGGTTTGGCACATATTTTGGCACGCTGTTGTTCGCTACGCTCACTCTCAATGTGCGATCCGGAGCAGGAGGCCCAATGATAGCGGTGATGACACCCGGTGCCGGGCCGGACTAGTCTGGGGGTCGTAAGTGGTTGCCGGAGTCATGGCTTCAGTGGGGGTGATTGTAGTTTATATTCGTGACGCCACCTTAAACCGCCGCTGCTGTATGGGGCCTCCGGGGGTGATGTAACGGCAGCAATGGTGGTACTGCTCCCCACAGTAGCCCTTAATAGTGAATGAATGACAAACAAATCTTGTGGAAACTTAAAACAAATGTTTATTAAAGTAATCATTTTGCAAAAATGACATTTTAGTATAAATGTGATGAACATAACAATACAAGTAACCATATATTTTAAAATTAAGAAGGGAAGTTTCTAAAAAAAAATCAATACAAGAAAATAAAACTCAGCATAATAAATGTGCTCAATACAAGTTTATCTAATGCTGCCACGTAATTGCACCAGGACCATTAAAATATTGGCAGTACTTTTCTCGACAGGCCTTCGCATCATCGGTATTTCTGCCGGGCGCCAATGGTTGAAGTCCTGCGATTGCGGGATCTTCAGAATGCCATTCGCCAAGCACCACTTCGCCATTTAAGTCATCAGAGTCTACAAAGCCTGTTGGACAGTACGTAATAGCATCTCGCCGTCGAAGAAAGTTGTGAAGGGCGCAACAGGCCAAAACAACTGCCTCTATTGATGGTAGACTCAGGTTAATTGGTGTGTGGAAAACGCGGAAGCGATTTGCCATTATCCCAAAGGCATTTTCCACAACCCTGCGTGCCCTTGATAATCTGTAATTGAACCTTTGTCTTTCCGCCGTTAGACTTTTCTGTGGGAATGGTTTCATGAGATTGGGATGAAGTGGGAAGGCTTCATCGCCCACAAATACAAAGTTAAGGTTTGCGGTAGTGTCAGAGTTGGGGGGCAAATGCAGTTCACCATTTTGCAAACGTTCACCAAAGCCTGTGTTCTAAAACCCCACCGTCAGAAACCCGGCCATTCATGCCAACATCAACAGCAATAAATTCGTAATTGGCATTCACAAGGGCCATTAGGATGATGCTGAAATAGCCCTTATAGTTATAAAAATAGGAGCCGCTGTTCAGTGGTTGAGTGATCCGCACATGTTTCCCGTCCAAAGCACCACCACAGTTTGGGAACTGCCAAAGGTGTTCAAAATCGGTGGCAATCTTCTGCCATTCCTCCACAGTTTTGGGGAACTCAATGTAGTTACGCAGACTGTGGAAAATTGCTCTACATGTCTCCGGAATAAGAACGCTGAGCAGGGACCTTGAAATTGCAGAAGAAAAATGTAAGTCTTGCAGGGAGCGTCCGGTGGCCAGGAAACGCAGCGTGACTGCCAATCTTTCATCTGCCGGGATGGCAGCACGCATCGCTGTATTCTTGCGCTGAATAATTGGCGTAACTCTTTCGAGTAAAAGGCTAAATGATTCTTCTGACATCCGCAGAAAATTGCGGAAATCCTGAGGATTATTTTCCTGCAGCTCTCTTAGCAGTTGCATGTGGGAGTATTTGTACCTCTTCTGCAGCCACTCTCTGGTCCACATGCGGCGCTTTCGTTTGGAACGCCTCTGTTCCACTTCACGTAGCCGACCGGCCTCAAACATCAATGCAGCACCCAGCACAACACGCTGCATGTCGTTCATGTTGTCCACACTGCAAAAAAACATGTAAAGATGAGAAAAGTTGCTATAAACCAATCACATTTTTTGGGGGGGTGTAAAAGAGACACTAAAATGGCCGCCCCCATAGAAGTGCACCACTTCTAACTGTGTCAGAGAAACAAATGGCGGCTGTAACTGTGTCAGAGAAACAAAATGGCGGCTGTAACTGTGTCAGAGAAACAAAATGGCGGCTGGAACTGTGTCAGAGAAACAAAATGGCGGCTGTAACTGTGTCAGAGAAACAAAATGGCAGCTGTAACTGTGTCAGAGAAACAAAATGGCGGCTGTAACTGTGTCAGAGAAACAAAATGGCGGCTGTAGCAGAGAGACAAAATAACCAGCAATACTAGATAAGGACACATAAAAGGACGATGGACGCACAAAAGGCAATATGTATACAGATAACAACCAACCACTTTCATGATCCGCAAAAATAATTACTATCTATAAACACAAATACTTTCCATACTATAACAAAAACATGGAACAAGTAACATAGACTTTACGAAAATGACTTACCACGTCCAGAAAATGCAGCCGTCTATGCTATCTATTAATAATCGCAGTTTCGATCCTCACAGCGACACGCTCGGGAACGAATGAGGGATATACAAGTGCAGATGCGGCTTTGATTCGAAAACCAAGCAAGCGGGAACAAAGCACGAATGAATCTGTAATACAGCGACACGCTCGGGAACGAATGAGGGAAGATGCAGCTTTGATCCGAAAACCAAGCAAGCGGGAACAAAGCACGAATGAATCTGGGTGTAGTCACAGGTTTGCTCCTAGAAGACTCAAAAGGGAACAAAGCATGAAGCGATACCCAATCAGAGCGCAATAGTGTTCTCATTGCTAACCAATCGTTGCAGAGAGGGGGCGCGGAAATGGCGACGTAACTACACACTATTGTTCTCAGCGCCAACCAATGGGCGCAGAAGGGGCGTGGAAACGGGGACGCAACAACACGCCTTCGTGCATCTCATCTAGGTCGTCAACGAAATCGTAAATAGGGTGTCAAACATACAGATTCATGCAGCCCAGCAGGACTCCAACGAGCCAAAAATGGCCCAAGCTGTTCGGCATCGATCAGCGATTTCGCAGCAGGGGGTGAATCGTTGGTACGTGTCAAACATGACGAGATCGCAATTGGAGTCGTTCTTGCGTCACAGAAACTGTGACGTAGTAACGATCTCGTTGTACGATCTCGTTATGTGTGAAGTGGCCTTAAGTCCCTTTAATGTTAAAGAATGGAAATTATTAATCCATTGAAACATCTGTCCATACATCTGAAACTCTTTGTTTGAAGATATTTTGTAATTATATATCATACTGTATTTGTTTCATTTATTATAGAGCTGGTGTCACTGAAAAACATGACTTGTGTCTAGTTACTACTACTTTTTATCTTGTTATGGCTTCCCTGGTTCTTATTTTTTCCCTGGTTCTATTTTTATGCCTTCTTGAACATCTACCCAATGTGTCCAGCACTGGAGATCATATGCGCTCCGTAGCTCAAACTGTCTGAATCCTTTTGTGTGTGGAGTCATTCCTGTTGTTGTGCAGGTCAGCCATAAACAGTGGAAATAGCGTTATCTCAACAGCAGTCAAGTTATGTGTTAAAGATGGACTAAGTGTATTTTCTGCAATGATTTTCTTTACTGGATATGATGAAAATTATATAATAAAGTTTTCCACTAATTAACTTTAAAAAACAAAATTCAGCACATTTGGTATTATGGATTCTCAGAATGTATGGGTTAAATATGACGTGTTTGCCTATTAAAGTCAATGAGCATGTCAATATATAGATCAGAAAACGGTGCACCACACATGTAGTATGAACCAATACTGAACAAAAATTCACACATGAATATTGCTTTTATGTGCTGTCTGAGCACAGATATACAGTAATTTATCCATTGTATATAATAGACTGTATAAAAGATAACATTTTGGTATGGCAAAATTATTCACTTATTTCTTTCCAATCTGAAGGACTCTTAATTTACCTGATTTTGGAATGATTAGATAAATTAGATATCTCTATAAAATTAAGAGGCAAAGATAAAAGAAAGCGAGCATCTGAACGGTTTTTAACTTTAATGAGACAAATTAAGCTGATGGTTTTTACTTTAAAATGATTACACAGGGACTAGTTCATCATAATGATATTGCTTCTAGAAAAAGGTCTCGACTGCATTGTGATCATTTACATGTCAGGCAACATTTTTAGTTTCTGGAGCTGCAGCATTTTTTTAAGACAGTCTTGAAAGGAGTAGGTCACTGGTCGCAACGAATTATAGCTCTATACAAGTTCTAAGTTAGTGTTCACTCATATCTGCATGTGAAACTGTCTTGGAGTGAGCTGCAAGTGTCATTCTGTATATCATGTGACTGCATTTTTCCCCCTCGCCTAGCCTCTGTGTGACATTCGTGTGACATTCGTGTGACATCCGTGTGATGTCCGATGGCATCCATGTGCTGTTCGTGTAACATCCGTGTGATGTCTGTATGGCGTCCATTTTTAACACAATCATTTACTTTGGACAATACTCTGTACTTTTTAGATTTAGGGGTGCTTCACACACAGCGAGATCGCTACTGAGATCGCTGCTGAGTCACGGTTTTTGTGACCTCATTAGCGATCTTACTGTGTGTGACACTGAGCAGCGATCTGGCCCCTGCTGTGAGATCGCTGCTCGTTACACACAGCCCTGGTTCGTTTTTTTATTGTTGCTCTCCCGCTGATAAGCACACATCGCTGTGTGTGACAGCGAGAGAGCAACAATCCTGAATGTGAAGGGAGCAGGAGCCGGCGTCTGACAGCCTGCGGTAAGCTGTAACCAAGGTAAACATCGGGTAACCAAGGTGGTTACCCGATATTTACCTTCGTTACCAGCCTCTGCAGCTCTCACGCTGCCAGTGCCGGCTCCTGCTCCCTGCACACACTAAGCTAAGCGGTGTGCGCTGGTAACTAATGTAAACATCGGGTAACCATACCCGATGTTTACCTTAGTTACCAGTGTCCGCAGCTTCCAGACGCCGGCTCCGTGCAAGCGCAGCGTCGCTTGCACGTCGCTGCTGGCTGGGGGCTGGTCACTGGCCGCTGGTGAGATCTGCCTGTTTGACAGCTCACCAGCGACCATGTAGCGATGCAGCAGCGATCCTGACCAGGGCAGATCGCTGGTCGGATCGCTGCTGCATCGCTAAAGTATGAAGATACCCTTAGCACCAGTAACAAAGCAAGCATATAAAGGTCAAGCTAGATGATAGCTAGATAGCTAGATACAGTGCCTACAAGTAGTATTCAACCCCCTGCAGATTTAGCAGGTTTACACATTCAGAATTAACTTGCCATTGTGACATTGGGACTGTAGATCAGCCTGGAAGTGTGAAATGCACTGCAGCAAAAAAGAATGTTATTTCTTTTTTTATTTTTTTTTTTAAATTGTGAAAAGTTTATTCAGAGGATCATTTATTATTCAACCCCTCAAACCACCAGAATTCTGTTTGGTCCCCTAAAGTATTAAGAAGTATTTCAGGCACAAAGAACAATGAGCTTCACATGTTTGGATTAATTATCTCTTTTTCCAGCCTTTTCTGACTAATTAAGACCCTCCCCAAACTTGTGAACAGCACTCATACTTGGTCAACATGGGAAAGACAAAGGAGCATTCCAAGGCCATCAGAGACAAGATCGTGGAGGGTCACAAGGCTGGCAAGGGGTACAAAACCCTTTTCAAGGAGTTGGGCCTACCTGTCTCCACTGTTGGGAGCATCATCCGGAAGTGGAAGGCTTATGGAACTACTGTTAGCCTTCCACGGCCTAGACAGCCTTTGAAAGTTTCCACTCGTGCCGAGGCCAGGCTTGTCCGAAGAGTCAAGGCTAACCCAAGGACAACAAGGAAGGAGCTCCGGGAAGATCTCATGGCAGTGGGGACATTGGTTTCAGTCAATTCCATAAGTAACGTACTCCACCGCAATGGTCTCCGTTCCAGACGAGCCCGTAAGGTACCTTTACTTTCAAAGCGTCATGTCAAGGCTTGTCTACAGTTTGCTCATGATCACTTGGAGGACTCTGAGACAGACTGGTTCAAGGTTCTCTGGTCTGATGAGACCAAGATCGAGATCTTTGGTGCCAACCACACACGTGACGTTTGGAGACTGGATGGCACTGCATACGACCCAAAGAATACCATCCCTACAGTTAAGCATGGTGGTGGCAGCATCATGCTGTGGGGCTGTTTCTCAGCCAAGGGGCCTGGCCATCTGGTCCGCATCGATGGGAAGATTGATAGCACGGCCTACCTGGAGATTTTGGCCAAGAACCTCCGCTCTTCCATCAAGGATCTTAAGATGGGTCGTCATTTCATCTTCCAACAAGACAACGACCCAAAGCACACAGCCAAGAAAACCAAGGCCTGGTTCAAGAGGGAAAAAATCAAGGTGTTGCAGTGGCCTAGTCAGTCTCCAGACCTTAACCCAATTGAAAACTTGTGGAAGGCGCTCAAGATTAAAGTCCACATGAGACACCCAGAAAACCTAGATAACTTGGAGAAGATCTGCATGGAGGAGTGGGCCAAGATAACTCCAGAGACCTGTGCCGGCCTGATCAGGTCTTATAAAAGACGATTATTAGCTGTAATTGCAAACAAGGGTTATTCCACAAAATATTAAACCTAGGGGTTGAATAATAATTGACCCACACTTTTATGTTGAAAATTTATTAAAATTTAACTGAGCAACATAACTTGTTGGTTTGTAAGATTTATGCATCTGTTAATAAATCCTGCTCTTGTTTGAAGTTTGCAGGCTCTAACTTATTTGCATCTTATCAAACCTGCTAAATCTGCAGGGGGTTGAATACTACTTGTAGGCACTGCAGATAGATAGATAGATAGATAGATAGATAGAGGGCCGGTGTCAGCACCCGGTGGACCAGGGCAAGTGTCGGAACCATGTTCATCTGAGTAATGCCACAGCTTGGAGTTTGTATCATGATAGTCATCTATGGCACATCTACAGGACCTAAATCAGTTTTTCAAAAATTAGGTAGCTTACAATTCAACCTACAAGAGCTTCTCCTTATGCCAAGCGGTTGGCCCCACCCACCGAGGAGTTCACAGGCCTGGAGGCGGGAAAAGTGACAGATCGAGTTTGGAGTTTGAAGTGAGAGGAGTAAGCACTTGAGTGTCTGGGTTTGTGGCCCAGGCACTGACAGCAAAGTTGGCAGACGGTGGTGGCCGTCTGCAGGAGTGGTGAAGCAACGCGGAACCGTAGGACCGGGGTCAGGTGTTGGCCCGCCGGTACCGACCAGGGAGCGAAGTGAAGCCAGCACACACAGGCAGGGCCATTGGACCCCGACCAGGCTTGGAGCCACCGACAATAGTCAAATCTGAGTGTGACCGGAACCCCAGGGGTTTCCTAACAGCCAAAGACCCGATAGAAGGCAACCGCCCACACCGTTAAGGTATACTGCTACCGCCTAAGGCTAGAGACCCAAGGGCCAGCGCCTGAGGGCAAACGGGCTCCTCCGGCATCCATACACTGGGGAGCAGACTACCGTTGGGGATCCATCGTAGTCAAACAAGTACATCAAGGTGCAGGGAAAGACAGCCGCCATCACCTGCCCGGTGAGAGACACTGCAGCCGGCTGTGGGACCCGTCCATCCAGCCATTTGGTTTACCGAGGACTTTGTGCATCTCTTACTGAGGGAGTACACCCGTGCCATCCGGCACCGCGCCGCGCTGTCCCTGCAACCCTGCACCTCACCAACCCTGCCTCCCCATCACCCGACCGGGCCCCGGGACCACCGACCCCTACCCACGGAGGGGGAAAACAACATCCCAGCTGCTCCCTACCATCTCTCCCGGGATCCCCGTCACCAGCAGCGGTGGTGCCCATCTTCACCACAACCCGTGGGTGGCGTCACGGACTAAATCCCCCAAACCAACCACCCCTTTCACTCACGGGCGAGGAGCGCCGCTCGAGTCCCCGGATCCGGCCCACCGCTCGAGCCACCGAGCAGCAGCCGCAGCAGCGCCGGACCGAGCGTTAGCGAGTGCGCAGTGGCGGCGTCCTCCCCGCCCGCGACATGAGTATAAGGCAAGGGGCAAGGGTCTTAGACTTAATGCACCACTCCAGACTTTAAATTAAACAAAACGCTGAAGTGATGCTTTATAGAGGTTTTCCAGTAATTATCACAAATCACAGGACAGGTGTCAAATTCTACATCAGTGGAATCCACTTATTGAGATGCCCACCCTTCACCAGAATTGGGTGTTTCTGTTCCCCATCTCTATGGAATGGCTATAAATGTCTCAGTACAGCACTCGCCTTTCTTTTACAGTCACATAGAGAGTGAATGGAGACGTGGTTGGGCATGCGCAAGCTTTTCAGAAGAGTAACAAAAGTCTCCCTTCCTGTTGATTGGTGGGAGCCTCAGTGGTTGGATCAAATGATCTAGAAGTTAACAACTATCCTGTGGCTGGGTAGCTTCTTGTTGAAATTATTCCCCTTTAAAGGCTTGGTAACAACATTTATGACTCAGTTCACAACAGATGCAAAACGAGGGTCAAGTGGTGAGACCCAAATCTACTCGACATTCATGACATATCCTTAGATGGGATTACCCCTTTTCACTGACTAGACAACTGTTTGAGAATGTTTGTTTCGTCGACATGCATGCTTGGGGCTGGTTGAGCATGCATATGAAGGAAGATACTGTAGCTCTCTATTAGCTGCTTATCTTCACTAGAACAAAAGGATTAGAGTTTAAATTCAACATGCTCGATCCTCTCAGTCCCTATAACATCTGTCTAGAAAAAGTCAGGAGGCACCTTACTTATTAAATGGTCGGTGGTTCACCAAAGACGGCAAATTAATCTACCATAAATCTAATCTGTATTGCTACAGTCCGTTATTTGAACAATCATTGATGCTAATTCATCAATTGTGTCCAGCCAAGGAAGGATGTAGAAGTGGCCACAAGTGCATGTTGCTCTCTCTCTTGAAGTCTAAGGCCACATGCACACGTTGAGTATTTGTTGAGTTTTTTATCTCAGTATTTGGTGATTTTTTTTACCTCAGTATTTGGTGAGTTTTTATATGGTGAGTTTTTTTACCTCACTATTTAGTGAGTTTTTTACCTCAGTATTTGGCAAATTGTTTACCTCAGTATTTGGTGAGATATTTACCTCAGTATTAATAAGCCAAAACCAGGAATGCAACAATCAGAGGAAAAGTATAATAGAAACACTGCCACAATTTCTATATTTATTACCAACTCGTTGTTTTGGCTGACACACTGAGGTAAAAAAACCTCACCAAATGCTCAACATGTGCAAGTGGCCTAAGAAAGTTTCTGGCTCCATAGATCATTACTCCCCTCCCATAGAGTACATTTAATAGGGAAATACATCTCCTATATAAAGCTGTGGGATTCAAGTCCCAGGTGTGGAGTAGGGGGATCCACATCATATTTTTTGCTTACAGATTTCCTTGAACCTTAATCTAGCCCAATCTATTAGGGAATATGATCAAAGCAAAGAGGTCAGGTTAATAAATTTGGGACCCTCTCTGTAAGCCATCATAGAAAGCAGCTAAATCGTTCAAAACACTTTACGAACAGTTGGTTATATAAAAAATGTGGAAGTTTTATAAATGGATTAATATGTTAACGGATATTACTTTCCCTTTCTATTTCTGTACACTGGGAAAACTGTAATGACTGCCGCTGTCTTATCTCATTATAATTAGTTCGTCTATTTAAGCTTCTGGGTTTAGGCTCACTGCGGAGAGAAGGATATAGACAGGACAATGTTTCATCCCGATGTGAGGGGCCAGCATTTTATGTATTCAGATGGTTTTTATTTGAGCTCACAGCACAATCCTTTAAAATGTGGATTATAGATTTTTCTGAATGAAAGACAATCGATATGTGAGCAGTAAATCTGTTATTCATCTGACATAATCTTGCATCATAATCCTTTTACTTTGCTTCATTTTGTCTCTCCTGGCCTATTGATATTGTACACAGCTTTAGAAAGAACAACATCATAAAATACAGATTCTTCTTTTTATTCTAACATATCCTGGTAGTAACCCGGGGACAGTTTTAAATGAAAATTAGCTTACTGGCTTCTAATGTTACTTTATAAGGTAGGGAAGGATTAGCCTGTCCATACAATAAAGGTCATACACGAATGTGATTTATGGGACTTATATAGCCTATATTGTAAAATGTTGGACTATTGGAAATCTCCGAGGAATTCCATGAACATATAAAAGGTCACAGTAGTTTATTTGCTGATAATAAAACCTTCTGAAAATAAGTTAACATGATGTTCTTGTAGAAGGTGGTAGAGTCGTGCAATGTAAAGTGTATGGTTATGTCGAATGCAATGTGTTATGCTTATTGCTAAATGTGCATGTTGATATGTTATGCTGCTAGCTGGGGGCAGGTTCTAGATACAGTAGAGGAGAACTGTTACCAAAAGAGACACCTAGTGGTTGGGCTGGGATAGCGACAGGATGGAAGAGATAGGGTTAAAAGGGTAGTGACAGATGTGGGAAAGAGGTTTGTTGGAAGGAGCCAGTCTAGAATAGGGTTCAAGTGTGAGAAGATGTGGCCTCGGTGCTAGGGCTAGTTAGGGAACCCTGAGGTATCCTCAAGAGGTGAAGAGCATACGGCTCATCCCGGCGGGCTTAGAGAGCCACCCGGCTGAGAGCCGTCAAGAATTAGAAGAAGGTGAAAGGAGTCAGGGTGAAGGAGACGCATTCCCCGGAGCTTGAATACGAGATCCAATATAGCAGAGGGGGACAGGTCAAGAGGTAGCACTCCACACTAAGAGGAAAGAAGCAAATTAAGTCCATATCTGTCATAACGGTGTGAACAATAAAGCATACTTTCTAGTTGGCTAAGTGAGCTCTGGTGTCGCGTGTGTTACTGACTGCCTACGACTAGGACCACCAGTGGGGTAATGGACACTGACCTAAAAAACTATTAAATGCCGTGCACACCACCTTAAGTCCCATGAGAACTCAGAGTCTCCTTAGTGAAGGAGTGCGGCATCCGTGTGGCCCGAGGCCAGCGCCTTCCTTCATTCTTACTATATATTTTGAACAGAATGGATAAGCCCACTTGCCACATCACAGTGATCCCTTTTTATAACTCTAATGTTACGTGCAGGACATTTTTTATTATAAGTCAAGACATAAAAACTCTTCTATGTACTTTGTTCAATTTAAGGCAATAAGACAACTCCACAACTGATTAGTACATATACTTACTTACTTTGGAATTATGTGAAAAATTATATTGAAAAATTGGAAGGAAAAAAAACAGTTCCTCAAAAAGTTACTTCTTATTTATCGTTTATTTATAAAAAGAAAATGGAAGAAAATTGGAAGCGATATATTTGCCAGAAGTGTTTTAGAAAGTGAATATTATTCTATAAAAGATTCACAGATTTTGAATTTACATTTTCCTTAGAAATAAGCTGCCTTTAGACATTTTATTTAATGCTTTTAGATCAAAAATAGTCAACATGAAATCTAGCAATGTATGATCTGGAAATGAAAAGCACATATAAGGAAATAGCCTGCAGGAATTACATTGAAAAAAACCCAGTAAGTACATAACTGTGGGGAAAAAAAGATTTCATTTGTATCATGTGAAGAATGACTCACAGAACAGACAGCATGTGTGATTAAGGGCAATAAAGTATCAGACAGCTATTTACCAAGCCAAAGGTACCCATGTACTGATGTCCTGCATATAGCTTCACTAATAAATCTCTAAAGTTTAGAATGCTGGGTCTAGTGTACTTGTAACGTCCGGGTGGTGGAACCTCTGGGCCGTACACCGGTTTCCCTTGAGGAGGCAGCCAGGCAGGTCACCCCGCCAGAGGGTCTGGGAGCACGGTAGCCGAAGCACTGGTGGTAGTCAGACAGTCCGTAGGGGAGCAGGAAAGGTGGATGGAGTTCTGGACGGTGGTCCGGGTGACGAGGCTCAGAGTCCGAGGCCAGGTGGTAAGATCAGGCGGGATCCGAGACTTGCTGAGCGATGGAACGGGTCACCAAGCGGAGCCAGGGACTGGAGACTGGCGGAGTTGCAGAGGTGGTGGCACATCCGCCGAAGTCACCGTCAGGGTACGGGAATGAGCGTGGTTCGGAGCGGCTGGCGTGGCAGGACAGGCTCTACGAGACAGGACAGGGTTAATGCAGGCAAGGTACAAGACAAAGCAATAGGGGACCTGAACACTAGCTTACTAAACACGTAGAACAGGCCCCGCCCACCAGGAAAGTGATTCTTAATATACCCTGTACCTGTCTATGTAATTTCCTGTCTCTCGGTGCTGGCCCTTTAACCCCTTCACGACCATGGACGGAAAGATCCGTCCTTGTGCCCTGGGCCTTAACGACCAAGGACGGATCTTTCCGTCATGGCGGAATCGCGGCACCGGAGCCTCCGGTGACTGCGATCGGTTAACATAAACCGCAGATTCGGGGAGGAGGGGACCTGTTCCTGACCTTAGGAGGGGTGGTGCCTCCTCCCCGGACCTACGGAGGCTGTGATTGGCTGACGAACGCCGCTCAACCAATCACAGCCACTGTAATATTCCAGCCATTTAAAATGACTGAAACATTGAATTCCAGCCCTGGCCAGTGCAGCTGTAGCACTGGCCATTGGCTGGAGCTGGGTGACCTCACTGGATCACCCTCCCCCAGCTCCACTGCTCTGATTGGAGAGATCGGTCTTGTGACCGATTTCTCCAATCACAGTGGACCTGTTGCCGGTGACCGCCCCCGTCATCGTCCCTGCAGCACGCCAGCACACAGTGAGTGTACACAGTGCAATGTCAGGGCGACAAGCTCCGGTCCCATGCTGTTCTGAGACCGGAGCATGGGACCCGGAAGTTGCCGCGCTGCCATTGCACTGTATGAAAAGCGTCCCGATCCGCCGCCGCCCACCGCGATCTGTCACCTGTCTCCCCGATCTCCTGCCCGCACCCTCACCCCCACACCTCCCGATCCGCTGCCGCCCTCCATCTGCCACAGTGCCACCGCTCCCCCCAATCTGCTGCCCGGCCCCTCACCTCCGTGCAGCAGATCGGAGGGAGCGGTGGCACTGTGACAGATGGAGGAGGACTGGGATCGTGCACCCTGTCCTCCTCCATCTGTCATAGTGCCACCGCTCCCTCCGATCTGCTGCCCGGCCCCTCCCCCTCGTGATCGGTGCTCGCCCCCTCCCCTCCGTGATGTGCTGCTTCGCCCCCTCCCCTCCCCTCCGTGATGTGCTGCTCGCCCCCTCCCCTCCGTGATGTGCTGCTCGCCCCCTCCCCTCCCCTCCGTGATGTGCTGCTCGCCCCCTCCCCTCCCTGATGTGCTGCTCGCCCCCTCCCCTCCCCTCCATGATGTGCTGCACGCTCCCCCCACCTCTCACCCCCGTGGTCAGCTACCCGCCCCCTCCCCTGTCACCGCCGTGATGTGCGCTCCCTCCCCTGTCACCGCCGTGATGTGCGCTCCCTCCCCTGTCACCGCCGTGATGTGCGCTCCCTCCCCTGTCACCGCCGTGATGTGCGCTCCCTCCCCTGTCACCGCCGTGATGTGCGCTCCCTCCCCTGTCACCGCCGTGATGTGCGCTCCCTCCCCTGTCACCGCCGTGATGTGCGCTCCCTCCCCTGTCACCGCCGTGATGTGCGCTCCCTCCCCTGTCACCGCCGTGATGTGCGCTCCCTCCCCTGTCACCGCCGTGATGTGCGCTCCCTCCCCTGTCACCGCCGTGATGTGCGCTCCCTCCCCTGTCACCGCCGTGATGTGCGCTCCCTCCCCTGTCACCGCCGTGATGTGCGCTCCCTCCCCTGTCACCGCCGTGATGTGCGCTCCCTCCCCTGTCACCGCCGTGATGTGCGCTCCCTCCCCTGTCACCGCCGTGATGTGCGCTCCCTCCCCTGTCACCGCCGTGATCTGCGCTCCCTCCTCTGTCACCGCCGTGATGTGCGCTCCCTCCCCTGTCACCCCGTGATCTGTGCTCCCTCACCTGTCACCCCCGTGATCTGTGCTCCCTCACCTGTCACCCCCGTGATCTGTGCTCCCTCACCTGTCACCCCCGTGATCTGTGCTCCCTCACCTGTCTCCCCCGTGATCTGCGCTCTCTCACCTCTCACCCCCGTGATCTGTGCTCCCTCACCTGTCACCCCGTGATCTGTGCTCCCTCACCTGTCACCCCCGTGATCTGTGCTCCCTCACCTGTCACCCCGTGATCTGTGCTCCCTCACCTGTCACCCCCGTGATCTGCTGTCCACTCTCCCTCACCTCTCACCCCCGTGATCTGTGCTCTGCTCACCTGTCTCCTCTGTGATCTGTGCTCTGCTCACCTGTCTCCTCCGTGATCTGCGCTGCGCTCCCTCCCCCACCTCTCACCCTCCCCGATCTGCTGCCTCCTTCATCTCCTGTGATCCAGCTGCCTAGATCCATCCTGTAGGGTAACTATCCCCAATCTCACCTCCCACTCCCCTTCCCACCCATCCCCCCCACCCGCCCCCTCCCCCCATCCTCTGCCGCTCCTGCATCCACTGCGCCCTCTCCCATCCGCCCCCACCCTATCCCAGCCGCCGTCTCACAATCACAGATGCTCCCTTTATATGCCGCTGCCCCCCCATCTGCTGCCGCCCCATCTGCCGCCCCCCCCCCATCTTCCGCTGTTTTTTTTTTTCTATGCCATGGGGGTCTAGTTTCCAAAATGGGGTCACATGTGAGGGAGCTCCACTGTTTCGGCACCTCAGGGGGTCTCCAAACAGCATGGAATACGCTAATTGTCCCAGACAATTTTGCGTTTGAAACGTCAAATGACGCTCCTTGCCTTCCGAGCCCTGCTGTGCGCCCAAACATTTTATTTCTACCACATATGAGGTGTCTGTGTACTCAGGAGAAATTGTACAATACATTTTATGGTGCAATTTTTCCTGATACCCTTGTGAAAAAAAAAGCTACCTGGTTGAAGTAACAATTTTGTGGTAAAAAAATTTTTTTTTATTTTCACAGCTCAACTCTATTAACTTTTGTGAAGCCCCCAGAGGCTCAAAGTGCTCAATAAACATCTAGATAAATTCCATGAGGGGTCTAGTTTCCAAAATGGGGTCACATGTGGGGGAGCTCCACTGTTTCGGCACCTCAGGGGCTCTCCAAACGCAACATGGTGAGGATAAAGATTCCAGCTAATTTTCTGTTCAAAAAAGTCAAATGGTGCTCCTTCCCTTCCGAGTCCTGCCGTGCGCCCAAACAGTGGTTTTTCGCCACATATGAGGTATCTGCGTGTTCAGTAGAAATTGCCCAACAAATTTTGGGGGTTCATTTAATCCTGCTACCCTTGTGAATATGCAATATTTGAGGCTAAATTAACATTTTTGTTGCAAAAAGTAAAATGTTCATTTTTTCCTTCCACATTGCTTTAGTTACTGTGAAGCACCTGAAGGGTTAATAACCTTCTTGAATGTGGTTTTGAGTAGCCTGAGGGGTGCCGTTTTTGGAATGGTGTCACTTTTGGGTGTTCTGTGTCATGTAGACCTTTCAAAATCGCTTCAAATGTGATGTGGTCCCTAAAAAAAGTGGCTTTGTAAATTTTGTTGTAAAAATGAGAAATTGCTCATAAACTTTGAACCCCTATAACTTCCTTAAATTTTTTTTTTTTTTCCCAAAATTGTTCTGATGTAAAATAGACATGTGGGAAATGTTATTTATTAATTATTTTGTGTCATATGTCTCGTTGGTTTTAGAGCATAAAAATTCAAAGTTTGAAAATTACAAAATTTTCTAAATTTTCGCGAAATTTCCGTTTTTTTCACAAAGAAATTCAAAAAATATCGGCCTAAATTTACCACTAACATGAAGCCCAATATGTCACGAAAAAACAATCTCAGAATCACCGGGATCCGCTGAAGCGTTCCAGAGTTATAACCTCATAAAGTGACACTGGTCAGAATTGCAAAAAATGGCCTGGTCTTTAGGGTCAAAATAGGCTTGGGGCTGAAGGGGTTAAGAGAGGGTCAATGACCGCGCGCGCGCCCTAATGCGCATGCGCGAGGCCCGGGTGCCAGAAGCCAGAGGAGGGAGCGGTGAGGAGGAAGCAGGAGAGCCGGGCTGAGGCAGAGATGCCGACGGGCGCCGGGAGCGGGGACCGGGCTGCCTGGGGACCGCAGGCAATGGGACAGGAAGGCTATGGAGCGGGGGACCGGGAAGCCTGGCACGGGAGCGGGTAAGCAAGGCAGAGGGACCGGGAAGCATGGCAGGAGAGCCGGGGAGCCTAGCAGGGGAGCCGGAGAGCGTGACAGTACTGATAGGAAAACTCTCTCTCTGAAAGAGACCTAAGGGACTTTGCTTAGAAAAAATATTAAAGTATAGTAAATGTGATGTATGCCTCCCCCACGCCCGCAGCAGCCGGGCTACTCGGATCCGGACCCGCTGTGTGGCTCGAGGGATCCTCCGGACCCGGGGGTCACGCGGACACGCCGAATAAAAAGGGGGTGTAGTTGTACGGCCTTGACCGTATTCGGTTCGTGACGCCACCCACGGTGTGTGGTGAAGTGGGACACCACCACTGCTGTTGTGGGATACCCAGGGGGAGATGTAGAGGCAGCCGGATGTTAACCCCTCCGTGGGTAGGGATGGTTGCCCCGGGGCCAAGTGTCTCTGTGCAGGGTATGGCGATGGCAGGCGCTTGCACGCCTGGATGGACCCGGGCTGGTGGTCGCCGTCTTTTCCTCTGCACTAGTTGTGATTGTGTGTTTAGACTTCCCGGTATGGAACACGGGAGTCCACTCCCGGCTTTCTGTGTGCTGAGGAGCCGTGCCCGCTGACACTGACCCGTGGGATCTATGGGCCCTGGCGGTTGCCCTATCCCTCTCTGTGGGTGGTTGTCTGCTTTTGGGACTTTGGTTGGGACAGGACCTGTAATCCTGCCCTCAATCGGTTGATTAGCTAGGCCGTTGGTTTCGGTCCTGGCTTCAGGGTCCGAGTACCCCCTCTGTGCACGGTTTCCAGTCGGGTCTCTGGTGTTGGTACCATAGAATCATAGAATATTAGAGTTGGAATAGACCTCCTGGATCATCTAGTCCAACCCCCTGCTCAAAGCAGGATTCACTAAATCATCCCAGACAGATGTCCGTCCAACCTCTTTTTAAAGACTTCCATTGAAGGAGAACTCAAAACCTCTTGTGGCAGCCTGTTCCACTCATTGATCACTCTCACTGTCAAAAAGTTTTTTCTAATATCTAATCTGTGTCTCTACTCCCCATCAGTTTCATTCCATTGCTTCTAGTCTTTCCTTGTGAAAATGAGAATAAAACTGATCCCTCTACATTGTGACAGCCTTTAAGATATTGGTAGACAGCTATTAAGTCTCCTCTCAGTCTTCTCTTTTGCAAGCTAAACAATCCTAAATCCTGTAACCGTTCCTCATAGGACATGGTTTGCAGACCAGTCACCATTCTGGTCACTCTTCTCTGAACTTGCTCCAGTTTGTTGATGTCTTTTTTAAAATGTGGTGCTCAGAACTGGACACAATATTCCAGATGAGGTCTGACCAAAGAGGAGTAAAGGGGGATAATGACTTCACGTAATCTAGACTGTATGCTTCTGTTAATACATCCTAGAATGGTGTTTGCCTTTTTTGCTGCTGCGTCACACTGTTGACTCATGTTCAGTCTGTGATCTATTAGTATACCTAAGGCGGGCTTTGCACACTACGACATCGCAGGTGCGATGTCGGTGGGGTCAAATTGAAAATGACGCACTTCCGGCATCGCATGCGACATCGTAGTGTGTAAAGCCTAGATGATACGATTAACGAGCGCAAAAGCGTCGTAATCGTATCATCGGTGCAGCGTCGGCGTAATCCATGATTATGCTGACGCGACAGTCCGATGTTGTTCCTCGCTCCTGCGGCAGCACACATCGCTGTGTGTGAAGCAGCAGGAGCGAGGAACATCTCCTACCGGCGTCACTGCGGCTTCCGTAGGATATGCGGAAGGAAGGAGATGGGCGGGATGTTTACATCCCACTCATCTCCGCCCCTCCGCTCCGATTGGCTGCCTGGCGTGTGACGTCGCTATGACGCCGCACGACCCGCCCCCTTAACAACGAGGCGGGTCGCCGGCCAGAGCGACGGTCGCAGGACAGGTGAGTCCATGTGAAGCTGCCGTAGCGATAATGTTCGCTACGGCAGCTATCACAAGGAAATCGCTGCTGCGACGGGGGCGGGTACTATCGCGCTCGGCATCGCAGCATCGGCCTGCGATGTCGCAGCGTGCAAAGTACCCCTAAGTCTTTTTCACACATGCTTTTGGATAGCTCTATTTCTCCTATGCTGTATATGCTCTTTTCATTATTCTTGCCAAGATGTATGACTTTGCATTTCTCCCTGTTAAAAACCATTCTATTAGTTGCTGCCCTATTAGTTGCTACCCAGCGGGCTCCAACCCTGTCCCGGTCCTCCTCGAATCTGCCGAGCCGTCTTCCCGTCTCCTGCTGACGGAGACCACCGTCTGCCACCTAGTCAAGGTACCAGGGCTCTGACCCTGGCACCGTTCAACTTGAACTTCTCCGCTGGAGCTACACCTAGCTCCAGCCTCCACTCCTCTCAACTTGAATTACAACTTCATCTGTTTGTTTTCCCGCCCCGGGCTGTCTAGACCCCTAGGTGGGCGTTCCCTAACTGCCTGGTCCCGCCCACTGGTGTGCCTGTCTTGCCCTGAGGGAGGTGACTAGGGTTTCAGGTCGGCTGTATGTGACCTAGGTGAGGGAAGGTGTTATGCGGGTGCCTATTGTGTGACTACCTGGTTTTGCCAGGGCGTCACTTTCCCCCTTGGTTTAATACAGGCCATCCGCGGGTTGTCCGACCACCAACATTTATTTAACAGGAACTGAAAATAGAAAAAGGAACAGTTTATAAACATACTAACATTGAATACATTGTTTCTTTCCTTCCCTCGGGAGGCACTTTGTTTAAACGTTACACATTCAAAACCGGGACGGGATGGACCGGGTCCTTTTCACCTCACCCCCACCCAAAACAACCTTCCCCCTGGTGCCACCACTAAGCAATGGTGCGCACCCCTTGCCCAAGTCCAGGACAGGTCCGGGTGTTGCCCTTGAGGCCGGGTAAAAAGTTCCTTACCCAGCAGTCTTTTTCAAGGGCCCCACGTCCAGGGGATCCCTGACCCGGAGGGTAGTCACTGGTTTTGGTGGTGACTGGGCCTCGGCCGACTCTACCGCAGGCCCTTCCTACAATCAGCCTCTCCAGAGACTGCAGCAGGGTGAGAAGGTTGGTCAGGGACTATTTACAAGGCCCAATAGTTTTTGGGTTGGCCAGCCAGTTCACGGCCATGGTCCATTTTTAAAACTTTTTCAACTGGAACTTTAAACTGGGAAAGGTCCCAACGGGGACTTGCACAACTGGGGTAGCCGGGGTTTCGCTATCTACTCATCATCTTCTGTGCTGGAGAGGGGCGGAAAGGGGCGGAGGTAGAATCTTTCTCCATCGCTGACCCATCTTTTGACATCAAGGGCGAACCACCCCCTCTCTGCACAATGCCGGGTGTACGTGACCAATTCTCCAGGCTCCAGGTCTCGGTCTGGGTGGCCAACGGGCAGATGAGGTGCCACATCCCTCTGGGATACGAAAATCTCGGCCTCCAGGCCCGGCTCATATATAAAGCCCCATCCTTTCTGGGCATTGAAGTGCCGAACCTGCCCTTGATATGTTGGGCCCCACACCCGGAAGGTGGCATTCCCGAGGTGGTCCTTCTCAGTGTAGGTCCAGGACAGCACCTCCGCCTTCCTCTTCTCCCGGCCGGCGATCTCCTTCCTCAGCTGGCGCCGCTGCTGCTCCCAATACGGGGCTCCGACCTCGTACTCTGCTTCCACCTGCGCGGGGGCCGAGCCCAGCCGGACACCCTCCGTGCCGGCTACACCGGCACCATAGGCAATGGAGGGTTCCACTGTGTTGTGGCCCGCTCTGATACCCTGCAGGTGGATCCCGGCTGCGTCTCAGCCGGGACTGAGAACTGGGGAGCGGTCGGCGTCTCAGCTGCTACCGACTTCCGGTCGGGCGCCGCCTCTGCTGTGGCCGGGCGGACTGCCGGGGCAGTCATCGAGGTTGCGGCCTGGCTCGGGACCAGAGGAGATGTCTTCCGGGCTTTAGTCTGGCGTGGAGCTGGTACGGGTGCCGATGCAATGGCGTGCTCGCGGCTTGAGGGTTCCACTGGCGGGTCCTCAAAGGCAGATGAAACGGATACTGCTGTCGCGACTTGTGGCAGCGGACCGAGCGGGGTGTCAGCCACAGGTGTAGGCAGTGTGGGAGGCAGCATGGCGGATGGGGGCAGACCGGGCCCCTCAGCCTGATGGGCCGGTACCGGTGGGACATAGGGGCGTGGGTCACTTATCCGCTCCTCCGAGATCGCCTCCACTTTGGCTGCAGCCAGCTCCGCCATCTCAGCCATCCATCGCTTCAGCAAGAGGTTAGCCTGAGCCTGGATCCGGTGGCACATGCGTTCGGTCTGGGCTTCCACCCAGTCAGCTGTTCCGGGCTGGGGTCCCTCAACTGCTGGCTTGCCAGACTGGTCTGCCATCTTTCTCTGTCGGTGTCCAGGAACAAAAGGGTAGCAGAGTCCTGGCGTCTCTGCCCTTTATCTGCTCGGGTCACATGCTGCAGACTCTTCGCCTGCCCCCCCTTGGTCTTTTGCAAGCACTCCCTCGTGCGGCAGGTTAGTTTCGTTTTTGGTCTCAGGGTGTTGTTTCCTTCCGCCCGTGTTCCCAGGGGGCTGGGCTTCAGCTTTGCGCCCTTTCGCGGGGGAGAAGACACTGGGCTGTAGTTTTTCGCACCTAAAAATGGCGGCAAAAATGGCAACTTCTGAAAAGTTTTTAACGGATCACCGCTGACTGTCCAATTCAAGGCGCACTTCCACCAAGTAGGTGGATGGGTTTGAATCCTGTTTGTGACGCCAAGTTTCGGGGTGTGCCGCCCCCACGCCCGCAGCAGCCAGGCTGCTCGGATCCGGACCCGCTGTGTGGCTCGAGGAATCCTCCGGACCCAAGGTCACGCGGACATGCCGAATAGAAAGGAGACGTAGTTGTACGGCCTTGACCGTATTCGGTTCGTGACGCCACCCACGATGTGTGGTGAAGTGGGACACCACCGCTGCTGTTGTGGGATACCTGGGGGAGATGTAGTGGCAGCCGGATGTTAACACCTCCGTGGGTAGGGATGGTTGCCACGGGGCCCAGTGTCCCTGTGCAGGGTATGGCTATGGCAGGGGCTTTCGCGCCCGGATGGACCAGGGGATGCTTGGTTACTCACAATTAAATGAATCACACGAGTTTTTTGGTAAACCAAGGTCCCGGTGGCCGGCCGCCGTGGCCGGTTGTACTCTGGTCCCCCACATGGGCTGGTGGTCGCCGTCTTTTCCTCTGCACTAGTTGTGGTTGTGTGTTTAGACTTCTCGGTATGGAACACGGGAGTCCACTCCCGGCTTTCTGTGTGCCTGAGGAGCCGTGCCTGCTGACGCTGACCTGTGGGATCTATGGGCCCTGGCGGTTCCCTATCCCTCTCTGTGGGTGGTTGTTTGCTTTTGGGACTTTGGTTGGGACAGGACCTGTAATCCTGCCCTCAATTGGTTGATTAGCTAGGCCGTTGGTTCTGGTCCTGGCTTCAGGGTCCGAGTACCCCCTCTGTGCACAGTTTTCGGTCGGCACTCCGGTGTCGGTACCGGCGGGCTCCAACTGTGTCCCGGTCCTTCTCGGATCTCCCGAGCCGTCTTCCCGTCTCCTGCTGACGGAGACCACCATCTGCCACATAGCCAAGGTACCAGGGCTCCGACCCTGGCACCGTTCAACTTGAACTTCTCTTCTACTGGAGCTACACCTAGCTCCAGCCTCCACTCCTCTCAACTTGAACTACAACTTAATCTGTTTGTTTTCCCTCCCCGGGCAGTCTAGTTCCCTAGGTGGGCATTCCCTAACCGCTTGGTCCTGCCCACTGGTGTGCCTGTCTTGCCCTGAAGGGGATGACTAGGGTTTCAGGTCGGCTGTATGTGACCTAGGTGAGGGAAGGTGTTATGCGGGGGGCCTATTGTGTGACTACCTGGTTTTGCCAGGGCGTCAAAGATGCCCCATGGACTATTAAGGTCGTCACATGGTACTGCACAAACTGCCCTCTGCGTGCAGTATTCAACCCCCCATGGTTCTGTGTCTCTATCCTGCAGTGCTGCCTCCCTCAGCATTCACAAATCCTAGATACACTTTGCACCACACCTGTCAGGCACACCAGTGAGCTGCTTAAGCAGGAATAGGGCCGCCCACCTAGGGGTCAGACATGGAGGTGTGAGGTGTCAAGGTAAGTTAATTGAGTGGTAACCCTTGATCTGTGAGAAACTCTGAGATAGCTGGGAGTTGGAGCTCCCAGAGGAGAGGAAAACTAGGTCACAGACTGTGGTCTGGACCTAGAGGAGTCAGACCCCCGGTCGCAGGCGATTGAGGCTAGGTGCCTGGAACCCATTGAGGAGGACGGCCGGCAGCCTGGTCCTATCACCGGTCCGGGACCAAAGGCACGATGGGGTACATGGACCCTAGGTTGGGGAGAAGCATCAGGCAACCCGGCAATTAACCTGAGGAGAACGGGGCCTTTATGGACTGTTCCCACCAGCTCAGAGATCGGGGGCACTAGCACAACGAAGGGGATAGGACTTTCCTAGCAAGCAGCCCACTGAAATTCCAAGTGGGAGCTCCTGAGAGCTGGCTCCTTCACTTAGCCATAGTGGGGAGCGGGGCCCGGATAGCTCCAAGCTACCGGACCACAACAGACAATCTAAAACTTAGTGCCAGGAGGCAGGTTACAGACCACCAGCAGCACTGTAGGGGACGGGACCCAGAGAAGCTCCCTTCGAGAGGCAACGGCGTTCAGAGACTTGTTTTACCCTGTTGTCAGCGTCTGCTTCATTACTGAGTGAGTACCCAACTGACCTCTGCACTGCATCCCTTCACCTCACCATCCAGAGTCCCGGGGCCTTCCCTACCCGTGGAGGGAAAACATCATCTAGCTGCCCCGTTACATCAACCCCAGCACTCCCATCGGCAGCGGAAATACTCTCCGTTACTGCACACCACAGGTGGCATCACGAACTATACCAAATCCCCTGTAAATACCCCTTTTACATTTGAGTGTGGCCCCTAAGCCCCCGGGTCTGGAGACCCTCGAGCCACGAACGAATACCACCCGCGGATCCGAGTGGTTTGATCTGCTGCTGGGGCGGCACATATACATTACCCATGAGACAAAATGCATATTTTCTATGGTGCAAAAAATAGAGAAAATTACTTGGCTATCACGCTTTCCTTCATTTAGACTATAGTGTGTCTTTTTTTATCACAAAGGATGCATTGATATACTGCTGTGGTCTGCAGCGGCAGACCACGTGGCCGCAATGCCCCCCTCCTCCTGGCATTGCACTTTCAAGTGTGAAGGCAATGATGGAGGAGGGAGCTGTTCACTCACTCTTTCATCACTCTCCCTGCGTCTGAGCTCTGATATCTTAGTTCAGAGCGAGTGGGATGTTGTGACAACATCGTGCTCGCTCTGCCAACTCCACACTGCGGACACCAGAGCATTGGTGGAATAAGAGGTGGTATCAGTGGGGGGCCCATAATATTATTTTCAGGACTATATTGAGGCTCGTAATACTGCCTGCACAGCTCTGTGGGTCCATTCTACTGTTTGGAGAGCTATGTTGGGGCTATTATACAGTTAGCAGGGCTGTGTTGAGGCCATTATAGAGTTTTCAGTGCAATATGAGGGCTATTTTACAGTTAGGAGTGCTGAGTAGGGGGCTATTATATAGTTTGTAATCCTATGTGAGGGCCATTGTGCAGTTTGCAGGGCTTTGTGGGGGCTCATCATACTGTTTGCTGGGCTATGTGGGGCCATTATACAGTTTTCAGGGTTATGTGGGGGCCATTATACTATTTGGAGAGCTATGTGGGGCCATTATACAGTTAGGACGACTGTGGGGGAGCCATTATACAGTTTACAGGGCTATGTGGGGGGCATTATACAGTTTCCAGGACTATAGGGGCTCATTATACTGTTTGTGGGGGCCATTATACAGTTTGCAGGGGCTTTGTGGGGCCATTATACAGTTTGAAGGGTTGTATGGGGGCTATTATACTTTTTGGAGGGATATGTCAGGGCCATTATACATTTATGAGGAATGTGTGGGGGCCATTAAACAGTTTGCAGGGCTTTTTTTTGAGCCATTATACTGGTTGCAGGGCTATGTGTGGGGTCATTATTCAGTTTTCAGGGCTATGTTGCAGTTATACTGATTAGAGGGTTGTAAGGTGGTCATTATACTGTTTGGAGGGCTAGTGGGGCCATTATACTGTGTGCGGGCCAATATACAATGTTGAGGATCCATTATACTGTGTGAGGGGTTGTGGAAGGGCCACCATAATGTGTGGAGAAGTGTAAGGACCATATTAATAATAATGTATGGAGGACCATTCTAGTGTGTGGAGGGCTGTGTCAGGGCCATCATACTGTGTTGAGGATTACTGTGAGGGTATTATACTTTGCGGGTGGTGGGTAATATAGAATCATTATACTGAGGGTGTGGAGCATTGTTATTCACTGTGTGGGTATCATACTGTATTTGGGGGGCATTTTTGTTGGCATCAAACTTTATGGGGGCCACAAAAAGGATATCCTAATGCTTGCACTAAGGGCCTTTGTAAAGGCCGCTAAACTGTGAGATCTGCTCTTCTGTGACCCCTGGGAATATTTTTTTTTGTAGGGGGTGGCAAATTAGGATTTCTGCTATGCGGTCCCATGATTTATATGTAATGACATATACATAATACGGAACAGTCCCATTATTATTGTCTGATGAATTTGGAACAATCAGTTCAGACTAAGGTACTGTGGGTCCACAAAGAGAAATTATTTTAAGAGCCTCTACTTCATCTATATAGAACATGATCACATCCATTATTAATTGCAACATCAACTTTACTAGAATAATTAAAGATACCAGATATATCATCAAAAAGATGTAGTAGATTGTCAAGTTGCCCAGTCTCTCTAAAAGTTACTAGCCAACCTGTAAATAGGTGATAACTTGTCTCCATTGGAGAACCACTGTAAGATCTTACTATATATGCAGAAAAATACACTGCAAGTACTGTGTAAAAATGATAAGATCTGATTGTACGCAACATCCTTAGGTCCAGTGTCAGTTCTCTTCCTATGTTTCTGTCTTTATAGACTGGCTGAAGTTGTGATGTCACCACAGTAGCAAATACACAGACACTGATGCAGTAGTGATGTCATGACTACAGTCCATACACAGATACCGAAGTATTAGCCAGCCCAGTGTTGGCCAATACAGGAGAGAATCTAGAAAGTGGAAACCCCTTAGATTTAGATAGAGGGTAGGGCAACCACTAGTAAAAACTACAGTATATTACAATAACAAACCAATGTGGATAGATAAGAGGAAGAAGTCGGGTTTGAATGGCGCGCTATTCACCACTCCGCAATTGTATGATTATTGCCTTTTATTTTCATCACAGGTCTATGCGTTTCAGGAGTACTCAGCTCCCTTCATCAGGAGAGAGGCAAAAAGAACATCAACATCAGTGATTTGATGTTCTTTTTGCCTGACGTCCTGATGAAGGGAGCTAAGTACTCCTGAAACGTGTAGACCTGTGATGAAAATAAAATGCATTATCATACAATTGCAGAGTGGTGAATAGCGCAGCATCCAAACCGGACTTCTTCCTCCTATCTATCCACATACTTTACCCGGGGCTGCAGCTTTCCACCAGGAGACTACATGCAATTAAAGGGGTTGTGACTGCCTCAACTCCTATAGGTGAGTGGTTTTTACCATCATTTCACTCATGTTATCATTGGTAAGACACTATTGCGCTTTTCTTCCACAGTTGCTATCATAATAACAAACCAATAGAAGATTTCCTGTTCTTGTCCTAAAGGGGTTGTCCATCACTAAAGAAATTTTTTTTCAATCCCTGAAGCTTGCTAAAACTTGGTGGTATGGACAGTGTTAGGGTTCAGCTTTGTTTGTCCATTCCGTTGGTCCAAATAGTGGAAAAATATGTAAATCATATAGTTATGGCCATTAGACAACTGCTGGATCTAGCAAGCAAAGTTAAATACTAACATTGTGCCCATAAAGCTAGGTTTGGGTTTTCCCAAAAATATTCAGTTGTGATCAACCCCTTTAAGATAAGAAAAGGAAACCTCTCGATTTTTTACTGTACACAGAGCATGAGCTACTTGTAACAAGTACTGGGTTTGGGGACATATTAATAGTCATTCTGCTCTCGTCATTTCCCAATAGATAATGTGGGCTGGCCACTAAATGAGTGCTGATCAGCTTGTTTAAAGCCAATTTACCCTTGTTACTAGACTGATATGAACACATGTAAATGAATTATTAGATATATGAAAAATATAAAACACTCCGACCAAACTTTTTTTTGTTTAAACCTGTGCAAATATATATGTTATGTAGTATTAGTGCACTAATATACTCTCCGATCACTATCTTCCCTAGATTCCAGGGGTGCAAAGGTCTTCTTTTGTGTCACATGATAACAATTCTCACTTTATTGATCGCACGATCGGACCATAGTCGCATGACACTCATATGGCTCCCGCTGTGCTGCGAGCGTGTGCCGAGTGTCATGCGAGCACTCGGGGTAATCCCCGTGTGGCCTCAGCCTAATACTGAGGTGCAAACATAAAAGGACCACATAAGGCATGTATTGCAGGCAACAACTCAAAATAGCAGTAAAACCAAAGCAAATAGAGTCTTTACATTTGCCAAGTGACAGAGACACCCAAACAAGTCATAGTTATGAATGTATAAAACATTTTATTATATAATACTGTAGGGTATGTCAAAAACATATAAACATATATATAGAAAAAGGACCAAGGAGAAGAGGTGCTGGAGAGGAGAAACCCCATGTGTCCCGGAAAAAAGAGGCCAGATGTTGGTCCCCATGTCGGTGACTTCAGGTCCCTTTATCCAGAGGTGCTTACCGGGGAGAACGGCAATGATCGGATGGACGCGGAAGCAGAAGCAATGGGAGGCAGAGTCTGCAGGACGCGTCGCGTGACCTGTAAGTATGATCATAATTTTTTTTAATAACGTGCTTTAATAAACAGCCCCTGAACCCGAACTGTAACATGAACATCCCAGAAAGCTCGTGTTTGGGGTCGTGTGCACGAACACCATGTGTTCGGTACGGACCCCGAACTTTACAGTTCGGGTTCGCCAATCCTTACTTGTGATTACTGCTGTGCACCTCAGTATTAGTAAAACCAAAGTGAATAGAGTCTTTAGATTTGCCCAGTGACAGAGACACCCAAACAAGTCATAGTTATGAATGTATAAAACATTTTATTATATAATACTGTAGGGTATGTCAAAAACATATAAACATATATATAGAAAAAGGACCAAGGAGAAGAGGTGCTGGAGGGGAGAAACCCCACGAGTCCCGGAAAAAAGAGGCCAGGGAGAACAAGTCTCCAAAAGATCTGTGAGAACTTCCCAGGGCTGAATACCCGCCAGGTAGAAGATAGCCCAAAAGTACAGAAGTTGCCAACGAACAAAGACAGGTAGTTCAAGATGTAGCATACAAGGGGCAGTTAACCTACCAGGGAAACAGATCACCAGAGGACCGGGTAACACATGGGGACCGACATCTGGCCTCTTTTTTCCGGGACACATGGGGTTTCTCCCCTCCAGCACCTCTTCTCCTTGGTCCTTTTTCTATATACCGTATATACTGGCGTATAAGACGACTTTTTACCCCCTTAAAATAATGGCTACAGTGGGGGGTCGTCTTATACGACGGATATACGGGGGGGGGGTGTGTATGTACACTGCAGCGTCCAGGGGAGGTGGGGGCAGCAGCTCTGGAGCACAGGGGAACGCTGCGGGCTGCATCCTTTGATCTCCTGCACCCGCTCATATAATATGCACAGCCGCTGTCCATCTCCAATGGTGCTGAAATCGCACGCAGTGAGGGGCTGGAGCAGCGGTGCATATTCTATGAGCCTGCGTCCCAGTGTGATCGCACATGTCCCCCATGTGTTAGATTTGGCCCCCAGGCTGCTGCTCATTCTAAAATAAAAAAGCTTTACTTACCCCTGCAGCGTTTCTCCCCGTGTCCCTGCTTCCACTGTGATCAGGCAGGCAGAGAGCTCAGCCTGCTGTGCCGATCACATGACCGCACCGAGAACCAGGAAGTGGAGGAACAGAAGCACGGAGCCAGACAGGAGGGAGCTCAGCGCTGGAGGAGATAAGGAAAGAGGGTTTTATTTTACTTTGGGCAGCAGCCTAGGGGCCATATCTGACACAGGGGGACTTGTGCGATCTATAGGGGCCATGGGCAGCACTATGGGGGCGATATCTGACACAGGGGGACTTGTGCAATCTATATAGGGGCCATGGGCAGCACTATGGGGGAGATATCTAACACAGGGGGACTTGTGCCCATTATGGGCCCCGGTGAGCTGCTTCTAACCCCCCAGATGTATGCCCTGCCAATCCCCCCCCGCCGATGCCGCGGGTGCTGTACCCGCCGAGCCGCGGGTGCAGGCCCCACAGAGCAGCAGAGTTGTGTGTATTTGTCTGTATGTAGCAGAGTTGTATGTGTTTGTCTGTATGTAGCAGAGTTGTATGTGTTTGTCTGTATGTAGCAGAGTTGTGTGTGTTTGTCTGTTTGTAGCAGAGTTGTGTGTGTTTGTCTGTTTGTAGCAGAGTTGTGTGTGTTTGTCTGTTTGTAGCAGAGTTGTGTGTGTTTGTCTGTTTGTAGCAGAGTTGTGTGTGTCTGTTTGTAGCAGAGTGTAGTACCATTGTTTCAGTCCAGTTGTGGCTTTATACAGCAGGGAGGAGCATTCCTTGCTGTACTAAGTGAACATTGGAGCGATTGATCTGTCAATGGCCCTTTAAAAACATATTGTACGGCTCTCGCGGAATTAAAATTAACATGTTGCAATCAAAGCAGACTTTTTTTCATTTGGGAGCGGGGTAGTCTTATACAGTGAGTATATCCCAAATTCTATATTTTTAGGGCAGAAGTTGGGGGTCGTCTTATACGCCCAGTCGTCTTATACGCCGGCATATACGGTATATGTTTATATGTTTTTGACATACCCTACAGTATTATATAATAAAATGTTTTATACATTCATAACTATGACTTGTTTGGGTGTATCTGTCACTGGGCAAATCTAAAGACTCTATTCACTTTGGTTTTACTAATACTGAGGTGCACAGCAGTAATCACAAGTAGAGTTGAGCGCGGTTCGCGGTTCGTGGTTCTCCAGTTCTAGGCTCGAGTGATTTTTGGGCTGTTCGAGATCGAACTAGAACTCGAGCTTTTTGCTAAAAGCTCGATAGTTCTAGAAACGTTCGAGAACGGTTCTAGCAGCAAAAAGCAGGGCTTTTTACAGCTGCAGTGTGCAGGAGCCATCGCTGGCAGCCTGCCACAAGCTGGTAACCAAGATAAACATCGGGTATCCAAGCAAAGCGCTTGGTTAGTAACCCGATGTTTATCTTAGTTACGTGCAGGAAGCCCACACTTCCCGCTCAGCTCGCTCCGCCCCCTCCTGCCCGCGGCATGTATACATACATATACACACACACACACACACACTCTCACACACGCACCCCCCCTCCCCCCCCCCCGCTCGGCTTACCTGCGGTGGTGAAGTCCCGCCATCCAGACCTCAGCGCTGTCACTGTCCTCCATGGCCGCCGCTTGTCACATCACCTCTCGCTTCCCACCCGAGACGTCACGGACCTCTCGCGATACTTGATGTGAAGGCGCCGGTCATTGACCTCAGTGACAGGGGCTGTCGGCAGTGCTGGAGATCAGCGCAGGTAATGTACCTCGCTGACAGCAGCACTTGTCATGCCCTGCAGTGACCTGGGCTGACCCATTGATGTTAGCTCAGGTCACTGCATTGCTCTCCCAGCCAATGGGGAACATCCTGCTCTTCATTGACTGGGACAGTGTGGATCGTCATGGCAACCCCTTGGATTACACCAGACCTGGATTTGTTTTTCATTCTAATAAATTGGTTAAAGAGGGAATGTTTTGGGGAGTGTTTTTTCAAATAAAAATGTGTTTGTCGTCTATTTTTGTTTATTACTGACTGGGTTGGTGATGTCGGGTATCTGATAGACGCCTGACCTCACCAACCCCAGGGCTTGATGCCAGGTGACATTACACATCTGGTATTAACCCCATATATTACCCCGTTTGCCACCGCACCAGGGCGCGGGATGAGCTGGGGCGAAGCACCAGGATTGGCGCATCTAATGGATGCGCCACTTCTGGGGCGGCTGCGGCCTGCTATTTTTAGGCTGGGGAGATTCCAATAACCATGGACCTCCCTAGTCTGAGAATATCAGGCCCCAGCTGTCTGCTTTACCTTGGCTGGTGATCCAATTTTGGGGGACCCCTACGTGTTTTTTTTTTTAATTATTTATTTAATTTAAAATAACAGCGTGGGGTGCCCTCAGTTTTGGATTACCAGCCAAGGTGAGGTTGCCAGCTGTGGTCTGCAGGCTGCAGCCGTCTGCTTTACCCTAGCTGGCTACAAAACTAGGGGGAACCCTACGTCATTTTTTTTTCATTTTTTTGGCTAAATACAAAGCTAAGCATCCCTTAGTGCCACATGAAAGGTACCAAAGGGTGTTCCACTTTTTCTCCATTTTTTTCTCCACTTTTTCTCCATTTTTTTCTCCACTTATTCTCCACTTTTTCTCCTCTTATTCTCCACTTTTTCTCCACTTTTTCTCCTCTTATTCTCCACTTTTTCTCCACTTTTTCTCCACTTTTTCTCCATTTTTTTCTCCACTTTTTCTCCACTTTTTCTCCACTTTTTCTCCACTTTTTCTCCTCTTATGCTCCACTTTTTCTCCACTTTTTCTCCTCTTATGCTCCACTTTTTCTCCACTTTTTCTCCACTTTTTTCTCCACTTTTTCTCCTCTTATGCTCCACTTTTTCTCCACTTTTTCTCCACTTTTTCTCCACTTTTTCTCCTCTTATGCTCCACTTTTTCTCCACTTTTTCTCCACTTTTTCTCCTCTTATGCTCCACTTTTTCTCCACTTTTTTCTCCACTTTTTTCTCCACTTTTTCTCCACTTTTTCTCCTCTTATGCTCCACTTTTTCTCCACTTTTTCTCCACTTTTTCTCCTCTTATACTCCACTTTTTCTCCACTTTTTCTCCACTTTTTTCTCCACTTTTTCTCCTCTTATGCTCCACTTTTTCTCCACTTTTTCTCCACTTTTTCTCCTCTTATGCTCCACTTTTTCTCCACTTTTTCTCCTCTTATGCTCCACTTTTTCTCCACTTTTTCTCCACTTTTTCTCCTCTTAATCTCCACTTTTTCTCCTCTTATGTTCCACTTTTTCTCCACTTTTTCTCCACTTTTTCTCCACTTTTTCTCCTCTTATGCTCCACTTTTTCTCCACTTTTTCTCCACTTTTTTCTCCACTTTTTCTCCTCTTATGCTCCACTTTTTCTCCACTTTTTCTCCTCTTATGCTCCACTTTTTCTCCACTTTTTCTCCTCTTATGCTCCACTTTTTCTCCACTTTTTCTCCACTTTTTTCTCCACTTTTTCTCCTCTTATGCTCCACTTTTTCTCCACTTTTTCTCCTCTTATGCTCCACTTTTTCTCCACTTTTTCTCCTCTTATACTCCACTTTTTCTCCACTTTTTCTCCACTTTTTTCTCCACTTTTTCTCCTCTTATGCTCCACTTTTTCTCCACTTTTTCTCCACTTTTTCTCCTCTTATGCTCCACTTTTTCTCCACTTTTTCTCCTCTTATGCTCCACTTTTTCTCCACTTTTTCTCCTCTTAATCTCCACTTTTTCTCCTCTTATGCTCCACTTTTTCTCCACTTTTTCTCCACTTTTTCTCCTCTTATGCTCCACTTTTTCTCCACTTTTTTCTCCACTTTTTCTCCTCTTATGCTCCACTTTTTCTCCACTTTTTCTCCTCTTATGCTCCACTTTTTCTCCACTTTTTCTCCTCTTATGCTCCACTTTTTCTCCACTTTTTCTCCACTTTTTTCTCCACTTTTTCTCCTCTTATGCTCCACTTTTTCTCCACTTTTTCTCCACTTTTTCTCCTCTTATGCTCCACTTTTTCTCCACTTTTTCTCCACTTTTTTCTCCACTTTTTCTCCTCTTATGCTCCACTTTTTCTCCACTTTTTCTCCACTTTTTTCTCCACTTTTTCTCCTCTTATGCTCCACTTTTTCTCCACTTTTTCTCCACTTGTTCTCCACTTTTTCTCCACTTTTTTCTCCACTTTTTCTCCTCTTATGCTCCACTTTTTCTCCACTTTTTCTCCACTTTTTCACCGTTCTTTTTCTATGGTCAGTCTACCCATTAGCTCTGCCATGCATACTGTAGCTCTACACCTACTGCACATGTTACTTTATGATTGACATCTCTTTCGTACCAGAGCTGTCTAAGCCTACTCTGACCCCATATTTGTCATTACTATATTGTCCTTGTACTGTATTATGACATTTGTATCATGTGTTTCATTTCTTGCTGTGTTGCAATTTTTTTGCTGCATCCCAATTGTACCTCTACATTGTTCGAGTTTATGTTATTGTTCTCTCACTCTTATGTGATACTGATTATTGTCATTTTTCATGATTACATGCAGATAAGTCCAATCTGACGAAGGCTCAGGCCGAAACGTCATTTGTAACTTGTTTTGGACAAAAACATATATGCTTATGAAAAAAAAAATGTTCTTAATACGGACCAATAAAGAGTGATTTTGCATTACTATCCATTGGGACTTACTGACTTAGTCTGGGAGATTTAGAGTGCCGAGGTTACTCACTAATTTTATCTATTATTACCTCTGAGCACCTATATACCAGTGAGCAGAGCTTCCTCTACAGTAGTTCTCCTGATTAGGCATGCCCTTACCTCATGAGCAGGGCATTGCAGCTTTGGTAGCAACCATTATGACATGGACTCTGCTGCTGTGGACCCGGGGAGAGTGAGTGCAGATTCATTGCACCCACACTCCTCACATGAAGGGTCCGCACTCCTAGAAAATGGGGGATACGTTCCCTGAGTGTCTCCCCCCCATATTCTAGACGGTCCAGAGTCGTCGTGGGACCCCTTTATTTTTTTTCTTACAATAAATTGGTGAAAGAGGAAATGTTTTGGGGACTGTTTTTTCAAATAAATTTCTTTTGTCGATTTTTTGTTTTTGTTAGTACTGACAGTTTATGATGTTGGGTATCTAATAGACGCCATGACATCACAAACTGCTGGGCTTGATCTCAGGTGACTTTACAGCTAGTATCAACCCGATTTATTACCCCGTTTGCCACTGCACCAGGGCACGGGATGAGCTGGGGTGAAGCGCCAGGATTGGCGCATCTAGTGGATGCGCCACATCTGGGGTGCCTGCGGCCTGCTATTTTTAGGCTGTGAAGGCCCAATAACTATGGACCTTCCCACCCTGAGAATACCAGACCACAGCTGTCCGCTTTACCTTGGCTGGTGATCCAATTTGGGGGGGACCCTACTTTTATTGTGTAATTATTAATATTTATAAAATAATTATAAAAAAGAGCCTGAGGGGACCTCCACATTGGATCCCCAACCACGGTAAAGCTGCCAGCTGTGGTTTTCAGGCTACAGCCGTCTGCTTTACCCTAGCTGGCTATCAAAAATGGGGGGACCCAACGTAATTTTTTTTTTTAACTATTTTTTAAATAGAAAAAATTAATGGGCTTCCCTGTATTTTGATTGACAACCAAGGTAACGGCAGGCAGATGGGGGTGGCAACCCATAGCTGTCTGTTTTATCTGCGCTGAGAATCAAAAATACCGCGGAGCGCTACGTCATTTTTTTAAAGATTTATTTTTACAGCACTGTGATGTCCAGCAATCAAAATACAGGGAAGCCCATTTTATTTTTAGTTATTTAAATAAATAATTAAAAAAAATATATATGGGCTCCCGCTGCATTTTTTGTATTGCTAGCTAAGGGTAATCCAAGCAGCTACTGGCTGCTAACCCCCACTGCTTGGTGTTACCTTCACTGGCAATGGAAAATCCAGGGAAGCATTTTTTATTTTTTTTGCCAAAAAACTACAAAAAAAGGACGTGAGCTTCGCCATATTTTTGTATGCTAGCCAGGTATAGCAGGCAGGTGCTGGAAGAGTTGGATACAGCGCCAGAAGATGGCGCTTCTATGAAAATGCCATTTTCTGAGGTGGCTGCAGACTGCAATTCGCAGCAGTGGGGCCCAGAAAGCTCAGGCCAACCGGTGGTGCGGATTCCAATCCCCAGCTGCCTAGTTGTACCTGGCTGGACACAAAAATGGGGCAAAGCCTACGTCATTTGTTTTCTAATTATTTCATGAAATTCATGAAATAATAAAAAAAGGGCTTCCCTTTATTTTTGGTTCCCAGACGGGTACAAATAGGCAACTGGGGGTTGGGGGCAGCCGTACCTGCCTGCTGTACCTGGCTAGCATACAAAAATATGGCGAAGCCCACATAATTTTTTCAGGGGGCAAAAAAATTCTGCATACAGTCCTGGATGGAGTATGCTGAGCCTTGTAGTTCTGCAGCTGCTGTCTGTCTGTATGGAGAAGAGCAGACAGCAGCTGCAGAACTACAAGGCTCAGCATACTCCATCCAGGACTGTATGCAGAAGTTTTTTGCCCACCAAAAAAATGACGTGGGCTTCGCCATATTTTTGTATGCTAGCCAGGTACAGCTGGCAGCCACGGGCTGCCTCCAACCCCCAGTTGCCTATTTGTACCCGGCTGGGAACCAAAAATATAGGGAAGCCCGTTTTTTTTAATTATTTCACTTATTTCATGAAATAATTAAAAAACAAATGACGTGGGCTTCGCCCTATTTTTGTGTCCAGCCGGGTACAACTAGGCAGCTGGGGATTGGAATACGCAGCACAGGTTAGCCCGAGGTTTGTGGGCGCCTCTGCTGCGGATTTCAGTCCGCAGCCGTCCCAGAAAATGGCGCTCTCATAGAAGCGCCATCATCTGGCGCTGTATCCAACTCTTCCAACAGCCCTGGAGCCGGGTGGCTTGTTGGGTAATCATGAGTTAATACTGGCTTTGTTTTACTAGCCAGTATTAAGCCAGAGATTCTTAATGTCAGGCACGTTTGACCCGGCCATTAAGAATCTCCAATAAAGGGTTAAAAAAAAGACACCACACAGAGGAAAAATACTTTAATAGAAATAAATACACAGACACATTAGAGACTCCATCTTTATTACCCCCTGTCAGCCCTCCACGACCCTGCTCTTCTGTCTTCTTTCTTTCTAGTGTAGTAGTAGTGACGATTGTAGTGAGGAAGGATGAGATTCACCAGCTCATCACTTGGGGCTGGGGAACCTCCATCCTCACTACAATGCTCACTACAATCGTGCAGCAGCGTGCAGCCTTCACTCCGTGAGTGATCACTGCTGGCTGCTAGCGGTAACGCTGACAGACGCGTTACCATAGCAACGGTGCTCTCGGAGCCGCGGTTAGCGGTGACGTCACCGCTAACTGCGTTGCTATGGCAACGGTGATCTCCGTTAATGACCGGCTGTGTCAGCCGGTCCCTAACGGAACGGGGAGTCGACCGTGTGCTAGAGCATGTCGCCGGTACACGGCGATACACATATGTGCACCGTGTACCGGAGAGATGCACTCGCAGGTCCTACATGACGTGTCATAGTCATGTGACCAGTCTGTAGCCAATGAGATAATAGCCACATGACTGGTCACATGGCTATTTTGACGTCACGATAGGTCCTGCATCTCTGCTGGCAGTGCAGGTCACCGGGAGGATTCAGCGATCATCGGATGGAATAGCGGCAGGAGACAGAGTGCAGAAGGGATCGCGAGGACCGGTAAGTGTTATGGCAATGTTTATTAACTGTTTGTGTACATTTATAATGCATTTTTATGTGTTTGTGATTGCCTCCCATTATAGCCTATACGTTCGAGTTCGGTTCGTCGAACGTTCGACGAACTGAACTCGAACGAGACCTCCGTTCGGCGAACCACCTCGAGCCGAACCGCGACCGGTTCGCTCATCTCTAATCACAAGTAAGGATTGGCGAACCCAAACTGTAAAGTTCGGGGTCCGTACCGAACACATGGTGTTCGTGCACACGACCCCAAACACGAGCTTTCTGGGATGTTCATGTTACAGTTCGTGTTACAGTTCGGGTTCAGGGGCTGTTTATTAAAGCACGTTATTAAAAAAAATTATGATCATACTTACAGGTCACGCGACGCATCCTGCAGACTCTGCCTCCCATCGCTTCTGCTTCCGCGTCCATCTGATCATTGCCGTTCTCCCCGGTAAGCACCTCTGGCTAAAGGGACCTGAAGTGACCGTGACGTCATACCAATGTGACCAGTCACGTGTGAATGTTGTATTACCTCATTGGCTACAGACTGGTCAAGTGAGTATTACATCATCAAAGGTCCTGGTGTGCCGTGATGCGAGTGTCATTGCATCACAGCGCACAATCTCCCGATGGCAGCGGGTCAGCTGCGTTTATTTCCACAGCTGATGCACTGCTGTCGGGAGAGTGGGGTGATGCAATGCGAGACGTAAGTGTAATTATCTCCTTATTGTCAGCCTCTGCTTCATCGCTCTCTCCAGAGCGGTGTAGCAGACCTGAAATGGCTCTCTGTGCTTCTCACCGTGTATAGACACTGTGCACAGTGATGAAGCAGAGTTGACTTTGCCCTTTGCTTCTCACTGTGTATAGACTGTGTCTGTACAGAGTGATGAAGCTGACATTGCTGTCCCTGTGGATTACGTCAGACTAAAGGGTGCTTTACACGCTGCGACATCGCTAGCGATTGCTAGCAATGTCGAGCGCGACAGCACCCGCCCCTTTCGTTCATGCGATATTTGGTGCTCGCTGCCATAGTGAACATTATCGCCACGGCAGCGTCACACGCACATACCTTGTCAGCGATGTTGCTGTGACTGCCGAACAATCCCTCCCTCAAGGGGGAGGTGCGTTCTGCGTCATAGCGACGTCACTGCGGCATCACTAAGCGGCCGGTCAATAGAAGCGGAGGGGCGGAGATGAGCGGGACGTAACATCCCACCCACCTCCTTCCTTCCGCATTGCCGGTGGACGCAGGTAAGGAGATGTTCGTCGTTCCTGCGGTGTCACACATAGCGATGTGTGATGCCGCAGGAAGGACGAACAACATCGTACCTGTGACAGCAGCGATATTAAGGAAAGGAGTGACTTGTCAACGATCACCGTTTTTGAATGATTTTGCGATTGCTGATCATCGCTCCTTGGTGTCACACGCTGCGATGTCGCTACCGGCGCGGGATGTGCGTCACTAACGACGTGACCCCGACGATATATCGGTAGCGATATCGCAGCTTGTAAAGCACCCTTAAGGATTTTTTTTATAATAAAGAGTCTCTAAATGTTTTTTTTTTCATTTCTAATAAAAAAAAATGTTCTCTGTGTATTGTTTTTTTTTTTACTGTTTACTAGAAATTCATGGTGGCCATGTCTAACTTGGTGTGACACCATGAATTTTGGGCTTAATGCCCATGAATTTCGGGCTTAGTGCCATCTCAGAATACAAAGCTGGTATTAACCCCTTTATTACCCAGCGAGCCACCGCCATCATGGCCGCTGGACGAGCCTGGTAATGCAACGGAAAAAAACAATGCGCCATTTCCAGGGGCAGCTGCGGGCTGCCGAGAATCCCAGCCCCCAGCTGCCTGGCTTTACCTGACTGGCGATCAAAATACGGCGGGAGCCCACTCATTTTTTTTTTAATTATTTTTTTAAATAAAAAAAATTAATGGGCTTCCCTGTATTTTGATTGCCAGCCAAGGTAACGCCAGGCAGATGGGGGTGGCAGCCCGTAGACGTCTGCTTTATCTGCACTGAGAATCAAAAATACAGTGGAGCGCTACGTCATTTTTTTTAATGATTTATTTATTTTTATAATACTGTCATGTCAGGCAATCAAAATACAGGGAAGACCTTTTTTTTTTTAGTTATTTAAATAAATAATTAAAAAAATATGTGTGGGCTGCATTTTTTGTATTGCTAGCTAAGGGTAATCCAAGCAGCTACTGGCTGCTAGCCCCCACTGCTTGGTGTTACCTTCACTGGCAATGGAAAATCAAGGGAAGGATTATTTTTTTTCTTTAAAGTTTTTTTGCCAAAAAACTAAAAAAAAATGACGTGGGATTCGCCATATTTTTGTATGCTAGCCAGGTACAGCAGGCAGGTACGGGCAGCTACCAACCCCCAGCTGCCTATTTGTACCCAGCTGGGAACTAAAAATATAGAGAAGCCCTTTTTTAATTATATCATGAATTTCATAAAAGTGACATGCCTTAAGGGCGCTTTACACGCAGCAATATCGCTCGTGAAAGCACCCGCCCCCGTCATTTGTGCATCACGGGCAAATCGTTGCCCGTGGAGCACAATATCACTAATACCTGTCACACGTACTTACCTTCCAAGCGACGTCGCTGTGGCCGGCGAACAGCCTCTTTTCTAAGGGGGCGGTTTGTGCGGCATTACAGCGACGTCACACGGCAGGCATCCAATAGAAGCGGAGGGGCGGAGAGCAGCCACATGAAAGACACGCCCACCTCGTTGCCGGAGGATGCAGGTACAGTGTTGTTCGTCATTCCTGGGGTGTCACACGTAGCGATGTGTGCTGCCTCAGGAACGACGAACAACCTGCGTCCAAAAGCAGCAATGACTTTTGGGAAATGGACGACGTGTCAACAATGAACGATTTGGTAAGTATTTTGCATCGTTAGCGGTCTCTTGTACGTGTCACACGCAATGACGTCGCTAACGAGGCCGGATGTGCATCACAAATTTCGTGACCCCAACAACATCTCGTTAGTGATGTCGTTGCGTGTAACGGGGCCTTTACATGTCAATGTGAAGAGGCTTATAAGCCATTAAATGCTCCTCTGGGAAATTTAATATGCAAATTGCCTATTCAGAGAGGAAAAGGACTTGAAATTTAGTACACCCCGAAACAACATGCCTGCAAATTGATTCTGGTTGACTTTTATCTTAACTCATATGGCAAGGCTTGTTAAAGAGTAGATATTGACTTTTAGAATTGCTACATCCAGTAGGTGGCACTCGAGTGCAAGTTTCTCTTTCTCCACAATGAGAAACATTACCCTTTAGATTCCAGCCTTTCATATAACCAAATCAGATCTAATGCTTTGCACTGAGGAGGGAAAACACCCCAAAAATCACATCTGCAAATTGAGATTCTGGTTTGGCTTATATCCAAGTCATAAAGCAAGGCTCGTTAAAGGGTTGATATTGACTTTTAGGATTGCTACTTCCAATAGGTGGTACTAGACTTTAAGTCCTCTTCTTCTCTGAAGGAGCAAATTGCATATTCAACTTACCAAAGGAACACTGCATGGCTTATAAGCCTCCTCACATTGATATTCTAGTGTATCACTTTCCACAGGGAGAAACATTACCCATTAAATCCCAGCCTTTCATACAGTCAAATCAGATCTCATGATTTGTGCTGCTGAAGATAAACACCATGAAACAATGTGTCTGCAAATTAAGTTTCTGGTTTTGCTTTTATTCTAATTCATATGGAAAGGATAGGGTGGATATTGACTTTAGTATTGCTACTTGCAGAAGATCACACTAGAGTTCAATTCATTTTCCTCTCAGAAGAATCAACTTGCATATTTGGTACGTACAGTATATACACATGAAACAGATTTTAAAGAGTAAAAATGCATTTCCACCCATAGAGGCAATTTACAACCTCTCCCGAGGGCACTTTTTGGTATAGTAATTTTGATCCACAACATACTGTAGGATCTAAAGTCATAAAACACTTGGCTAAACACCAAAACGATTATACTGTCACAGCTGACAAGTTGTGCCTTCCAGTGCCCAGGTCACATCCAGAATATCAATAAGGTGATGTCTAAATGTATTAAAAGCTAAAGGATCATTAAACACATGGTCAACATATAAGATTCATTTGTACAAGATAAAATGCCATTGAAGACCTATAAATCCTTAAGTCTATTATGTTCTCCCTTGTCTTAAGCATTGAACTTTTAATACAAGGGAATGATTTTACAGATGGAACATAAAGGTTGCCTTCAAGCAATATTGACCATGTGTGACTTAAGTATTTTATCATGTATTGCTTCAGCCCATTAAAGCCAAATCCTACAATGTCATATCTTTTATAAAATCACAGCGTAAAAACAGATAATTTAATCGGCTTGTCAGTAGAAGGTGCTCCAAAAACATGTGAGCACCCCTCCAAATAAGTGAATTTAGCAATGGCCAATTCCAACACTGTATTGATCCTATGCCATTGCAAACTGGTGGATAAATTCAGGCATACGCCAGACTTTCAACCATTCTCAATAGACAAACAATGATAAGAGTAAAGGCCCCATTATACGCAACGAAATCACTAACGAGATATCGCTGGGGTCACGGAATTTGTGACAAACATCCGGCCTCATTAGCGACGTCGTTGCGTGTGACACCTACAAGTGACCGCTAACGATCCGAAATACTCACAAAATCGTTGATTGTTGACACATCATTCATTTTCCAAATATCGTTGCTCGTTCTGGACTCAGGTTGTTCGTCATTCCTGAGGCAGCACACATCGCTGCCTGTTACGTGTGAAACCCCGGGAACGACGAACAAAAGCGTTCCTGCATCCTGCGTCCTCCAGCAACGAAGTGGGAGTGATGTTCTGCCCCTCCGCTTCCATTGGTGGCCCGCTGTGTGACGTCGCTGTGACGCCGCATGAACCGCCCCCTTAAAAAAGAGGTTGCTCGGCAGCCACAGCGACATCGTTAGAAAGGTATGTTGGTGTGACGCGTACCTGCGATATTGTTCGGCAGCGATTTGCCCGTAACACACGATTGACGAGGGCGATGTCACTGCGTGTAAAGCGGCTTTAAGGGTCATACTGAAGAGCTTGTACTATTTAGATTCTGACATATCTGTCCAGCTTTACTATAAGTGCTACTGTTGATAAGTGGAAGCATATGGGAGTTACTATTATATCACCTACTAGAATAAGTAATGTCTAATGTAAAGTTTGATGGAGGAAAATAATTTGTATTGGTGGAGGGGGAATGCTTTTGATTTTCAGTGAAGGGTAATGGAGCTACTACAGGAAACAGAGACATTAGATGCTTTTATACTTTTATTGTACACAAAATGATGTCCATGAAGATTCATTCATGTGTCTAAAACTTTATCTTCAACACCATCAAAAATCTTTGAGATAAATTGGAAAGCCAAGCCTCAGCCAGACCTTCCTATCCTGACTTCACAAATGCTCTTTTCATCATTTTCTACAGGCACACTATAATATTTGTGGAAAACTTTCCTTTAAGAGTGAAGTCTGTTAAATATGCTAATGGGGGTCCAACTCCTTGCACAGTAGGGCTCGGAAGAAAGCGCCATTTGACTTTTTGAGCTCAAAATTTGCTTGAACAGACACCATGTTGCGTTTTCAGATCCCGTGATGTTGCTAAACAGCAACAGCGCCCTCACAAGTGATCCCATATTGGAAACTAAACCCCACAAGTTATTTATCTAGAGGTGGAGTTGAGCATCTTCAATCCACAGATGCTTCACAGAATTTTATAACCTTGTACCATGCAAATAAGCAAAGACATTTTGTGCAACAACCCCACCTTACAAACTACACCACTCAACTTCATCTAGGGTTGCAGTGAGCATATTGACAACACATGGGCCTCATAAAATTTAATACTATTGGGAGGTGACGAATAGTTATATTTTTACCACTAAAATGTTGTTTTAGCCCCAAATTTTTAATTTTTATAAGAGCTAATAGGAAAAATTGGACCACGCACTTGATTGCGCAATTTCTCGTGAGTGTGCCAATATTCTACATGTAATCACAAACTACTTTTTAGGCACAGTAAAACGTTCCAAAGGAAAGGAGTACCATATTATAGCGGAGATTTTGCTGTTATGGTTTGTAGATGCCATATCACATTGGCTGAGACCCTGAGATGCCAGAACAGCAGCACCCCCATAAGTGATGCTACGGGTGCAGTGATTATATTGACATCACATGCATTTCACAGAATTTCATACCATTAGGTGGTGAAGAAAAAATAATTACATTTTTACCACAAAAATTTAGTTCTAGCCCCAGATTTTATATTTTAACATGTGGCAATGAGTAAAAATTGCACCAAAATGTTTAACAATTTCTGCTAAATGTGGCAATGATCCACATGTGTCTGTATATTACTATTTAGCCACATTCTTGGGCGGGAACACTATTTGACTTTTAGAGCACAAATTTTAGTAGAATAGTTTACAGACTCCATATACAGAGCCCCTAAGTACCAGAAGAGCAGAAATCCCCTTTGACTCCATGGGTGTTTTCAAGAAACAAGTAGCAATTAATGCTGCTGAGTGATAATTGCAAATCTGCCATTGGTGTCCCCATACATTGTAGTGCCCGTACATTGTGCCCAGTTTGTGCTTTTGGAGACATGCACCCCATAATTTATTTAAGCGGGCTCTCCTCACTACAGTAATACCAAATATAGACACTAAGTGTGGTTTAGACACACTGTGGAGCTCATAAGAAGGGTGGTAAATTAATTTGGGAGATCAGGTTTGCTGGATTTCTTTTGGGGGAAACATTTCCTGAGTCTTTGTGTTACCAGTAATGTGAAAACCCCCATTTATTTTATTTGACAGATTACAGACCTGAGTGGGAACATTTTACATAATATTTTGAATCACATTTATCAGTGCTCTATGCTGAGCAGTAACACCGAGGTTTCCATACAAAATCTCCAAATATCATGATTCAGATGACACTCCCAAGGGATGCATTCACAAAAATGAGGCAGCAGACTCCGTCTGACCACTGCTCAGTGTTGTGCTTTTTACACCGCTGGATCATAGGACAGACATAGTCCAAAGTGACTTAATTTGTCTCATTACAGTGAATTTTGCATTGGGGTATTTACAAATTTACCCCAGTGTAAGTACTCAGCGCAGAGCACAGAATAAATGTGAGCTGTGACTTACTGCAATCTTTGGAAAAATGAATAAATCAACACCAGGTGTGGAATTCTTATATTTTTTACGTCATTTACCTTGCAGTATAATTAATTAGACATTAATTAATTGGCTTTATTCTTTGGGTCGGTGTGGTTACAGTAGTACCAGATGTACAGTTTATCACAAAAGTGAGCACACCCCTCATATTTTTGTAAATATTTAATTACATATTTTATGGGGATAACAATGAAGATATGAAACTTTGGTACAATGCAAAGTAGTCAGTGTGCAGCTTGTGTAACAGCGTAAATTTGGCATGCCCTCTAAATAACTCAACACACTGCCATTAATGTCAAAACCGCTGGAGGAGCGCAAGGTCTCAACCATTCACCAGGTCCATTATGTTGTCATGGAGGAGTGGAAGAGAATTCCAGTGGCTCCTGTGACAATCTAGTGAACTCAATGCCCAAGAGAGTTAAGGCAGTGCTTGAATATAATGGTGGTCATACAAAAGATTGACATTTTGGGCATAATTTAGCTATTATTACGTAACACAAAATTAACTTAATACCTGCTCCCCATTCACACCTGAGACCTTGTAACATTAGTGAGTCACATGACACCGAGGAGGAAAAATGGCTACTTGGGCACAATTTGGACATTTTCACTTAGGGGTGTACTCACTTTTGTTGCCAGCAGTTTTGGCAATAATCGCTGGGTTATTTAGAGGGCACACAACAAATTTACACTGTTATATAACTTGTACACTGACTACTTTACATTGTGTCAAAGTGTCAAATCTTTAGTATTGTACCATGAAAAGATATAATAAAATATTTACAAAAATGTGAGGGGTGTGCTTCCTTTGTGACATATTGGATTTTTTTTATGATTGACTACACTAAAAAATGTTTATTTTTTTTTACAAAAACAAGGTTTTGCATCACCATATTTTGAGAGCTATAATTTTTCTAGCTTTCTGCCAACAGAGCCAAGTGAGGGTTTCTTTTTTGCAAGATGAGTTATCATTTCAATTGTTACTATTTTTCGGCACATAAAATTTTTGAACAATTTTTTATTCCGTGTTTCGGTTGTGTTTTTCTGCCAGATGATGAAGATTTGGTGCAGAAATACTCATCATGCGCACATAGCCTAAATGTTCTCTACCCTGCCGCGGTGGTTGGCACTCTGATAAGATTCTTGGTTACTCAATGATGTAATGTAAATTATAGCCTGTTGAGGTTTTACCTAACATATTACAAGAATCTATTGAATCTCATAAGTAATTGGAGTCCTTAACATAATTTCTGCAAATTGAGGGGTGTTCACACCTGTAACTTTGGAATAGCTTAGCAAAGGTCTGGATAATTGAATGTAAATACCTATTACTCATCAAACTTCTAATTTACTCTTAAAATGTTTCATAGAGAAAAAGAAATGTAAGTGTTCTGTAATTCTCTACTTATTTTTAAAGCTTAGGATAACCTAATGGCAGTCTGGTTACCTTTGTAACAGCAGTCAGCTTGCTTTTCTATTGACAGGCATGTCACTGTTCACCGTCTATTCATAAACACAAACATACATATTTATTTGAATTATAAGCCGCACTTTTGCTCCCCAAAATTTGGGAGGAAAATGAGGGGTGCGTCTTAAAATCCGAATGTAGCTTACTGGGGGTTGGTAAAGAAGAGTCACAGGAGGCAGGGGCAATGAAGTGTGGTGTGCTGCGGGCACTGCTCTGTGCGGTGCTGCTCTGTGTGCCGCTGCTCTGTGCTGTGCTGCTCTGTGTGCTGCTGATCTGTGTGGCAGGCAGTGAGGCACGGGCCATTCTGAAGATGTTGGCAGTGCGGGCTTCAATAAACCAAAAAGACTAAATTACTTAAAAAACCATTTTATTCACATATATGCCACAAACAAAGTACACATATTAAAATTAGTGATGAGAAGAAAGGTGGGAATCAATCTCCTCTAATCCTCACCCTTCCTGTCATACCTGTCATGTTATTTCCTTGTCTGTTTCTCTTTGATAGACAGTGGTATTCTTATTTTGTGAAACGTATTCATCTCTTAAAGGGGTATTGTCTCCTGTGAATTGGACTTCATTTACACATGCATGAATGAGCCTGGACTGGTGGTTAAGTCTTCAGACGTGCTGAATTATATCATCTGTGTGAGGTATATATGTGTGTATCTACCTTATTTAAGGGATGGATATGCACACTGATTGTTTACATATATCCCGTTGTTTTTTCTGTCAGATACACATGTGAATGAGCTTGGACCATTGGATGAGTCCTCAGATATGCTCATCTATATTAGGTATATATATACGTGCTGACTTTTTTAATCCGAGGAGGGAAGATGCACGTATGTAGTTCATACATTCTTTGATCTTGTATTTGCCAGATGCACATGTGTGTGATTTTGGACCTTTGGATAGGCCTGCTGGCGTGCTGATTTATATGCTATTGATGTTCAGGTACATATATATATATATATATATATATATATATATATATATATATATATATATATGCGTGTTGATTCTATCTAACCTAAGGGATGATTTTTATGTATCTTGCCTATATTTATTATTTTCAGATACAATTGATGTCTTGGTCCTGATCCTGGAGGAGGAATTTTTTAACAATATGAGTTCCCTAGTATCATCTTAATATTAATGGTCAGTACTGCTCTTTATCATCAGCATCATGATGTAACTGTGGATTTCCAGTTGTGGTAATAGTGGTCTTTATATTATGTTTATGTTCCAGGTTGTAGCTATTACATAAATGTCAAGGATCTATGCTGCCATACCCCTGATGAGCCCTACTGATTTGATAAGAGGGCGAAACGCGTATAAAGCATCCTGGACAAAATGAGCAACAGTCTTTTTTATTGTTTTTTCTGATTGACAGTCGACTGAGTCAGACCCTTTCCCATAGATACTCCATGACATCTATTGACAGAAATTAAGTATCTTTATTACTTGATGTCACATACTATCTCTGTGGTTCTGACCTTGGGTGTTTCACCTTACCCACTTCTAATTAAGACACATGGTATTTCTCTTAGAGTGAGTGGAGGGTCAGTATAGGACTCAAGTCGACGAGGAACGGGGGCGTCAATAAACTTTAGGATGTCGACCCCTGTATGACAGGAAGGGTGAGGATTAGAGGAGATTGATTCCCACCTTTCTTCTCATCACTAATTTTAATGTGTGTACTTTGTTTGTGGCATATATGTGAATAAAATGGTTTTTTAGGTAATTTAGTCTTTTTGGTTTATGAATAATTAATTTACCTTGATATCTAATTCGGTTTATGGCAGTGCGGGCTTCAAACAATGGCACCCAGAGTTGGCGAGTGCGCAGATGGAGCTCTCAGCTCAAGCTCTCATTTGCGCACCCACCGACTCTAGCCATCATTTCTTTGAAGGTCGCACCGCCAACATCTTCAGAATGGCCCGTGCCTCACCACCCGCAGTGAGCACCAGCACAGAGCAGCACTCGTTGGCCCAGCACAGAGCAGCACCTACAGTGAGCATCTGGGCCTCCCTCTGCACTGCCACAGCATCGCCGTACTCCATCACCGCCTCTGCCTCCTGTGACCCTCGCTCCACCACCGCTGCCACCCTCCCTCCCCAGTAAGACACCACTGAATTATAAAACGAGCCCCATATTTTTTAAAATCTTTTTTTCTCTAAATTTGCTGTGCGTCTTATAATCCGGTGCATCTTATCAAACGAAAAATATGGTGAATTAGAAATTAAATGTTTTTTATATGAAAAACTTTAGTAGTTCTTAAGCAGACTAATATACAGACTGAAATAAAAAATAATTGCCTAATAGAAAAATAGTGATATATAAATGAATGTTTATGGCAGTTAATAATAATAATAACAATAATAATAACAATAATAATAATAATTAGACCATTTGATGAAACACTTTTGCAATTGCTGGTGCTAATAATAAGCTTGTGCCATTCTCCTCTCTGAACTGTGAATCATAGTCACATTACTCGCACTCCTTTGCCTCATTTTGCCTGATTAGTTACTTTACATGAATCACCCTGAGCCACAAATGACTAATCTAGAATTAAAAAAGGAAATTAAAATTGTGAATAGAAGGTATATCACTTCCTTTCATACTGTTTGAGATTAATCAGTTTTTACTGTTCTGAAAAATGTAAGCGGTATTTTACACCTGCAATATTTCCCGCAATCTTATACGCAGCATTGGCATTGTTAAGTACCTTGTATGTCTTTTATAGAATACTTTGAGATTTTCGTTGTATATACTGTACTTAAGATTTCAGCACAGATGCTGTCATATTGAAATTTTCCATCCTAATAAAATAATGTATTTATCTCTATAGCTAAGATGCATGCTTCCCGGCAGACTCGACAATCTCTTCCTAAAAAATAGCTTTGATCATATTGTACTGTTGCAGATTAGGCACACTGAAATGCAGAATTACCCTACTTTAACATTATGTGGAATAATGCTGAGCGTGACAATGAAAACTGTCTGCGATGTGACTACTTTGTTAGATTTGAAGGAATTCAGCTGTAAATTTAACAGTCACTTCAGTTCATTGTAATAAAAGAGTTATTACTATATGTCAGTTTTCAAAAATGTTTAAGACCATTAATAATTATTGTGGTACGCTTCTCTCCATTTTTCGAACCAACAATCTTGGGTTAAAATGTGAAGAAAAAGAAATCATGAAGCCTAATTAATAGAGATGAGTAAATATATTAGAGCAGAATTTAATTCTACTACATATTAAAAAAATCCACATTTGCCAAAATGAAAATTTTTAGTAATTTGTTTCCATGAAGATTCAGCACAATAACAGCTGCTGACCACCATTATTCTGAGCGGTAGAGGGTCATCAAAAAGTAAAAGATAAAAAAAATACTTATATGAACCATACGGTTCACCTCTCTGGTCCCTCTGCTCTTCACTGTCACTGCCTAGTATCGATTAGTGATGGATGATCCCGAAGTGTAAAGTTCACTAATGTCCGTGCCCAGACCCCAAAAACGGACTTCTCAGGGAAGTCTATGTTGCTGTTCAGGTTTGGACGCCCAGATAAAATTAAATTTAAAAAAAAAGAAAAAGGAAGCAAAATGGAGATTAAAGCAGGATTATGATACTTACGGAGTTTCTGCATGGCTGTCACACTGCTTCCGGGTCCACTCATTATATCTTATGAATAATCACTGCTTCTACTGCCCACCCTTTGTGACAGTGTATGTGATTGGTTGCAGTAAGACTGTGCCCCCCACTCTCTGTGTCAGCGTCTGTGATTGGTTGCCCTCATTCTAGCTGCCTGGGTCCCTGAAGTGAAGTGTAAAAATGAATAAATAATTGATAAAAATGGTGTAGGATCCCCACATTTTGATATCCAGTGCAGATAAAGCAGATGGCTACAGGCTGCAGCCCTCAGCTATGCACTTTATCTTGATTGTGTATTAAATACAAAGGACCCCACACCACTTTTTTTAAAATTCTTTAAATAAATAGTTAAAAAAGCGGCGTGGGGCTCCCCCAAATTTTGATACCCAGCCAAGATAAGGCAGACAGCTAGGGGCTGGTATTCTCAGGCTGGGGAGTCCCATGAACAAAAATCACAGCTGCCATGAAGCCCTGAATTAGTAATGAGTAGGGGGGGTCTATGAGACCCAACCATTAGTAATCATATTAGTAAAAAATAAACAAAAAACACAGAGAAAAGTCCTATTTAAAAAAACACACTCTTTCTCCAATTTATTAACCCCCAAAACACCCCTGCAGGTCTGACATAATTAACACCATGACATCCCACAATGATACCGTCTCTGATATACCCTGAAAAAATGTGACCAATCACTGCAGCACCTGGGACACACTGACGAAGCAACAGCTGTTAGAGCAGTGATGTCAGTGAGTTCACTTGAGGTCACAGCTGTCAGTTCCCACGGTACCTCAGTTGTGACCTCAGGTGAACTTCCTTCAGCTGAACTTATTGACTCAATGTCATATTTCTAGATTAGGCTATGTGCGCATGTTGAATATTTGGTTGTAGAAATTTCTGCACCAAATCTGCATCTCCTGACAGAAAAACACACCAAAAATGTGATGATTTTGCAATGCATTTCGATGTGTTTTTTGCCAGGATATGTGGCTTTGGTGCAGAAATTTCTTCAACCAAATACTCAACGTGCGCACATAACCTAATCCAGTAATCTGGTATTGAGTTCAATGAGTTCACCTGAGGTGAGATCAAAGAGTTCACCTCAGGTGAGTTCAGAACTGACGGTTCCCACTGTACCTCAGCTGCAACCTCAGGTGAACTCACCTTAGGTGAACTCATTGAACTCAGTGCCGGATTACCAGATTAGGCTATTTGTGCATGTTGAATATTTAGGTTGTAGAGATTTCTGCACCAAATCTGCATTTACTGGCAGAAAAATGCACCAAAAATGCAATACAGCCTGAAACTTATGGTGAATTCGCACATTTGTGCTGTTATCTGTTTTGTATGGACTGATATTGGGTCTCCTGAGCCAAACTCAAACTCAACAGACTCATAGGTATATATGAAGCTGTTAAGTTTGGTTCAAGTGACATTAGCCAGTCCATGCATCAAGGTCCATACTCTTATGACAAGATGCTATTGTGTAAACCTGGCCTTAGTGCGATTTTATTAACTAAATGTAACCACTAGAATGTGTAAAAATCAAATCACCTATTCAATGTCAAAGGTTCTATAGACTTTAAATTATCTTATCGTATATGAGTTTTCAGCTTTTTATCTGGTGGTAATTAGAGCATTTATTTTTTGCTGTCAAGTTTTTGGTAACTTTAAACCTACATTTTTTAATTGTATTATTTTTCCTTACAATGCAATAATCTAGATTCAGCTACAAACGTGTGCTGCCATTTTTAACTTGTATTTCACAGGGTTTTTATCACATTAGTTAATTGCCAACTTAAGATATTTATAGCTCTTTCACAAGATTGTATTTTTCTGTAAATTGGATTCACATCTGTCTGGAGGTGATATGCATTGCTGACCTTTAAGTAACACCTACTACACTGTTATTTCATGTCTCCAACATGACTGTCTTCTTGACATACTTTGATCTAAGAATGTTTACCCTGAATTTAATACTTTGTTTTTACATTTTAATGGCTTTTTTAGGCTAAAATAATTATCTTTAAAATATATACCAAATTAGTGAAAGTCTACATGACCATAATTTTTGTTTCTGATGTTCGTCCCAGCTGTTATTTTAGGATGCAGCATGCTCTGGATATGTTTTCCCTATAGACCTCATTGTGTGTATGAGTGAGCCCTAATGTGGCCACCAACTAGCAATAAACTAGCGATAAATGTTGTATCAGTGAAGATCATAATTCATCACAAGCTTCATAGCATAATATATTCATATTCCCACAGTGGAGTGACATTTGCTGTGCTGTATACGGGTGGAAATGCAGTTTAACCTAGATTCAGGTTATATATGCGGGATGGATTAATCACATACCAGCGAGTTGTGAAACCATATATTTAAGGCGTTGAAGAGAAGCAGTGGAATTGGTGTAAAAATTCTGATGTATAGATTTATGCAGTTTAAGCTAGCTGTATCAATATTATCAACACAGCTGTCCAAACTTGAGTGTAACGGCAGCGGCAGCAGCCATGGCTGAGGTGGGTATCACCCACGTTCCCCCGCGCTACAGGAAAATGGGGATCCTGAGTGAGGGTGCTGCTGTTTCCTTGCTGATACGCCTCTACAGACCGCATACTGCTGCTTGACATGGCAGGCCAGTACCCGATGTAGTAAAGATAAATGAGGGAGACCAGAGTCCATGAATATACTTTTTTTACCGAACTTGATGCAGCGAATTAAATAAGTATTGAACATGTGACCAATTTTCTAAGTAAATATATTTCTAAAGACACTATTGACATGAATTTCTTACCAGATGTCGGTAACAACTCATCCAATTCACATAGGCTAATAATAAATTAAATAATAGATTTCCATGAAATTAGTGATGTGTAATAATGAGAAATATAAGTAGAATATACTCACTCATTGGGCTAATATGTAAGTGCTCAGAAGAAAAAAGTCAGTACAATATAAGTGGATAATCTTCGGCACACTTAATCATGGGGAGTGGTGTCGGTCTTGTAGAAAAGACAAAAGGAAACCTTTTTTTTGCTGTTAAATATGTATTCACACTCAGAATATATTGGGTGCTACGTTTCGGGCCGTTTGGCCTTTTTCAAGTATTATCTGTATAATAGAGGAAATACAACAAAGCAAAATGAACAACATGTCTCAAGTCCGTAAAGTATAACAAATAGACATCATGTGCAGTGTCAAATTCATGAAGAAATGAAATATACAGAGAACACAGAAAACATGTCTGTCACAAAAGTATAATATTGGCAATTACAAGTCTCCTGGGATGTGAAAAAATGGGTAAATGACTTCCGTGAAGAGAGCAAAGTACTGCACCAATGTGTGCATCAAGATAATTAGTGGGGAAAGACTACTTAAAATTTTATACTTATATTTATAAGTTGTATAAATTGAGCATAATGTATGAACACTAAACTGGAATATTGGCAAATTTCTATAAAAAAGGTACATTACCTGTGGGTTAAACAATAGTCAACAAACCACTAGATGAATTCCTTGAGAGATCTAGTTTCTAAAATCAGGTCACTTGTGAGGGTTCCTGGTGTTCTGGAACATCAGGTGCCTGTAAATGCAATATGGCAGTAACAATCTATTTCAGGCAAATATTCGATCCAAAAATCACATCATAACACTATTTACATTTAAAGTCATGCCATGTACCCAGACATTAACTGTTGATGATATACAGGACATTACCATAGTCGGGAGACGTTATGTAATACATTTTGTGGTACATTTACTCTTATTACTCCTTAAAAAAATGAATAATTTCTGGCTTAAAGAATATATTAGTTTAAAAAAATTAAAAAATTTTGTTCCACATTACCTATTTCCCTGTGTAGCTGCTGAAAAATTAAAAAAGAATCTTTTCTGATAGTGGGAAATTGTATAGAATAATTTGAGAGGTGTAGTCTTAAAAATGGTATCACATCTGGGGGTTTTCCACTACAAGGGCCCATCAAAGTCGCTGCAAAACTGAATAGCGGTATATTCCTAAAAAATAGGCCCTAAAAATATTGCTGCTAAATTTGAGCCTTTTTAACATCCTAAGTAAAGTAAAATGACATTTGAAAAATAAATTATGCAGGTATAAAGTAGGCATATGGGAAATATAGTGTATTAACTGTTTAGTTTAAAGATATTAGCATTCAAATTTTGAAAATGACTACATTTAAAAAAATGTCATCAAATTTTAGATATTTTCATAAAAACAATGCAAAACACATCTACTTAAATGTGCAACTAATATAAAGTACAATGTGCTAAAAAAAACCAGTCTCAGAATTACAGGGATATGTAGAAGTGTTCCAGAATTATTACCACATAAAGTAAAGCGGGCTTTACACGCAGCGATATCGCTAGCGATATCGCTAGCGAGCGTACCCACCCCTGTCGGTTGTACGTCACGGGCAAATTGCTGTCCATGGCGCACAACATCGGTAACACCCGTCACACGTACTTACCTGCCTAGCGACATCGCTGTGGCCGGCGAACCACCTCCTTTCTAAGGGGGCGGTTTGTTTGGTGTCACAGCGACGTGTACCAAGTGTCCGCCCAATAGAAGCGGAGGGGCGGAGATGAGCGAGCCAAACATCCTGCCTACCTCCTTCATTCCTCATTGCGTGCTGCCGCAGGTACGAGGTTGCTCCTCATTCCTGCGGTGTCACACATAGCAATGTGTGCTGCCGCAGGAACGATAAACAACCAGCGTTCTGCAACAGCAACAATAATCGGGATTACAACGAATGGACAATTATCAACGATATGGTGAGTATTTTTAATCGTTAACGGTCGTTCCTGAGTTTCACACGCAACGACATCGCTAACGAGGCCAGATGTGCGTCACAAATTCCGTGACCCCAACGACATCTCGTTAGCGATGTCGTTGCATGTAAAGCCCGCTTAACATGTTAGATCTAAAAAATGAGGCTTGTTCATTAAAGGGGTTGTCCAGCCTTGGGGCACAAGTCTGCAGTCACTCTGTCACTGCACACTTGTGAATCCTCACAGCGTACATTGTACATGCTGTCAGGATTCTCCAGTGTCGGCACTGGGAGCAGGCAAGCACATGACCATAAGTATACGATTTGTATACATGCAGTCACATGTTCACTTGACATACGCAGCCACACTCAATGCAAGCAAATTGAGAGAGGCCAGACACTTCTAGTTGGAATGTGGCTGGAAGTATGCAAGTCTGGTGGTCACATGACTGCCCGCTTCCGGAGCCAGCTGGGGTGAATCATGGCACAAACTGTGAGGATTCAATAGCACAATCACAGAGACTTGAGCCTCAAGTTTGGACAACCCTTTTAAGGTCAAAATTAGTCACTTGGGGGTAAAAATTTATTGATTTTGTATGACGTATCACACATTATGGACTCTGTTCATATTGGCTAAAGATATACCTAGTATTTTAAAGGGATTTCTGGGTATCTAATAGTGAAGACCGATCTTTGGTAATCATTTTCAGATAGGTTTGAGTCCGACACCCTCACTGATGAGCTTTTATTCCCTTTAGCGGCAGTCCAGTGTAATCAACAAATAGAATCAAACAGCACAACTCTGTTCAATTGGTAAAGATAACTTCCAAGAACTGTACGTCAGCTCCTATTACAGTATATTAAGGTTAGAACGTTACTGGACAAAACTTAATTCAAGTTCTCTAAAGAATACTTTCTAGTATGTTTCCCATTGACCTAAATTGATTTTTTTTTAAATGAAAAGAAAACCAAATACATTTTTAATCAAGTGTCACAAAATGATTTTAAAATATGGTACATGTTTTACCTGCATCCTCCTAGTTTGATGAGTTCAGTTACAAATTGGGTAAATAAGGAATGATATCAACTTCTAAGACCTGGTCACCAAATAAGTGTCAGTTCACTGTGTGATTCCAGACTTAAACAACCATTTTTTTTTAACATTTTATGCATTAAAAAGTGGAACTGTGTACAGGGCTGACAAAAATTAGCATACTACTAAGCTAAAAATATTTCATTCCCCTGCTATCTTGTTAGAGATTTTTTCCGGTTCAGCTATATCTTTCTGTGACCCACCATTTAGAAGACTACAAATTGATTACACCAAGGTAACAACACTTTGAGGCGCTAACATTGAACTTGTTTTTCCCAGCACTCCTTTTTTTGCAGAGTTCAGACTCCTATCAATTGGAGAAGCCATAAAAAGTATTTGAGAAAAAAAATGTTTTTCCGAAAATACAAATTCAACGTATGGATTCTCTTTTTATTTTCTCTATGCCCAAAGGCATTCCAGTTCTACTGACAATATATTTTGAAAGAAGGAATAGCAAAAAATATTTTTTTTATTATGAACTTCCCTCTTGCAATGACTAGGGGGACAGTCCATACATGTAAAAGTATTTAGCATTTTTAAGATGCTTTAAGTCTTTTTACACATTGCGAGAATTAAAAGGAATCTGTCTCCAGGATTTTGCCACTTTAGAGCACCATAATGTAGAGACAGAGACCCTAAATTCAGAGGTGTATCCCTTACTAGGCGGCTTACTGTAGTTTTGATAAAATCACTGTTTTATTGGCAGAAGATTATCATTAGAGGACTAGCAAACCTGCTGCCAGGTAGTCTTCTATATTCATGAGCTCTGTGTGAGGGGCTGCTGAAAAGTCTATGGCTTTACCCAGAAAGAAATGAGAGAGGATGATGAAACTTTACATTTATTCCACATACTCTCCATGATGTCAACACATGTCTTCCATCGGTATTCCAAGTTCTGTAAGCCTACTAAAAAGAAGGATTTCTGTTGTGCCTCAAACCAGGCATCCGTAGCAGTCATGGCATTAGAAATGGTGTGAAATTTGGTACTCTCGAGGAATTTCTTCAGGTTTGGAAACAGATGATAGTCGGACGGAGCGAGATCTGGCGAATAAGGTGGATGGTCAACCAACTGGAAGCCCAGCTCTGCCAGTTTTGCCGTGGTCACTTGTGCAGTGTGAGCAGAGTCGTTGTTTTGTAGGAACAACTAATTAGTCAGTAACTAGTGCTAAGCAAGCACTAAAGTGCTCGAGTGCTCGTTACTCGAATCGAGCAGGTCCAAACCTCGGACCCGTTAGTTTTGAGTAACAAGTATAATAGAAGTCTATTGAGAACGCAAACAAAACCTGCTAGAGAGCTGGAGAGACTGGAAAAAATTATTGGAGAAGACGCCTGGATGCATTTCTGATTTCTAGGTTACTGCTGGAAGGCAAAAAAATTAAATAATTAAAATAGGATCTCCCCATTTTTGATAACCAGTCAAGGTAAAGCAGACCTGTTTGTGTTACCTTGGCTGGTTATCAAAAACACAGGGGACCCCATACTATTGTTTATTATTTTATTTATTAAATTAACCTTCCTCTAGTGTTAGGGTCGTGACCGACCCGTTTTAGGTTTTAAATGCATACAAATTCTACATACATTTGTTTATTGCATCAAGACTTTTTTTTACTTTTTCTGGAACTTATTTTTAAACAAAATACAATAAAATAAAACTATTTTACTAAATTGTAAAATGCTCTTATTAAAATTATAACATTTGTGTTGTTGGGGTCAATTTCAACCCAGGTCTAATATAAGAGTAAAAAAACAATAATAAGTCCCAAAACTGAATTCATAAACACAATATAAACCAACAGCCCACAGCCAGTTGTACCTCCAACAACTTGAGTTAGGGACATTTCCAGGCATATATGGCCAAATCAGCTTACAGTTGGTACTTTGCAGAGTATACATCTTCAGTTTACACCATGCAACAATGAAGAGAAGATTAGATGCAAGCCAAATTCTGGATTATATCTTGGATGATAATGAATCAGAGGACACACAACAGCAAACTGATATAGATGAACAGGTTTCTGAGGAGGAAGATGATGTGGAGTATCAACCGGAAGACACAGACAGTTCTGATCAGTCTGATGAGGAGGTCACCGGTGCTGAAGCTGCTCCCACTGAAAGATTCAAATCCGAAAGTGGCAAGATCAGTTGGAGCTCAGTACCTCCAGATGTAGGGCAGATGCTGCAAATGTCATAAAAATGACCCCTGGGATCACAAGGTTTGCTGTGACAAGAGTAAGTGACATCAAGACATGTTTTGATCTGTTTATGCCATTGTCAATAAAAAAAGTCATTATTGCTATGACAAACCTTGAAGGAAAAAATGTCCACGGCAACATGTGGAATGACCTTCATAATGTTAGGGCCAGGTGGACGGGCAGACCCAGGAGGTGGATCCACTGGGCCGAACACCTCACTGAAGGCAAGGGGTCCGGTAGCCGGAGCACTACAGGTAGCAGGACAGTCCGTTCAAAGGAGTGGAGTGTAGAAGTCCCTGGGACCACAGAGTCACTGAAGGTAGTCCGGGTGACGGAGCTCAGGTTCGGAGGCCGAGATGTTGTCAGGCAGAGTCCGGAACCGACGGAGCGAGAAGACGGGTCACCACAGGGATCAGAGATGGTATGGACTGACGGGATGGCGGACAGTCACCGTTCGGGGTTCGGGAATCGTCAGGACCGGATGGCGAGGCAGGAGCGGCTCTAGGAGAGAGATAGGTAAGTATACCGCAAGACACAAGGAGACCTGACTCCTAGCTTAGCAAAACACAAAGAACAGGCCCCGCCCACTTGGAAAGGATTCCCCTATATACCCTGTACCTGATTCTTCAATATCCTGTTGGAGGACACTGGCCCTTTAAGAGAGGGTCAATGACCGTGCGCGCGCCCTAATGCGCATGCGCGAGGCCCGGGTGCCAGAAGCCAGAGCAGGGAGCGGTGAACAGGAGGCAGGAGAGCCGGGCTGGGGCCGAGTTGCCGACGGGCGCCGGGAGCGGGGACCGGGCTGCCTGGGGACCGCAGGCGATGGAGCAGGAAGGCTGTGGAGCGGGGGACCGGGAAGCCTGGCACGGGAGCGGCGGAGCGCGACCTGAGAGCGGGGAAGCGTGGCAGGGGAGCCGGGGAGCCTAGCAGGGGAGCCGGGGAGCGTGACAGTACCCCCTCCCCCACGCCCCCCTCCCCGCAACCGGGACAGGAAGGCACGTATCAGAGGAGTACCCACATTCTCCCGGGGTTCCCAGGACCTATCTTCAGGACCATACCCTGCCCAGTCCACCAGGAAGAACTGTCGGCCCCGTACGGTTTTCATGGCCAGTATATCCCTTACCACATAGATGTCATCATCAGCAATAGGAGGAGGAGCAGAACTGGCAGCAGCGGAGAAGGGACCAAGGACAACCGGCTTGAGCAGGGAGACGTGGAAGGAGTTGGGTATTCTCATCGTGGCCGGGAGCTGCAGCTTGTAGGAGACCTCATTAATCTTGCTGATGACCTTAAACGGCCCGATGTAGCGAGGGCCCAGCTTGTATGATGGTAGCTTCAATCGGACGTACTTGGAAGCAAGCCAGACCAGATCTCCTGGAGAGAAACACGGAGGATCCAGACGCCTCTTGTCTGCGTGTCTCTTCATCCGCAGGGAAGCACGTCCAAGGAAAGCCTTGACAGAGTCCCAAATTGTTGCAAAGTCACGGACTACAGCATCAGCAGCAGGGACATCCGAGGAAGAGGATACAGGTAACGGGACGGAAGGCTGAAGTCCGTAAACGACATGGAAGGGAGAGCTGGAGGAGGACTCCCTGACGTGGTGGTTATGGGAGAATTCAGCCCAAGGAAGAAGCGTGGACCAGTCGTCGTGATGGGCGTTGACGTAGTGACGTAAGAAGGAGGTCAAGATCTGATTGACTCGTTCCACTTGGCCATTCGACTGAGGATGGTAGGCTGAAGAAAAGTCCAGAGTCACTCCCAGATGTTTGCAGAGAGCCCTCCAGAAGCGGGAGGTAAACTGAGTACCTCTGTCGGACACAATGTGTGATGGAAAGCCATGCAACCGGAAGATGTGCTGTATATAAGCGTCAGCGAGTTCCTGGGCAGAGGGCAGTCCAGCCATAGGGACGAAATGAGCCATTTTGGAGAACCGATCCACCACGACCCATATGACTGTGTGTCCGGAGGACAGGGGCAAGTCCGTAATAAAGTCCATTGCAATGTGTTGCCACGGAACGGAGGGTATAGGCAGAGGCAGGAGACGACCATATGGCAGGTGAAGAAGCGACGTCCGTGCGAAGGGATGGCCACCAGTAGTGACGTACAATTGTACTCCATGTTTTCTTCTGACCAGCATGGCCGGCTATTTTCGAGGCATGGCCCCAGTGCAACACTTCTTGCCTGTCAGTCTCAGAGACATAGGTCTTCCCGGGCGGTATCTGGGCCAGGGTGACAGGGGCCACCGGAATGATTTTATTAGGGCAGATGATGGGCTGCGATGTCTCCTCCTCCTGCTCCATGGGCATGAAGTACCTGGACAAGGCATCTGCTCGTACATTCTTGTCCGCGGGTCGAAAATGGAGCTGAAAATCGAACCTGGCAAAGAACAAGGACCACCTGGCTTGCCGTGGGTTCAGTCGCTGAGCGGACCGCAGGTATTCCAGGTTCTTGTGGTCTGTGTAAATGATCACGGGGTACACCGCTCCCTCCAGAAGGTAGCGCCATTCCTCCAGAGCCAGTTTGACTGCTAATAGCTCTCGGTCACCGATGGTGTAGTTGCGTTCAGGCGCTGAGAAGCTCTTGGAGTAGAAACCGCAAGTAACCATCTTCCCGGAGGAGGACTTCTGCATGAGCACTGCTCCGGCTCCCGAGGAGGAGGCATCCACCTCCAAGGTGAACTGTCGGTTTAACTCAGGACAGTGGAGCACAGGGGAGGAAGCAAATGCCTGTTTCAGGGAGCCAAACGCAGCGTCGGCCGCAGGTGACCAGTCCTTTGGATTAGCCCCCTTCTTGGTCAAGGCGGAGAGAGGTGTAGTCAGAGCAGAGAAGTGAAGGATGAACTGACGGTAATAGTTTGCGAATCCCAGAAAGCATTGGATTGCCTTCAGTCCGGAAGGAGGGGGCCAGTTGAGAATGGAAGAGACCTTCTCCGGGTCCATCTGCAGACCGGTATCGGAGATTACGTAACCCAGGAAGGGAAGAGAAGACTGCTCGAAGACACACTTCTCGTACTTGGCGTACAGACGATTCTCCCTCAGTCTTTGTAGTACCAGCTGCACGTTCTCTCTGTGGGTCTGGAGGTCCGGAGAAAAGACCAGGATATCATCAAGATACACCACCACACAGACGTAGAGAAGGTCCCGGAACATGTCGTTCACCAATTCCTGAAAGACTGTTGGTGCGTTACACAGGCCGAAGGGCATCACACAGTATTCATAGTGCCCATCGCGAGTATTGAATGCAGTTTTCCATTCGTCCCCAGAGCGGATGCAAACCAGGTTGTAGGCACCCCGAAGATCCAACTTGGTAAACACACGAGCTCCTCTAAGCCGATCAAACAATTCGGGGATGAGCTGCAGGGGGTATTTATTTTTCACGGTGATTTGGTTCAATCCCCGGTAGTCAATGCATGGGCGTAGGTCGCCCTCTTTCTTCTTAACGAACAAGAAGCCTGCTCCAGCAGGAGAGGAGGATCTCCGAATGAATCCCCTTGCCAGGTTCTCTATGATGTAGGTAGACATGGCCCTTGTTTCAGCAGGAGACAGCGGATATATCCGTCCTCGAGGTGGTGTAGTTCCCGGGAGTAGGTCGATGGCACAGTCGTAAGGATGATGTGGCGGCAGTACCTCTGACTCCTTTTTATCAAAGACGCCCACGAAGGACCAATAGGCCGAGGGCAGTCCCGGTAGGGACTCCGGAACCGGAGGTCGTCGGATGGGCTGTATAGTCTTCAGACAGTTCTCGTGGCAAGAGGAGCCCGATCGGGTGATATCACCAGTACCCCAGCTGACTGACGGTTCGTGTGTCCGTAACCAGGGGAGTCCCAGCAGGATTTGATGGGACATGTGTGGGAGGACGTAGAGAGCGATGTTCTCGGTGTGCAGGGCACCGATACGTAGTTCCACCGGCTTGGTGATCCACGAGATGGTGTCAGAGAGGGGTCTCCCATCTACAGAGGAAATCACGAGGGGTTTGTCGAGTGGAGTAACAGGCACCTGGTACTTGTCCACCGTGGCCTGCTGGATGAAATTGCCTGCTGCCCCGGAATCGAGGTACGCCTCGGCCGTGAACCGCGTCTCTCCCGTTGTCACTTGAACAGTCCACGTAACCGGGTCTGAGAGAGTCCCAGCACCTAGGGTGGCCTCTCCTACCAGCCCTAGGCTTTGGCGTTTCCCGGCCTCTCTGGACAGGAGCGTAGAAGGTGTGTGCCCGCTCCGCAGTAGAAGCAGAGGCCCTTGGCGAGCCGTTCTGCTCGGCGTTGTTCGGACTGCCGCAAACGGTCAATCTGCATGGGCTCGTGGACAGAGACACCAGACGACGTTGACTGAAGTACGGCGGGCTTCTGCGGAGGAGAGGAATGCCGTATCGGACGTCTCTCACGGGACACCTCTTTGGATCGTTCCTGGAATCTGAGGTCCACGCGGGTGGCTAGTGCGATCAGGGCATCCAGAGTAGAAGGAACATCGCGGCCTGCCAGCTCGTCCTTAATACGACTGGAGAGTCCTTCCCAGAAGGCGGCGGTGAGGGCTTCATTGTTCCATCCCAATTCTGAGGCCAAAGTGTGGAAGCGGATGGCATACTGCCCCACCGTCATGGTCCCCTGACGTAGCCTGAGGAGTGATGAGGCGGATGCGGCGGCACGACCGGGTTCATCGAAGGTGGTTCTAAACACCTGCAGGAAGTCCTGGATGTTAGTGGTTACAGGGTCCTCCTTTTCCCACAAGGGGTTCATCCAGGCCAGTGCCTCACCCTCTAGATGGGACATAACAAACGCCACCTTGGCTTGGTCGGAGGCAAACAGGTGCGGAAGCAGCTTGAAATGGAGGGAGCACTGGTTTAAGAATCCTCTGCAGGTCTTGGGATCTCCGGCATATCGGGGTGGAGAGGCCAAGCGAAGTTTAGATGCTTCTGAGGGAGCCGCCACGGGAACCGTGACCGTGGACTGTGCAGTGGTAACCTGAGATGCCAGGGACGTGGCAGATGCTTGCAGCGTGTGCAGGCGGGTATCCACCGAGGTCATGAAGGCCAGCATGCGGGACTGTGTCTCGCGCTGACGTCCGAGTTCCTGCTGCAAGTTGCCCAGCTGGGCCGCTAGTGCTTCGGCGGGATCCATTGCCTGTTCTTACTGTTAGGGCCAGGTGGACGGGCAGACCCAGGAGGTGGATCCACTGGGCCGAACACCTCACTGAAGGCAAGGGGTCCGGTAGCCGGAGCACTACAGGTAGCAGGACAGTCCGTTCAAAGGAGTGGAGTGTAGAAGTCCCTGGGACCACGGAGTCACTGAAGGTAGTCCGGGTGACGGAGCTCAGGTTCGGAGGCCGAGATGTTGTCAGGCAGAGTCCGGAACCGACGGAGCGAGAAGACGGGTCACCACAGGGATCAGAGATGGTATAGACTGACGGGATGGCGGACAGTCACAGTTCGGGGTTCGGGAATCGTCAGGACCGGATGGCGAGGCAGGAGCGGCTCTAGGAGAGAGATAGGTAAGTATACCGCAAGACACAAGGAGACCTGACTCCTAGCTTAGCAAAACACAAAGAACAGGCCCCGCCCACTTGGAAAGGATTCCCCTATATACCCTGTACCTGATTCTTCAATATCCTGTTGGAGGACACTGGCCCTTTAAGAGAGGGTCAACGACCGCGCGCGCGCCCTAATGCGCATGCGCGAGGCCCGGGTGCCAGAAGCCAGAGCAGGGAGCGGTGAACAGGAGGCAGGAGAGCCGGGTTGGGGCCGAGTTGCCGACGGGCGCCGGGAGCGGGGACCGGGCTGCCTGGGGACCGCAGGCGATGGAGCAGGAAGGCTGTGGAGCGGGGGACCGGGAAGCCTGGCACGGGAGCGGCGGAGCGTGACCTGAGAGCGGGGAAGCGTGGCAGGGGAGCCGGGGAGCCTAGCAGGGGAGCCGGGGAGTGTGACACATAATGATGACCTGGATGCCTACATTGGTGTTCTTCTCCTTGCTGGAGTGTACAAATCCTGCAATGAGGCCACTGATAGTCTCTGGGACGCATCGACAGGCAGGAATATTTTCCGGGCAACAATGTCACTTCAAAGGTTTCAAATGATATCAAGAGTCCTCAGATTTGACAACAGAGACACCAGAACAAAATCTGATAAACTTGCTCCCATCAGGGATGTTTGGGAGAAATGGGTGCAGCTCCTTCCACTGATGTTCAACCCAGGGCCAGAGGTGACAGTAGACGAACGTTTTCTCCCTTTCCGCAGAAAATGCCACTTCCGGCAATACATGCCAAGTAAGCCAGGCAAATACGGCATAAAAATCTGGGCAGCCTGTGATGCAAAAACTAGCTATGCATGGAATCTACAGATTTACACAGGCAAATCTGCAAGCAGCATCTCTGAAAAAAAACAAGGAAAACGTGTAGTCCTCGATATGACTACTGGACTGCTGGGTCACAACATTACTTGTGACAACTTTTTTACCAGCTATGACCTTGGACAAGAACTTCTCAGGAGGAAAATCACCATGGTGGGCACAGTGAAAAAAAACAAACCTGAGCTGCCTGCTGAATTGTTGCAGATGAAGGACAGGGCTCCACTTTCCTCAAAGTTTGTTTTTACAGACACCACCACTACTGTTTCATACTGCCCCAAAAAATGACGGAATGTGGTACTGATGTCCACACTTCACAAAGATGCAGCTGTGTCATCAGGAAGTGACAAAAAGCCCAGAATAATCCTGGACTATAACAAAAACAAAGGAGGAGTGGACAACCTGGACAAGCTGACTGCCACCTACACTTGCCAGCGAATGACTAGGAGATGGCCAATGGTTGTATTTTCAAACATCCTTGATGTGTCAGCATACAATGCATTTGTGTTGTGGACCCACATTCACCAAGGATGGAAGTCAAAGAAAAAAAAAGAGCGGAGGATGTTTCTTGAGGAAGATCCCTTGTCAAGGCGCACATTGACCAAAGGGAACGAGTGCCCCAAGACCCAGCCGCTGCAGCCTTGGTCCGACATCTCCAGAGCTCAACAAGTGCTTCGCCCACACCCACAGCAACACAAAGAGCATCATCACCAGCATCCTCCTCAACCAGCCCTGCCTCAACATCAACCACAACAGCCACAACCCCAATGAGACCACCTGATTCTAAAAGAAAGAGGTGTCAGGTCTGCCCTAGCAATAAGGACAGAAAGACAAACACATCGTGCTTCGCCTGCAAAAAATACCTCTGCAAAGAACACACAAAAAGTGTCACTTTTTGCCACACATACATCTAAATACTAATGCATCTAAAAACTAGCACTTGATTTCTGTTGATTTGATGGCTTGATTGATTGTTGTTTGTTTGTTTGACCTAGAAAAGCTACTTTTTATTAACACCCACATGAAAGGCACTAAAGGGTGCAAGTGCAAAACCCTTTCCATATACAGTATAACTTATTGGTAGTCATTACGTTTCATGAACATGAGTTCCTAAAGTGTAATCCCAAGTCCAAAGGCAGTTATCTTATCTTTGGCAGATCCAGCCTCATAAGTTAAGCCTTTTAACTTAAGAAATATATGTTGCTGTCACAATTTCTTTGCTCTGTGTGTAGGGGTGCTGGACTTTCAGTTGGATGAGTAACAGCTTAGTCATCCTACCATGAGCTGGGGAGTGCTGAGCTTTCAGTGTTTTGAGTGACAGCTTAGTCGTCCGATCTCATTTTAGAAGGCGCTGGGTTTTTTAAGGTATTCCTTGATTCCTGTAATTGCCCTGCTACTTAGATGACCAGTTTTGCCCAAAGCATCGCCAGTCTTCCTAAGATGTACTAGTTGGCCTTTTATATACATGCTCTGGGAAATGGGAATCTTTTAGTGCCTGAAACTTGAGTTTGTTTGACCATCCTTTTGCCTTATCCCTCTGTTTTGATCTGTTACCCTCCAAGTATTCTGCGTCCAGACCATGACCTGACTACTCCTCTGCCTATTCCCTTAATCTTGACTTGCTCTCCTGGTACCTGACCCTGGAACATTTGACTATTTTGTCTCACGATTTTTCTATGTAGTGGCTAGCATAACATTAAGACTGGCCGTACCTCTTTTTTTCTCATTTTCATCAGCATGGATCCTGTTAACATACTTGGTGAACACGTGGCAAATCTGACACAAGTAATTCAGGATCTGATGATGGAATATTGTAATCTTGAATCATCGCAATCAGAGTTGCATGGACAGGTTTCTAGCTTTATGAATACAGCCTATAGCACTCCGCTCCCGGCTGTGATTTTGATACCTGCACTCCTCAATATGCAGTTGGACTCTCCTGAACCTCTAATGATCCTTCCCGACACATTTTCAGGGCGAGAGACAAGTTTTGGGTGTTCAGGGAGAGCCACAGACTATTTTTTTACAGTTCTGAGTTTTGGCTTTGGTTCTGTGAAGTTCTGTGGAATGCCGCCGCTGTCAGGTGCCAGTATTTAAGGACATTGGCTCTACATACTTAAATTTGTTCCTCGGGGGAGGCCATGAATCCAGCTATTCATATA